>NW_020955272.1:1352956-1362899 GCF_003031625.1 Empidonax traillii
AAAAATCCAATGCGCAGGCTGGAAGGTGGAAAGACCTTCCCCGGTTCTTCGTTCGCGAAGAGACTGGCCATCATAGATACCAATTTCACCATCATTATTTTTCATTCAGTAACATACTTGAACTCGATATAATTATGTTCCTATCTTGATTTTTGTGTCCTCAAAATATCTTTGTTTACATGGCTCACTTGAGCTATTCCACATGCAAATAGTCCCATTTAAACCAATGATATACACATCACTAAATATATTTTAGTCATTAGCAAGCATAAACTTAGTTTTTTTCTCCAGAAATGTATGCACTTTATAGCTTGTTATTTACATCATTCCTTGCTGCTTTGAGTTATTTTTGAGGGAGACATTTCCATCCTTCTTTTGAAGAAAACTGTCATTATAAATACATCAACAGTCTTGAAAGACGCATCAGTTGTGATTTTCAGTTTTTCTTAACACATTTTTAAGAGAAAGGGCTTGTTTTTCTTCTGGAGAACCCAGTCTTTATTTGATGAGTACCAATTTTCAAAAAAGTCTCTGATTTTCCACACATTATGATGTGTTAGACTTTATGCTTTCTTTACCTTTTCTTTCCTTGCCTTGCCTTTCCTCACTAGTAAGTTAGAGAAGATATTTTCAGCCATAGACTTCAAACTCGCTTCCCTGCTTTCCTTCAAAACTGCATGCTTGTGTTTACTGTTTGAATGCAGAGGTCCATGAATCACAACTGTATGCCCTTTGATGAAACTGAGACTAATATTCTTTCTGTCTGTATCAACTCTTTGTACATTTTATTAACTTTTTCTCTGTATCTATTTTCCATTTCCTACTGACTCATTCCATTCTCGTGTGGACTGCTGGGCTGCTTTCAACCAGGTTTGCTTTCATAAGTCACATATAAGAACCTCCTTACTTTTCTTGTCTACCAAAGGGATTCCCAGGGAGACTGTGAGGAGAAGAAGGACACCATGAATTTTCATCCAGCTTCTACTCTTATTACTTACACTGATTGGAAAACAATTCTTAACTTTCCAAACCACATCAGTGATGGCTACAGAGTTGCACTCTTCAAACTCATTAAGGTTTTAAATTAAGCATTGTTATAGAGACTTGACAAGCTGGTGGGGTTTTTGAGAGGAGGAGGAAGGAGTTGTAAAAGGAAGGGATTAAACCTGTATTAATCTATATAACAATAAAAGATTTATATCACAGAAAGAATTAATTTCCCAATGTTTCTTACTGTTACTCACTTATCTAACTGCACCTTATCCCTCTGATATGTCTGAGAACAGATCAAATTTTAATTTGGCACCAATACTATGTTCTTATCTGGAGTGGGATTCACCTCATCCCTATTCAGATGAAATCTGAAATTGAAATCATTCTACTCTGCAAAATAAGCATTTAAGTTCAGAAGAAACGATTTGCCTGCTATTAGTTTCTGATGACTATATAAAAATCCAGCTCTGGGTTTTTACCACAGTGTTCTTTCCTTCCTTTTCCATCTTTGGACAATGAAGTTTGACTTAAAATGGGGGAAAATAATTAAAAATTTCCAAGTCTTTTGATTAAGTCCACAAAATTTAAGATAATTTTGAGTGACAATTACCTTGACTTTCAGTGGATTGAGGGTATTGAGATTTCATCAAAGCACATCAATAACACTGTCAGCAACACACAATATAAGCCATAACAATCATGCTGCTATTTCTTCCTTTTACCAGTCCAAAGGACTTGACTGCTTCTTCATTTAGTTAAGTCTGTCTGAGGTACATGACCCCTACTCTAGCCCAATGCAAGGAACAGGTGACCATGGGATATCAGGACACCATCAGCTGGCATGATCTCTCTTTTTCTCTGCAGTAGTCAGAGCTTGAGCAACATTTGGTTCCTTAGGCTTCATTTTCTGCCTGAACAAGCAGTTCCTGCCTTCTCCAGGGAAAGACAGTGAGCCAAAAGGGCTCTAAGTCTCTGAAAACTCTAAAGTCTCTGAATTGGACCTTCACGAAGGACACAAATGGTTAGCCAAGACAGAACATCTGAGTAGCTCTGCCATGATAAAGTCCAGTAAATCCTATTGCTGGAGGCATCTATTCTGTTTACAGCTGCTCGCTACTGTCAAGACTGGACCTTTTTCTCATTACGTTGACAGTCAAAATTTTGTGCATCTAAGAACTTGAAATATAAGTACATAAATATCCACTTTCAGATTTTAGATATGTATCTCAGTAGCTATAAATATGAGTTGCATAGGACTTGGGGAACTACATATTCTTTTGGCTCTGATTCATAATGGAATTGATTTAGAGGGGGAGAAAAGAATCGTTCAGTCTCGGACAGTTCTACCACAGTCTAAATAAAATATAGATGACAGTACACAACTTCCTTATTCAAATGGTTGAAAGAGCTTAACTTTCCTGGCAAAAATACTGTCCTCAATTACACAAATGGAGCCCAAATCAATTTTAATATGTTGAAATTTAAAGACCTGATCCACCTCTGAAATAAATGCTATGTCACTGGCTCAAAATCTTCATTTTAGCAACCAAAACAAGTGTTGGGAGGTAGTCTTAAAAAGTACATGTTTATTTAAAGTTTTACTTTGCTCTGCTTTCTTAGAATGCCTTATCAGGGATTCTGAAACTTTATGGATTTTCTTTGTAAAGATGTACTTAGAGTATGAATGATCTTGCATAATTTTTACTTCTTTCACAAGAAAATTGTACATTTTTTTTCCAAAAGTGGATTGAGCAAAGTGAGGCTAACCTACCCTTTTAAGTACAAAGATCTCAACTTTCTACTTTTATTTAAATGAGCAAAAACCAAAATCTAAGTCTCCACTAATATTTATGTTGCCTTTGATATTAAACAGGAATCTCAGAGGCAATAAATTGAATTACAATTTTGTAAAACATTTCTGTTCTTTTCTGGAACATTTAATTATACTTCCAACATTGTTGGAACTTGCTTTTGGAGAACAAATCAATATATCTTGATGGTTTATTATTATTTTTATCTGTGCGTATATGTTGAAAACTACAGGAATGGTGCACTAATTTCACTCACTGTGCACACTGCCATCTAAAGAATATATATTTCCTGAAAATGAAAGTCAGGCATATAAACATAAATGTATTTGGATTCCTAGTTGTTATAAAAAAAAAGAGCAGCTTGTGCTGAGACAATTCATAGTAAGATTTTATGTTCACAAAGCACAACTTAAAATGCATATTGCACAATAAGGGCATTGTCACAATGACAAACATGTGTACACTCTTTGTGAATCTGGAAAGGAGTTTAGAATGAAAGTATCTTAAATCAGATATCTGAATATACCATGGCTTGTCAATTCATTGGTTCAGTCATGTTTATTCATCCTCTAGCTCCTTCAAATGCTCTCCTGCTAGGTGAAAAATGGTAAGTTTACTACACCTTCAAGGAATCAAGCTTTTCCACACATCCTGAAACCAAACTAATTGGTTCATTAACAGCACAAAGTAAATTCTATATATAGTTACTATTTATTTGAAATCCAGGCCAATACACGGCTTCCCTGAAATAAATTTCTTCTGAGGCAGTGGTGCAAAAGGAACCCAGTCTTCCATAAATAGACAATGTAGGAATGACAATTAGAGTGGAACTGCAAAGTTTTAAACTATTTCTAAGGGCACATATTTAGATGTCTAATGTGGAATGTAAGATTTTAATTTCAAGCACTTGTAATTCAATCTCTTAAGTCACAATGACCTTCAGAACAGTGCAGTACCACAGGTACTCTATTTTACAGAAAATGGAAAAAGATAAAAATAGTATTTCAAAAACATTGTAATTTTGTGGAATTTCAGGCTGCTAGTTGCCTCAACATGTTTGTCAATCTTACATTCCTTAATTAACCATTAAGATGCAAATAACCATTTAAGAGTAGTGTGACGAGCTATTCAACTGCCCTTAGTACATTCCTGTCTTTAATTCTAACATATTGTTGGAGTCCCTTTTACATCTTAATTGGCCCCCACATTAAGCTGAGCTACTGCCACATGTCTGCTGCTGGATGAGCACTGACTTAGGAAGCTGACTGGACAGATAGACGACTTTATTTTCCTGAGTACCTTTGTGATAATTATAATCTATCTATAATATCTACTAAAGCAAGGCACTTGCAAGTCTCCAAGTGGACACACTCTCACATTTTTCCTGACTGTGGAAATGAACTCTCGAAAAAGCACAGCAGCCTTGAAATAAGTGTCCATTTTCTACAAAATTACCACCAGTTTAATCTGATATGTATAAATACTTACATTGTATTTATTAATGATTACAGATCATTATGATGTTATTCTGGTGATAAAAGAGATAACCAAAATTTAGCTAAGGTATATTTTAGGGTTAGTCATTTGTGTTTACAAAAGAAATACAGTGGGAAAGCAGATGACAAATGTTCACAGGCACTTTCCTGGAATCAGTTTATTCTTATATTCAGATTCTGAAGTCATAATATCAAGAACATAAAATAAACGTCATTTAGGGAAAAGCACCCATTCCTTTAAGTTAGAGATGGAAACATCAAAGTCATGCTTCAGGTAGATACTTAGTGCATAAAAAATTCATTCCATTACTTGTTTATTCTGAATAGTTGAAATCCAACAAGGGCACCCCAGGTACTGATTTTGTTATATATGTCTAACTTCTAAATTCTGTGCAGTTAAACAAAATTTCAATGTCTGATTTACAAAAAAACATACCTGCAGAAAAGGTTTATTTTTTCAATACAGAAATGTTCCACACTGATCAGAAGACTGTTTCTTCATCTTGAATTTCAGCTCATCAAATTAGCACAAAGAACTCAGGAAATATACTGCTAAAGTGTATTCAGCCATGGTTGCAGATTTGATAGTGCCTACCATGTAGAAGATCATTCAAGAATGGTTTAAAGGGACAAATTTTAATAAAATTAAATTCCTAAAATATGGGGACACTTTTCCGCATCCCAATATTGGGATGCAGAAATGCAGAGGAACGTTGAATTGAGCACTCTTTAGCAATCAGTATTTTTAGTCATGCCTTATAGATGTAACAAGCAGGCTTAAGAAAATCATATTTAATGCTTTAGGACTCCTGGAGAGAATTCAATGTTGCATTTAAAGCTGTTCACTTCATTTGTAAGATTATGAGACAAAATATATAGGGGTATGTTTCAATGGAAAAGAGTAAATTTGAAAACATTCATTGAAATTTAGGATTGATTTATAGTAAATCATAAGTAGAAGGGTGCCTAATTCACCCCCTTTTAAACATCCTAAGTTGAGGTTAATACACAGTGCTCCTTCATTTGAAATATATTTTTCCCTAGAAATGAGAGAAATTATGAAGATTATTGACTGGGTTAGTCAATAATTAATAAATTTTCCCAATATTAATATATTAATATATTTTTCCAATATCAAGTAAACTTTTTTAGTTTTAAACCTGCTTTTTATAACGTAAAGGAAAGACTAATCTTTCATTGTAATGGCAAAAAAACATTTAAAAATATAGTTATAAAGATGTCTTATTCAAACTTGGAATACAACATCTTTTATCAAAGTATTAGAAAGCAGAAATTGTCGACATGCCCTAAGTGTCCCATTCAAACATTTGATGAACTTTGGTCTAGGATATTGTGTTACAGAGAGCTTAATTTAGTAGAGCTGTCCTGAATATACATAGCTAAAATATTTTACTTAGTACGGGTTGATTTTATATAGGTTAAATTCTGAATATTTTTTTTTTATGCTATAGAAAACACAGGAGCTGATTCTTTTGTTATTCTCTTTTTTTGCACAGCTAAAAAGATCCAATATTAGATGGACACTAAGTAGAAATTCTTATCTCAAAATCATTAAATGGGAGTCTAAGAGTTGCAGGTTTTTGTCTCTTTCTGTGATTCTGTCATTCTTGGATCTTGAATGTTGTACTGCTCATAAGGAAGAGGGCAACAACTTTAAAAGCTTTTGCAGTTAACCTTAAATCAGGTCCTCAGGCTACTGCAGTCTATTGTGATATCTTAGATAAATGCAAGATGTAGACAAACATTAGTACAAAAAGAGTGAATAAAAGGTTTTTCTCACTAATTAAAAATAAAGTTTCCTCTTTTCTGTTTTTTTCTTTTCTCTGTCACACATTCATATATATACCTACAGGAACACTCTACCCTTTGTGAACAGCATAAAACATATGCAATATATTAGCAACCCTTTTACCATTATTTTGTAGTGAGATTTGCAATAAAACAGTTATTTACATATTTGAGTTAATTCATTCATATAATGTATAAAACTGTTTTCAGAAATCATGCCAGCAGAAGCTACCACATTCTCAAAAAAAATTGTCATCCAGCATGCAGAGCAAAAGCAAAATGCATAAGTATATATTACCTGATGAACAGATTTAAAGGAATTGTAGAGGTGTGATTAAACCACTTTGTCCTGCAGGTTTTAATGATGGCAAAACAAATATATTTATATAAATGAATTATTTATTATGACAAATTAACAAACAGGTGAACAGACAAAAGATATTATTCAGAATTATTTACTACACAATATAAACACTAAAAATCTACTAGTAGAGTATAATATAGCATAAAGTAGTATAGTGCACTGTAACAAAGTAATTATTGAAACAGTTATAGTAAAGCTAGCAAAAAGAAATAATTATTAAATAGTGATTTGATGTAATTCACCCACACCAATGTTCACGGGAATGTTCACTCTTTATTTCAACCTCAAAGAGTATCCTTGGGGGGCATCTCCATACCAAGGGAGGAATCTTCACACATACAACCCAAGAAGGGTTATGTCAGAAGAACCTGACTGAAGGAGAGGGGACTGAACTTTCATAGTCTAAAGTGATTGACTGCTAGTCATACATTTACAGGCCAGCTATCAGTTTATCTGTCAAATCAGACTTCAAAAAGCAGGGTGTGTATTCAAAGTTTGATGGACCAGGATGATTTTAGCATAGTTAACATCAACACAACACTCTGCTCGCTCTAGCAGTTGATCTTGCATGATAGCTTGCATGATAACTTGATTGGATTTTAAGTCTTATCAGGGTGGGTCTATCCTGCCACACAGGTATAAGGTGTTGCACCTGGGAAAACGTAATCCAGGTGTGTATTTCAGGCTGGCAGTTCTGTATAAAGGGACCTGGGGATCCTGGTGGACAACAATATGAACTGTGTGCTGCTGCGGCAAAGAAAAGCCAACAGGTTGTTGGGTAGCATCAACAAAAGCAACACCACCAGAGTTAAAGAAATCACTTTATTATCCTACTCTGTGTTTATCAGGCCACAGCTGGAAATATTGTGCTTGTCTTTAGTTCCCACTAAGCAAAAAAAGATATGGGCAGACTGGAGAGGGTGAAGAGAAGGGTCACAAGGATGATTCAAAGACTGGGAAGCCTGCCATGTGAAAAAAGGTTGAGAGAACTGGATTTGTACAGCCCTGAGAAAAGGAAGCTGAAGGGACACCTTATCACCACCTTCCAGTTTTTAAAGTGTGTCTACAAAGAAGATGGAAACTCCCTTCTTCCAAGGAGCCAGATGGAAAAGTTGAGGGGCAATGGGCACAAGTGACTCCTGTGGAGATTCTGGTTAGACACAAAAGGCAAGTTTTTCGCAATGAGAACAATCAGACATCGAAAAAATCTCCTCAGGAAAGTGGTGGACTCCCCAGCATCGAACTTTTAAAATCCAGCTGGATAGGGTGNAAACACCAAAAAAACCAACCAAACCACAAAAAACATCAAACCAAACCAAAAAAAAAAAAAAACAAAACCACAAAACAAAACAACCCCTTAAGTGACAGATTTACATGATTCATGAAGAGAAACCTACTATTTCAATACTAAGTTATTTTTCTTCTGCAAATTATGATTTCTCCTTGTAAAATATACACAGAATTGAGAAACATCTTTCAGATGACAAAACACAAGAGTATTTTCATCCTGTACAATCCACTCACTTGGTCATATATTCTATATGCAATGAGACCTTTCAGCACTTTTAACAGGCTCACCTCATGACTTACTCTCTGGTGGAAATTGTCTGATTCTAACAAAAAATGCTAATTATAATATTTTAACTCTTCTCCTTCTTTGTTATATTGAACTATGGAGCAGTCTGGGTCTGTATTGTGATCTAGAGAAGTGTTCTGTGGGGTAAGTAGAGAACTAGCTGTCAGGCAGCACCCGGAGGGTGGTGGTAAATAGCTCCTTTTCAAACTGGCAGCCTGTCACAACTGGGGTCCCACAGGGAATAATATTGAGCTCTGTGCTGTTCAGTATCTTCATAAGTGATCTGGATGATGGGATCAAGGGTACCCTGATGAAGTTTGGTGATAATACCAAATTGATGTGGAGAGTGGACACTTCAGAAGGGAGAGCCAACCTGAAGGAAAACCTGGATAGGCTGGAAAAGTGGGCTAGCAAGAACCTTATGAAGTTTAATAAGGACAGGTTGTCAACAGGTGGGAGTGGAAGGCTTAGACAAACTTTTTAAAAAGCAACGTCTTGTTGGTGAGTCTCAAGGTACAGAAAGGACTTCCTTGCTCTCTAAATTCTTTTTCAAAGAAGGGCTTAGGTGCATCTAGATCCTATCTTAGCCTTGGACTGTGTTAACAGTTTAAATTTAAAGGAATTGTAGAGGTGTGATTAAACGACTTTGTCCTGCAGGTTTTAATGATGGCAAAACAAATATATTTATATAAATGAATTATTTATTATGACAAATTAACAAACAGGTGAACAGACAAAAGATATTATTCAGAATTATTTACTACACAATATAAACACTAAAAATCTACTAGTAGAGTATAATATAGCATAAAGTAGTATAGTGCACTGTAACAAAGTAATTATTGAAACAGTTATAGTAAAACTAGCAAAAAGAAATAATTATTAAATAGTGATTTGATGTAATTCACCCACACCAATGTTCACGGGAATGTTCACTCTTTATTTCAGCCTCAAAGAGTATCCTTGGGGGGCATCTCCATACCAAGGGAGGAATCTCCACACATATAACCCAAGAAGGGTTATGTCAGAAGAACCTGACTGAAGGAGAGGGGACTGAACTTTCATAGTCTAAAGTGATTGACTGCTAGTCATACATTTACAGGCCAGCTATCAGTTTATCTGTCAAATCAGACTTCAAAAAGCAGGGTGTGTATTCAAAGTTTGATGGACCAGGATGATTTTAGCATAGTTAACATCAACACAACACTCTGCTCGCTCTAGCAGTTGATCTTGCATGATAGCTTGCATGATAACTTGATTGGATTTTAAGTCTTATCAGGGTGGGTCTACCCTGCCACACAGGTATAAGGTGTTGCACCTGGGAAAACATAATCCAGGTGTGTATTTCAGGCTGGCAGTTCTGTATAAAGGGACCTGGGGATCCTGGTGGACAACAATATGAACTGTGTGCTGCTGCGGCAAAGAAAAGCCAACAGGTTGTTGGGTTGCATCAACAAAAGCAACACCACCAGAGTTAAAGAAATCACTTTATTATCCTGCTCTGTGTTTATCAGGCCACAGCTGGAAATATTGTGCTTGTCTTTAGTTCCCACTAAACAAAAAAAGATATGGGCAGACTGGAGAGGGTGAAGAGAAGGGTCACAAGGATGATTCAAAGACTGGGAAGCCTGCCATGTGAGAAAAGGTTGAGAGAACTGGATTTGTACAGCCCTGAGAAAAGAAAGCTGAAGGGACACCTTATCATCACCTTCCAGTTTTTAAAGTGTGTCTACAAAGAAGATGGAAACTCCCTTCTTCCAAGGAGCCAGATGGAAAAGTTGAGGGGCAATGGGCACAAGTGACTCCTGTGGAGATTCTGGTTAGACACAAAAGGCAAGTTTTTCGCAATGAGAACAATCAGACATCGAAAAAATCTCCTCAGGAAAGTGGTGGA
>NW_020955272.1:1363225-1428527 GCF_003031625.1 Empidonax traillii
GGCCCTGAGAAAAGGAAGCTGAAGGGACACCTTATCACCACCTTCCAGTTTTTAAAGTGTGTCTACAAAGAAGATGGAAACTCCCTTCTTCCAAGGAGCCAGATGGAAAAGTTGAGGGGCAATGGGCACAAGTGACTCCTGTGGAGATTCTGGTTAGACACAAAAGGCAAGTTTTTCGCAATGAGAACAATCAGACATCGAAAAAATCTCCTCAGGAAAGTGGTGGACTCCCCAGCATCGAACTTTTAAAATCCAGCTGGATAGGGTGCTGGACCTTATTACATATTTGATTAGCTGTGCAGAGCTATTTAGAAGTTTATTTACTTGAAACTTGTGAAGGGGTTTTTACAACGACGAGAAAGGGAGACTGGAAAACCAAAGTGATGGACCTCACAGCCAAAAACAGGTGTACTCAGTGGTCTGTATAATACAGAATCACTGGTTCTTAAAATCATTCCCAAGTGTTTGAGAGGAAATTGAACTAAATATCACTTTTTTTCTTCCCTTCCTCCTGCCTCTCTCCATTGCATCCTTCCTTCCTCAAAAATAATAATCTATTGGAGCTTCAGCAAATATGGGTTACTGAAATAATAAAATAAAAGGGAGCAAGGAGATATGCTCTGGTCAAAGAATGTGTGAATTATTTTATAAAAGCATATTTTCAGATTCACTCATTTACCAAGACAGTTGTTTTAATTTTGAAAGGTACAAAGTAATATGTTATAGAATTACAATAAACATAAATGTTTATATATGATAATGAATATAATGAAAAGAAAAATAAGATTCAGGACAGTAACAATAATTAGAATTTAAGATTTTTGAAAAACAATGCTAATAAATGCTTCAGAATACAAAACAATTAGGTCAGTGGACAAGAAATAATAAAGCATATTGTATGCATTACATTAAACAGTCATGCACCATATCATTCTCCTCCCAAAATTGAGGAGCTATGGTAAAAATAATTATTGAAACCATCAATTCAGTTTGTAGCTGCTGTTGAAAAAGTAAACGGGATCATAGGATGAATAAGCAAAGGTATGCTACATAAATTAAACGTATCATTACTTGTATGCAAGGGGTTGATTATGTTTAACAATTTTTAGAATAATAGTCTTAATTCACCATTCACATTTTTAAAAGAACATTCTTGCTCTGGACAGAGAATAATATAAGGTGATAATAATGTAGTTCAGCAGTCTATACAGAAGTGAAAATCGTGAATTTATTCTCTATAAGTGGTCTCAGTCTCAACATTCAGTTTTGATATAGTGAATAGTGATATAGTGATGTAGTGAAATATCAAACTGTTCAGACTTAGGAAATAGAAAAAACCCAAATGGAACAGTCAAAAAGAGGAAATTTAGGCAGAGACTAAGTTACTTAGGTAGAGAAAAGTGTGAACTAACACACCTAGGAGATCAATGAAGCAATAAATATAAAAAGGGGAGAAAACAGACAGAGATTCATATTTTTTTTGTAGGAAGATATTAAAGGACATGGAGAAAACGTTGAAAAGTGAGGTCTGGATAAAGTTAAAGGAAATATTTCTTTTGACCTTTTATGTACATTGTGTATTTACATTTTTGTATAGAGTACCTAGATTAACTTCATTGTCTGCTTTTAAAATATGATTAGTCAATAACTGTTTTATGAGAACCACTTGTCCAGAAAAATAACTTTGTATTTAAAAGCTCATTTGAAATGGGATTCAGACTGTGATGTTACCAGAGGAAGGAAGGACTGCAGGAAAATTGGGTCAATTCAGTATTATTTTATAACACATGGAAATTAGAGAGGCCATAGTAACAGTATTCATCTGAAAAATTAAGAACATTTAAAGTGTAGACATTTAAAGTTATATAGCATGATTTCTACTACAATTACTTAAACCAGTTTATTCTGAGACTGTTTTTTTTTTTTTTCTTGATGTCTGGATCATGTTTGAATTGCACTCTGGACCTTAAGTTTTTTTTGTAAGGTCACAGATGACCAGAGGTAACTTCAAGATACTGTCATTAGCATTCTCCTATTACGAGAAAGAAAAGAAGAGGATGCTGAAAACAGGAATGTCTGTTAAAGCAGGGTGAAAACAAAGGATTTGAAAAGCATTAGGAATACTGGAGCAGGACAAAGATTTGTTATGCGTTTAAAATCCAAGGCCATTGCCATGGAAAAGAAAACCCTTAGAATTTTTGAGATGATTTGTTAAAAAAGGTAAATACAATAGCTGCAATGTATTTGCAACAGAGATCAAACACAAATAAAGGAACAAAATGGATTACCTGGCATTTGAAACTGCTTACAAAGACTCCTGGGAAAGCTCAGTACAGAAAGTGACTAGTGACATTTAATTAATATCTGTGCCAGTAATTCTGTCTGTTAGATGCTGAAATTTATTTCCACCACTGAACTCCAAAAGACAAGTTCTCTGCTCTTTTCTTGGATTCGAAAGCTTCAGATGTAATGAAAGAAAAATGAAGGATTTCTTTTCTTTGGGCTTTGAGAATGGTAACATTAGAACAGTAAGTATAATTTGTCCTGAGACAGACATTGCACCTTATATGAAGCTAAGTATTCACTTTTTAGAATAAAATGACAGAAATTTTCTTCTTATTTCTGAGTCTGAACTTTGGACAAATGGAACAGAGGGCACTGTACAAATTGAACAGAAGATTGTGCACACATTTGAGTTTTTGCTAACTAGATCTCACACACACTCTTATATTAGGGAAGATTCCTTTTTATTCTGTGCCGTACAGTTAATTTCCTCTCCTAGGGTCTAATTCAAAGATGGAGTATTTTCACTGACTATAGGCATATTGTTAGTGATCAGAAAAGTGGGTGATGCATATGAGCAAATCTGTTACAGGACTATGAAGCTCCTGCATATTTTACCATTTTTATACCTTAGAGTATCTACTTGGAGATGCAAGGATTTCTCAAAGCTCTTTGTTGATACAAAGTAAAATAGGAAACTAACTTGAAAAATAGTACTGTGAATCATCTAAAATAAGGCGGAAAACATGTATGTGGTCTCTGTGATTTCATAAGTTACAGTAAAATATAAGAATTTTCTAATAAAAGAAAGTTCTAAAAAAAGAATTAAATTCCTAAAGTCAATAAATTACACATTAAAAAAGATTACAACGAATATCTTCCCCCCTCTTTGATTTTAAGATGATAAATTGATTATTTTTTTCTATTCTGTAACTCAGTCAGTTCTGTAGACACACCGACATGTCATATGGTGCACATTTCAGTAAACAAGATTTTTTTTTCCCCCAACTCTAATGTTGTTTTCTGTCTTTGAATTTCAGTAATATGGAATAAGAAGGATTACTCATATTACCAAACTGAACTCATTGGCCAAACTAAACTATTTTATAGGGATTTATCTGTTAACTTTCTAGTTATTTAAATTAAAAAGATTTTTAAAATGTGTGTCTGTGTATAGATATATATTTAATAATATTTTTATATGTGTATTTGGTTAAAATACAAATTTTTTTACCTGGAAAAACACATTATATTCATTTAATTCTTGTAGACTGGTAAGTATGACTGTGTATTGCAATTTACAGAATTTGCAGAATTCTAATGTCATCTACCTCCTTGTTCACAGCATGAAAGTGGTATATTAAGCATAATGCTGTCCTATCGTGCTTTGTCTGCTGACTCTATGCAAAAAGCAGGCAAATAAAAATTAATTGTACACAATGTTCAAAAATAACTACTTTCAGCTTGAGAAGCTAGTCTCTAGAACAAATGAGAGAGATTTTTCCAAAGACCATTCAATAGCTTCTGGTTAGGTTCTTAATTGGAGTGGCTAAATTTTTCAAAGAGGGCTTCTGCAAACTGAAGTCTTCTGTAAATGTGGCCACTAAATTTTGATTCCTTAGTTAGAGCAGCTTTTTGGAAAAAATCTACAGTACTGAGTGGGAGAGAAAAGGATGACTGAGGGAGAAGAAATCTTGTGGATTATGATTGGGAACTCATAAAAATCATGCTTTATCATGTCATAAAAGTTTCAATGGGATTCAGAAGCAGACTAGATTGTCCATCAAAGAAGACATATTATTTCTGATCACACTAGTTATTTCCTGTCTTCCATCCTTTCAAATTGAGCCTTTTCTATTTCATTGGGTTACAGATGTGAAAAATACTTGAATACAATTACTTTAAGGTTCAGATTATAGAAATGAAATTGAATCTGATGTTCTGACCAGGTTGTGTCAGTATGACATGTCACTGTAATAAAACTAATTTGGCAAAGGAATGATTGGGATTTTGATTGTGGATGCAGTGATAGGTCTGTTTTAACTGGATAAAAACGATACCATGGTAATTTTTAAGCTACTAGGACACTCAGTAGGA
Organism: Empidonax traillii; assembly: GCF_003031625.1. Classification (NCBI taxonomy): domain Eukaryota; kingdom Metazoa; phylum Chordata; class Aves; order Passeriformes; family Tyrannidae; genus Empidonax; species Empidonax traillii. Next base: position 1,367,606 of record NW_020955272.1, read on the forward strand.
CACCATATATCAGTTGTGACTTTTGAATATGGAGGTTTATAAGCATGTCAGTGACAGCAATATCCATTAAGTAGAGTACACTCTGAAAGCCAAATTTCAAAGGGCAGCTGATCTTGGGTCAGCCTTTCAATTGTTCATCTTGTATCCCTTTCCCTCCTCTATCAGAGTTTTAAATAGATGTCAAACTACTTCTGAATGATTTAAGTATATCAACCATTTCATTCACTCACTAATCATTTTAGACAGTTCATTTGTCACTACATGAAAAACATACCTTTTCTATTTTTTTAAAGCAAACTACTGTGTTTACTAAGTTCTCTTTATGAATGTGGAAAAACAACATTGCAGTGTAATAGATAGATTTGGTAGCACACCATCAAAAAATTCAAGTTATTGGCAACAACAGAACAAAACCAGACCACTGTCTGATATGATTATTTCTATTTCTTTTTATTCTATGTTGTTTAAGACTTAGAACTGTTATGATCAGTGTTATCTGATTCTTCAAGGAGTTAACCTTAAGGGCTTGTTCTATCCTACTTAGGTCACTTGGAATGCATAGAAGGCTTTTTGGTATCTCAAAAATGCTCCTCCACACACATATACACAAAATTATGATGGTACTTCTATTTCTACAGGCATCCATTCCCTCTGGATAGAGACAAATGCAAGAATGCTGAGAAGAGGCAGTTTTATAATTTAACTTGTGAATATACTTTTTTTGAACTTTTGCTTTAGAAAATCAAATTAGTTCCTGATTCATCCTTCTACCAAAACAAATTTCTTATTTCTTTGTATTATCCTTTATATTATTTATATTTTTTATTCTTTATATTATTCTCCTTCTTGTTTTCTTCTGATGCTATTTGCTGAAGAATGGCCATAAGCATTGTATCATAGGCAAGGAGACTGTGTACACTGCAATTTCAAGCCTCTGCAGACTCCAGTTTTATTCAAAACCATCTAAATGTTTCATTAATTTGCTTTCTGATAGTTTGAGGATAAATGTTTTCACCTCCTCTTTTAAGGATGGATGCTCTTCTCATTAATCTAAGGCAAAGGAATTCACATCCCATAGGTCTCTGGCAGTATTCAGCAATTAGCTGAATTACATATGCTTCTGACTTACGCAAACATTAATGCTTGAAAACAATTAACTTTTAAATAACAATTTAGTTTTTTCATATTGGGGTGGGGTTTTTTTTGCTTATTTTTTTTTGTTTGTTTATAAAGCCCTTAACTCACAGATCTTGTAAAGCTGAGGTACACAACAGTGAAAAAGATAATAATTAAGATTTTTATTAAAACAATGTTATTCTTCTAAATAAACAAAGATATACACATTACCTTTGCCATTATCTCCATTATTTATTCTTCACCCTTTTATGTGTTTGGGGTGTGGTTTTTTTTTTTGGTTTTGTTTTGCTGGTTTAGTTTTATTCCTTTTTTTTTTTTTTTCAAGATACAGAAAAAAAGATATATTCATCAGATGCTTATTTAGAAGGACCTCAAATGGACAGCATCGTTTTTTCAGTACATGATCTCATATTCTGTTGTGCATACTAACAACCAAGCATCACACTTCATACATGTTCTTATGGATTCATTGTCTAATCAGTATCAGTCATGAGAAAAACCCAAAAGCTCAGTCAGTGCATCCCATCACACAGATCTACCCCCAAGATCAGTGCAAATTATTGTGAAAGTTAGACAAGGTCTTACTGGTGTGTGGGCTTTTAACCTAGAGAAATAAGGCAGAAATAAAGTCAAATTGTGAATACCTTTTTCATTAAGCACATACTTACTTGATGATTTTTCAAGAATATGTACATTCATGTTTGAAATTACTGGAATGAATTTTTCTGGAAATGAAGAAGACACTACTGGGACTGTTGGAAAATCTGTTAATAATAATGATGTTGACAAAAAGAAGGCATTTAGCTGTGAAAAACAAAGCTTCTTAATAAGGAGAGCTCATTTGATTATTTTTTCCGTTGGAAATTATATTCAAAAAAAGGACATAATAGGTACAGGAATGGAATGCTTTAATCAACAAAAGCCAAATTTGACTTTTCACAAAGTTTTCAGCTTTTGTTTTGAGACAGTAAGTTATTGGGGTTTTTTTATCTTCATCCATTTTATTTGATTAAAAATCATTTCCTCCTTCACCTTTATTCATGAATAAATATTAATACCCTTTTTCCAGTAATGCATTTAAGATAATAATAAAAAAGTAACAATTAAAACAGGTGCAATAGCAAATACTTATTTAAGTAGTGTATGTATTGGTAACTGAAAAAAAAATAATTAAAAAACTCTGAAAATTCATTAATTGGAACTATGAATGGGTATTATCTGTAAATCTACATTTTAATATAAGACTATCCCTTAGAATCAGGCAAAAACATGTGAAGTCTGGTTAAGCCTCTCTCATGAATTGGGGTGAAGAGATTGCTCCTGCTCTGTACAAATGAGTTTCAAAATGCTATTCTCCATTAATACTATTTTCCTTATTGTTCTTTTTGAAGCAAGAAGAATGTCAGATATATTTGCACCAGTTCGAAATACCGATCAGTGTCTGAGACAAAGAAAAGCCAAGAAAATGTGAGGTCTGAAGACTCTGGACTTGTTCCAGCTCTTCACACCAACAAGTAGCTCATTTTGAGCATGCTGGACAAAGCACTTCTTTCATGAAGAAGCTGTCTGTTACACCCTCCCCCGCTTTCCTAGCTGAAAATTCCCTAACACATCATTTTCACTGACTGTTTAACACAGTGCTATGTCATGATGGATACTGAGAAACAATAATTAACTTCTTTTATCATAACTTGTTTTCTATCTGCAATGTGAGGCACCATATCTGTAAAGATTATTTTGACAAGCGGCAGGGATAAATGGTTAACTGGCATCTCGCTATACCTCTAAATCATAAATAGAATATAGAGGCAGTGCAAAACCTGAAAACCTCACAACTCACAAATCTCAAAGTAATTAGAAATTTGTGAAATTCATTGTCCCATGGAGCTAAAGAGAATTTAAAAGACTGTGAGTGGAAAACCAACCAAATCAAACAATATTTTCTTTTTCTCCTTGAGTTCTGGTCATACCTATAAGTTGAACAGGAACTGCAACAAAATTTGAGAATGCAATGAAACAGCAATAATTTTATAGTAATGATATTCCTGTATACTGTTTCACATATTTTTTGCACCGAGATGCTTATTGTTTCACTTTTACAATCAACAGCAAGGAATTAGCCATGTAAATAGGCACACTGCAATAAGGATTCCGTTTAGCACAAATTTTAATAACTGGAACTGAATTCAAAATAAGTAGCTTGCTATCTTCAATAACATTAAAAAAGAATCATTCTGTCTCTGTATCACTGCGAAATTTGCAGTCTACATGGGTTTTAGATCTATATAAGCCCTATGTATCCCTTCCTGTAAGGACTGTAGGGAGTAGAAATGGTTTGTCTGCAGTTTCTGAGCACCTGGACTATTAAGTGAACTAAAAAAAGATTCATGACCTCTGCTCCACAGGGGAAGGTACTACATGGTTAAATGTCAGTCATGTTCTCCTCTAGCTTTGGTCACGTGAGCCCCTACATCTTAGACATAAAAAAATGTAACTATAAAAGAGAAAAAATATTTTCCTATATGTAGATCAGAGCAATGTACTGAAAGCAGACCTATAACAACAGTATAGAGACAAATATTTGAACATTAAGTACCATCAGATTAAAGTTTCCTGTACAACTTTAATTTCAGCTAACTGACATGCATTATGATACAAACTGTAATTATTTGGTTTTGTCTTGAGACAACTCTGACCAAAGAACAGCCAATGCAAAAAAAAAAAAAAAAAAGCTAGTTAGCTGGCCAATTTTTTTTAACTTCATCACTCATTACATCATTTCAACTGAACACTGAATTCAAAATTAACAACTTTTGGGGCATTTCTGTGTTATACATGTTACTGTGATATCAGTGTCAGAGTAGCTGACTAACATTACTTTGCTGACACAACATCACTTAGAGGAATAATAACATTATTCTACTCATCTGAGATACAAGGAGCTTAATACCAGAATATTCAAATATCAGCTAGCTCTGGATGATTCAACTTGACATGCCTACAGTCCAAATTTTCAGTATATTTATCAGTTCATAATATTTTATCTGTTCAAAGAGATGCTAGCAGACTTTCTCGTGGTTCCCGTTTTTGTTCTGCTCTTTCTGCCCTTCTGCTCCTTTTATTCCTACTTTAATACTGTCAGCATCTCTCTGCTTCTTGGTCCCTCTCATTTGAGTTTGTCCTTTTCTCCTTCCCACCCACACTTTGCAGCTTGCTTAGTAGTAAGAAGATGATGAACATGCTATCAAAATTATTTTTGGCTAGAGAAGAAGCACCGGTGAGGTTTTGCTGAACTCTATGACAGCTGCTCAACCTATGCCCATTACAGAGACGTAATAGACACTGCAGTCTGGCCCTGAGGGAGAGTAAACACTGACTATTTTGACACTGGGAGCCCCCGGTGGTCCAGGGGAAAATACACTGCACTGTCACTGCAGAGACCCGGGTTCGATTCCCGGTCGGGGCCCCTCCCCGGGCAGATGGAGCTCGTTAGCCCATAAGGCAATCCATCTACGTCCTGAGGACCTCGCTGCCACCGTCCAAGCGTGCTTGGCCCCGGCAGATGAACCTCAGGATTAAAGGGTGGGCTCAGTTCCGCGCACACTGTGTCTCACCTAAAAAATCCAATGCGCAGGCTGGAAGGTGGAAAGACCTTCCCCGGTTCTTCGTTCGCGAAGAGACTGGCCATTTTGACACTGTATAGCACATGGCCGTGGACAGCGCCTGAGCCCCATCCAGCAACAAGTGGCCCTTTCACAACCTTTACCATTTTCAGATCAAAGTATTGAAAAAATGTGAGGGCTGTGTTACAACACATCAGATGAGGTATACTAGGAGTACGAGTCAGCTATCTGGGGCATGACATCAGTGAGGTCTTGAAAATAAAACTTCCTGAAGTGATGTTCCAAGATTAAACATGGTGAACGGGGCCTAAATTATGGACTGAACCATATTGCCCAGTGAGAGGAGTTTTGGATGACTTTGACTCCTTGAACTGTATCTGGAAATCACTGGTTGGTGTGAACCAAAACCATGCCAGGGAGTGTGAAAAATAAAGAAGGAAAACAGAATTAAAGACTGGAATCCAGTACTAATTTTTTTTTCCTTTTTTCCTTTTTTTTTTTTTTTTCAACAGTATGGGTGCACTTGTACAGTGTGACCAGAACACGAGAGGAGAGAGAGCACAAGAGGTTCTCAGAGAATTACCTGAAAGTTTTAAATAACTATATTTTCATTACTTTAACAGAAAAAAAAAAGCTATCTGGTGCCTCTCTGCCCACACCAATCCATCAAATTCATTCATCAGTCATTTGAGATAGTTGCTTATGAGATTTTCTTAGCAAGAACATAAAGGCATTCTAGGAAGTAAAAGTAACTGAATTGTTTCTATTTGAACACTAAGAAAAACTGATAAAGTATAGCCCAAAAGCCTCTCATCAACTTTACAAAGGAATTGTAGTAGAAAATGCCAGTCAGTCACATCTGTTCATGAAATGCTAAGCTCTATTTTTGCAGTAGGTTATGCTTACGTCTATTTTTTGCATGATTTGCAATTTTGTGGAAACCAGAGTAATGAGAAGTAACACCTGTCTTGAACTGGCATAAATAACGAAATCTTTCATAGGGTACTGTTCCTAATTTGATGGTATTAAGAACGATCTGCACATTTTTATTTTAAATAACATTTTGATTTATTAGTAATAGTAAGTAATATATGAAGTATAAACTAATTACTTCAGATTAGGGCTAAGAAAATAAAACAAAAAAGTTGTTTATATATTTAACTGAAAAGACAGTCAGCTACTAGCATCTTCCATTTTATGTCTAGTTTTATTAGGCCATTATTTTTTTCTATGCATATTTCAGCCTTAAAAATAGAGGTAGGTTGACTAATTTGTGAAAATAAGGAGATTCTGCAAACAAAATACTAGGACCTCAAATGTTTATTTAAAAAAAAGTAAAGGAGATACTTTCATAGAATTAAAATGTGATGTTGCAGATTATCAGAATGGTAAAGGCAGCCTTGTATTGATGTACTGTTTTGTTATTTAATAGATTGTAGATGTCTCTTTTATATATATATATGTGCAGAATTATCTTTTTCAAGAGAGTCTGAAAAACAAAGCAAAACAAGCTTTTTTAGGGTATTGAAGACAACCATATGACAAAGGAAAAGATTCAAAGTCATAGACAGCCAAATCACGCGAGTCTTTAGTTCCTAATGTAGTCTACTGTATAACTCATTTATTCATTAAGGAAGCAATTGCAAATTTTGACTCGAGTTTATTCTTTCGTCCTGATTTGCTGAGTGAAAAGGTTTGAAAGGAGAGTATAGAAGAGAGCTCTTTAAAGCTGTGTCTCCAATCTCTGTGTGATTTTGGCTATGTTCCAGATATTACAGAAATCTCAGAGCTGTTCCTTTTCCTTTTTCTTTCTTCCCACCTTCTACCTTTCCTTTTTCTCTTTTGTTCTTTTTTCCTGTCACTATTTTTCTCCTTTTTTCCTATACGAGTTTTCTCTTTTTTCATTCCCCCCTCATATTCCTTGTCTTCATTTTCTCCTTTCTTTTTTTTTTTTTAATTTTCTTTTTCTCTTCACTTTCCCTTTCCCTTCTTTTTCCCTTCCCTTTGTTTTCCTTTTATTTTTCTTCTTTTCCCTTCTCTTCCCCTCTCTTCTTTGTCCTGTCCTGGCCTTCCACCTCTTTTTCTTCTCCTTCCTCTTCCTCTTTCTCTTCCTGTGACTCCATGTGTTCCTAGGAGAACATATGCCCAGATGCAAGCAGGATACAGTTTCATGATGCACCTACCCTCTAGCTCCTGAAAACATCACACTGAACCCACAGAGGCACTAAGGAACAATCTTCATAGGCTACAAGTTTACCGCTGTTTCCAACTAAGATGTCTGTCACAGTGGAGAAATTCTAACTGCAAAAAGTTGTTATGAATTTCAATGTGCTGGTATCTAGAGAGTCAAAAAATTAATGAATTAACGAAAGTTCAGATTGACCAATGCTTTCATAAATTACTTATCTCACTGGACTTTATGAATATTTAGGATATCTAATGGCTACAATTGTTAAATATGGATTATTTTTTACCTTCCAGTTTTTCCAATATATATCACTATTTGAAGAGTGGGTAAACTGACATGCTTTCAGTAGTGTTGGGTAAGAGGAGATTATTTAAAAATAGACACACACTGCAATATTTGTTGTAAGTGTAGATGCAAAAATTGTTGTAAGTGTAGATGTCATGGATTTCACATTGGAATTAAAGATGCTTAAAATGTGGTACTTGAAAATTCTTATTAATATTATACCTTTTTTGAACTATCTAATTCTTGATGTTTGGAAGCAGATACTGGGCATGTCTGCAATTCTTGTAATTATTTTTATCAATTGAAATTAGCTACATAGTCCTGTTTTCAATAAGTCAGGTACCATTTAACCTTTTTAAATCAATTTCAAAATGGAGAAAGGAAATCTATTGGAAAAAATTAACCTTAAAAATATGTAAAGAAGAAAATGAATATAAAAGACTGAAGCACAATCATTTTCTTTGGAAAGGTAAATAAAGGCCTCATTCTTCTCAGCATAAACTGTACTTATAAAATGTGGATGTTACCAATACTACACAGTGGAACATATTCTCCTGAAGATCAGTATACATTCTTCAGACAATTTTCTAAGGTCATTAAAATAAAATAAATGTCTGAATATCCACACATCATCACATGCTACATCCATATTTATACTCTTTGCTTTTTATTGTCTAAAAAATATGAATTAGATGACTTATAAAATAAACTAATAATAATAATATTAATAACAGCAACAACAACACCAACAACAAAAACCCAATGCCAAAAGTGGATGTGCATTAAACATAACTTCAGTAGCTTTGGCAATGAGACAATTTTTAATTTTTTTTTTTTCCTGTGGATTTCAGAGGTTTTTTTTTTCTTTTAGGGTGACAAATTTAACGCAGTGTTTTGGAAATAAGTCTAAGTTCCACTGCTGGTAGATTTTAGTATAGTTCTTACACACAGAAGGACTTATTTCTATACACAGAGGAACTAAGTATTTCCTGTATATTTGTATTTGAATTTAATAGTATAAGCCCTTTTATATCAATCCCTTTGGACAAGTCTACTAATTATGCTGATTATTTTAAACCTATGTTGTTAGAAAAAATAGAAGACTTTTCATTAACACATTTTTCAGAACCATGTAAAAATAATATTTAATAGAAAAAAAGTTGTGAGACCAAACAAAAAAGAAGTATTTAACTATTTTAAGGGAAGTGTTTCAACAGTTATTGTTGCATTGTCAGGCAGTCAAGAGAGGTGATCCTGCCACTCTACTAGGCCCTGATGAGACCTCATCTGGAGTCCTGTGCCCAGTTCTGGGCTTCTTGGTACAAGAGACACATGGGGCTCATGGAGTGGGTCCAGCAGAGGGCTACAAAGGTGATTAAGGGACTGGAGCATCTCTTACAAGAAAGCTGAGGAAGCTGGGCCTGTTTAGCATCGAGAAGAGACAACTAGGGGGACCTCATCAATGTATGTAAGTATATGAAGGGAGAGAGTCAAAAGGATGGAACCAGGCTCTCCTCAGTGGTAAGAGGCAATGGGCAGAATCTGATGTGCAGGAAGTTCCACCCAACTATGAGGAATAACTTCTTTACTGTCTAGGTGACTGTGCATTGAGACAGAGAGGTTGTAAAATCTCCCTGACTGGAGTTATTCAAGAACGTCTGGACATTCTCCTATGCCCCATGTGCTCTAGGATGGCCCTGCTTGAGTAGGAATGTCGGGCCAGATGACCCACTGTGATTTCTTCCAACCTGACCGATTCTGTGATTCTGTTAAAAACTGGGAAAAAAAAAAAAAAAAAAAAAAAGGGAGAGAAGAAATTGTTCTACGTTTTGACTCCTGGCCAATCTTGGTCTATTTTACTTTATTTGACTTGTTTCCCATTTGAATGTTTATGTATTTCTCATATTTTAAGGTACTTAATTGTTATTTCTTCTTGCTACTTTCTATGAGAACTTATGCATAATTTTTATTTCCTGAAAAGCAGATTTTCAAAGAAATCAGAATCCAATTTGGACTTTGGAAGCATCATTTTCTTTGACAATGCACACAACAGGCATTGTTCCAACAGACTTCATGCCAATCTGAAAACTAACTTTGTTTTAGTAACAGAAAAAAACCCAATACCCCAAAGATTGATGGGTTTTATTTCTTGGTTGCTATATACTTGGTATATAGTAACTTTAGTAGGTTACTATATACTTGGTATACTTGTGGTTTCTATGTGGATGAAGGGCTTATTGGCCCAGATGACTAAGCAAAATTTGTGATCTGGAACATGGCTAATGGTATTAGCCCATGAAAGGTAAAAGGGCCGGGAATAGCTTGTTTGCCAAAGCATACTCTATCTTCTTCCACTATATTTCACTGATTCTGTGGATGTTAATTTCTTTCCTTTAGTCATTGAACACATTGCATTTCATTAAAGACATATAAATCAATGTCAATTTTTTAATTTTTATAATTTTTTTTTTTTAATTCTAAACTTACTTAAATAGAGGCTTTTGGGACCCATGCTATACAATTCAACTATTTTGTGGGGTTTTTTCCCCCTTGTCCTGAGCATTAAACCTTTCCACTTAATATATTATATAAATAGCATTTTCTTTGTGATCATTCTTCAAAATGTATATTAGTATTTTTTTATTTCTCCTTACTAAATCTGTCACATGACCTAATTTTTTGTCTTCATTTTTGCACATCTTCTTAGACTTCAATGTTTTTCCCAACTCATTTTGTATAATATACTTGGTAGAAACCCTGTAAGCCTATAATGAAAGGCTGGTTCATTTTACCTTTCTGGGAGCAAAAAAAACACACAGATTTGACAGTAATTCAGGTACAGGTTAGCATAATGAAATTACAAGCTGTTTTTCTTAACCATATTTTTCTGTATGTACTGGAAAATTTCAACAGGCTACCCAAAACCTTTTAAGTTAATCAAAAGTCTCCTTTTTCATTTGTGTTTGTTTGTTTGTTTGTTTTTTGAGGATTATCTTCAAAGTGGAATCAGCTGTTGAAACTAATAGAATGGTAAACCAATCATTTTCACTTTTATGGTGAGGTTAAAAAGTACTGGATTCTGTTCTGGAAAAATAATGGGGGTCCTAATCTAGGCGGTTAGAACCACAAAGGCTGATTTCATGTTAGCAATTTCCACTCCACTTGAATGAAGGTTCACAGTGACACGGAAACATACTCTACATTGTATGCTGAGAGCCTTAAGGGACATAATTGTGAGTGTATTTCTTGAAAAGAGAATATAAGAGTTATGCCTACCTAATTTACACAAAAGGAAAGGAGAATTGCCCACTCATAATTATGTAACACAGTTTTGTGTCAAGAGCTTATGAATGGCAAATGAAAGCAAACAAAAAAGTACTTTTAACAAATAATTGATATTTTTAATAGAAGATTTTTTTCAGGATTTGAGAAAGGCTAACATACAGAAAACTATTACTCTTCAAAGACTGTTCCTGTCCTCTAGGGCTCCCTTTAACATCCTACTTGAATATGTAGATATTAAAGTGAGGGCAGGGATAGTCTAAGGAATCACATGATCAGGGAGGCTGTAAAAGATCTCTGAGATGTTTAAGTCCACCCTTAGGACACCACTATGTCAAGTAGACCATGGAACTAAGTGCCACAGCCAGTCTTCTTGAACAGCACCAGGGATGGTGACTGCATCACCTCCCTGGGCAGTCCATTCCCATATTTACCACCCTTATTGTGAAGAAATTCCTCCTACTGTCCACTTAAACCTCACCTAGAGCAATTTGAGTCTATTTTTGTCCTTTCACTAGTTCTCTGGGAGAAGAGGATGACCCCCACCTGGTTACAACCTCATTTCAGGTAGTTATAGAGAGTAATAAGGTTACCCCTGAGCCTCCTCTCCTCCAGGCTAAACAATCCTAGGTCCCTGAACCACTCCTCAGAAGACCCGTGCTCCATCTCCTGTTCTTCTCTGGACACACTCCAGCACCTCAGAGTCCTTCCTGAATTGAGGGGCCCAGAACTGGATGCAGGACTAGAAGGGATGCTAAGCAATTTTGCAAATGACACAAAACTGGGAGGAGCTGTTGAATCCATCCAAGGAAGGGAGGCCCTGCAGAGAGACCTCAACAAATTAGAGGGCTGGGCAATCACCAACCATATGAAGTTAAACAGGGTAAAGTGCCGCATTCTGCACCTGGGATGGGGCAACCCTGGATGTTCATACAGATTGGGGAATGAGATGCTGGAAAACAGTTCTGTGGAAAGGGACCTGGGGGTCCTGATCAATGACAAGTTGAACATGAGTCAGCAGTACCCTGGCAGCCAGGAGGGCAAACCATGTCCTGGGAGGCATCAGGCAAAACATCACCAGCTGGTTGAGAGAGAGGATTGTCCTGCTCTGCACTGGTGTGGTCTCACCTTCAATATTGTGTGCAGTTTTGGGCACCAAAATATAAGAAATATATTAAGCTGTTAGAGAGTGTCCCAAGGAGGGCAACGAAGATGGTGAAGGGCCTTGAGTGGAAACCGTATTGAGAAGCAGCTGAGGTCACTTGGTCTGTTCAGCCTGGAGAAAAGGAGACTGAGAGGAGATCTCATTGCAGCCTACAAATTCCTTGTCAGGGGAGGAGAAGGGGCAGACACTGATCTGCACAGACACCACTCTGTGGTAAGCATTGTTAGGACCAGAGGGAATGGCCTGAAGTTGTGCCAGGGAAGGTTTTAGTTGGATATTAGATAAAGGTTCTTCACCCAGAGTTGGGCACTGTAACAGACTCCCCAGGGAAGTGGTCACAGCACCAAGTATGCAGAGTTCAAGAAGCTTTTGGACAAAGTTCTCAGGTGTATGATGTGACTCTTGCATGGTCCTGTTCAGGGCCAGGAATTGGACTGCCATGATCCTTGTGGGTTCCTTCCAATTCAGCATATTCTGTGATTCTGTGATTCTACGGACACAGTACTCGAGGTACAGTCTCACTAGTGTCGAGTACAGGGCAAAAATCCTGCTGGCCACACTATTTTTGATACAGACTAGGATGCCACTGACCTTTATGGTGACCTGGGTACTCGACCCACAGGTCATGACCCACAAGTCTTTTTCCACTGGTCTGCTTTCCAATTGCTCTTTCCCTAGCCTGTAGTGCTGCATGAGGTTTTTGTGACTCAAGAGCAGGATCCAGCGTATTGCCTTATTGAACCTCACACCATCAGCCTCAACTTGTCAAAGCAGCCTGTCCAGATCTCTCTGCAGAGCCTTCCAACCCTTCAGCAGGTCAACAGTCTCTCTAAAATTAATATCATCTACAACCTTACTGAGGGTGCACTTGATCCCCTTGTCCAGATTGTTGCCTAAAAATCAGAAGAAAAAACTAACCAACTAAATTTAATGTAGATAAGATAGAGAACAGGCCTTTAATGAATGCCTTCTGGTGCAAGGAATACATAGGTGCAAAATTTTTATAGTATTATCCATCCAATCCTAGAATTATCTGCCCACCAGATCCTCCCCAAATCTCTTTTCCTGGCATACTTCCTCCTAATTGAGTTGGACATCCTAAGACCCCTTTCTTCCTCATCTTCTTCTTCTTCACAGCATGTGAACTGATGGAGGATTTCCAAGGTTCCAGGCTTGAAGATTGCTTTCATTATGATAGTATCTTGTTGTTCAGGCTTGGGGTGCATATATTCTTATACAAAATGTGTTTACTATAGTCCTACCTTGAAAGGAGCCTAAACAAGCCTACAGAATTTAGAAAATTTGATAAGAAATGTGGGAACAGGGCTTGGTAATTGTTAACTACTACTCTTAAGTGTGAGACACTATATAATTATACTAAAAATCTATATTTACTACACAGCTACTTTAAAATCTACAAAAAGGTAAAAATCCTAAAACTTCTGAGGCATCAAGGTCATCAATAAAGATATTAGAGAGGACTAGTCCAAGTACTGAGCCCTTGGGAGCACTGCTAGTGACTGGCCGCCAACTGCATGTACCACCACTCACCACTATTCTGGGCCCAGCCATCCAGACAGTTTTAAACCCAGCTGTCAGATGATGAGCAGTCAGATACCTTCCCACCGCCTCCATCCATACACGTTGTTCCTATTGATCAAGGACTCATATTTAGGCTCAGCCCTTGACTGAGGCTATATCATAGGTATGCTGTGCTGTTCTCTGGTTTTTGTTAACCCTACCTTTACCTTGCTGACTTGTTTTCCTGTCTTGACTTGCCTATTCAGAGCAGATTTGCTTAGCAGCAGACAGGCACTGAGCTTACCTCAGTCATTGTTCCCAGCCCAGCCCTGCCCCTCTATCTGGGAACTGCTCCTCTCAATGGGTTGCTGTTTCTCACCCTTGTTCCTCATGCCTTAAAGGGCAGCACAGTCTCACTATTTTCTGTCAGACAATACCCAAATAACTTTCTCTAAGGTTTCTTCAAGGAGCTAAAATTGCCCTCATCCAGTGTCTGAAAAATAAACTAGAATTCAATCAAACTGTATTTTCTGCTTAGCTAAAGTCCAAACCTATTTAATCCTCTCTTTGGAAACACTTGATGACCACTTTTACAAAGAGGTCTAACGAAAACAGTGATTTTCAGAGTAATTTTATTTTGATCATACTGCCCTCTCTTTGCTACCAGATAGCTTAATCCTGCGTTGCTAAGCTTTAGAAGCTTGAAACTTCCAGAAGAATTGTCTCCTTGTGACTTTGATGATAAGCAGTACAGCCATTATCTGCTGACGAAATTAATACCTGTTTGTGTAGTTAAGACATAAAGGACTTGTATAGTCACAAAGGAATGCACCTTTTAAGAGTGAATGTTAGTAGTCTGAAATGCTTATATATTCTACCTACTTGTGAAGTGTTTTTGATAAATACCTTTTAGTTAATGAGAGCAGTGTGTCCTATCCACTTGAATATGTTTTCTGATTATTCAGCTTGTGATAGTTGTATAGGTAAAAAAAAATCTCTGTTTTCTTTAGAATCATGCATTTATAAAACAATTAAGATAGGAAGGTACGTCAGGTACCTCCTAGTTGAAGGAGTTTAGTGAAGGTATTACTGTATTAGCAGTCATAATGAATTTAAAAAGTTCAAAATTCTGTTTTCAAGTTAAGTAAACAGCTTAGATCTTTTCTAAACCTGTCTAAATCTCTTTTCCCTTTTTTTTAAATATCTGATTGTAAGCAGGCTTTTGGGTTCTTATTTCAGAAGCAAGTGGAAGAGGTATTGGATTGAATTTTAACAGCTTATTTTTTTCTTTCTTTTAAAATTAAAACAAAAAAAAAAGTAATTTCCATAAATGATATGTGATCTTTAGGTCTTTTCTAAGTGCTATACTGTAAATCACATACAGAATTGAGAATGTATCATTGCAATTTCAAGGTCAAAGACAAATTAAATCTTGCTATCAGTGAACTCCGGGGCAAGAGTAACTTTACAGGTTCCCTTATGAGTACAACATCTCTTGTAACAGAGAAGGAACATATGACTGAAGATGCTGTTGATGAAGGGAAAGCTGGTATGAGCAATTTCTGTCTATATTTTAGTGGTCTATATATCTTAATTAAAAAAAAATTGTTCCATCCTTTCAAAGTTATTTTCGAAGTTGAAAAATAAGGATAAGTTCCATTTTTATTTTGTCCTTCTGTTGTTCCCCATGTGCCACCAATATCAGTTCTCAGTGGTATATGCCATTTCTCAAATGTCCTCTGAGCACATAATGAAAAATATGACAGCCATTCTCTTTGATTTCCCATATCAAAGGTTCTATCTTCAAACCTTTGTAAAAACATCAACTTTTGAGTGTATATTACATTTATTTTAATTTCTTGTGCTTGCTTATAAGAGGTAAAATTGAATCTTGATGAACTGTTTGCGTAAGCCTAGGGGGGAAAGTCATCTTCATTTGGACTTGCACATAGATGGGAAAAAAATAGCACCACATAGCCTACATATTTTGAGGCTTGACTTCCTGTTTTAGTTCTCTATAACTTAGACTGTATTATTGAGTTAGCAAAAAATGTGTTGTATTCAATAGTAAAACCTGAGGAAAGGAAACAGTAATTTTCTAATATTAGGAAAAACTAAACAGTCTTTAGAAAATTATTCAATACTTTATAAGTTAAAGAACATTTTGTCATCTTTATGCAAATTGTATAGTATCTGTATGATTCAGCAAATAATCTCCTTTGTTGCTAAAGTTCCAGGCCAAGTATGGCTAAGCAACTGTGATTGCAAGACCATAGCAAAAGTTCTGGCAGCGTGGCTGTAGGCATTTTTATGTAAAATTACTATTCCTGATCTAAAGTCTTAATTTAATAAGCACTGCTAGCAAATGGAAGATCTGTAGCTCATCGGAAGCTATTTTATGTATTACTGAAAAGGGCATTACACCAAACTGAACAGAGAAATTTCTTCAAAGTGTGAGCAGAACTTCAAGGACACCTTCTTTTTTTCGTTTTCATTTTCAATTTGCCAAGGGCTGTTGTCATCACTAATAGAATTACTTCAAAATCATTTGATCTGTAAAGTTGCATGAGACAGGTCATTCCTATTTCTATTCTCTTATTTCTTGGTTTGGAACATTTGGCAAGGCTAATTAGAGTGATAGATTGATATATGTTTAAAAGGATTAGAGAGAGGAAGGTAGTTGAAAATAATGCCAGCATGCTAGTATTTTCTTAAGATTATTTATATCCAGTCTCTTAGCATACACTTTATAGACACAAGATCAATATTTTATTAGCAATGACTAATAATTCATGGTGATGTAATACATGATGAGAGGAAGCCATTTCCTGATATCTAATAGCACCCCCTCCAGATAATTATTGCTCTTCTATAGTTTAAGAATAATTTCAGAAACCAAAAAAATAATTTAAAAATTTAGATAAAGTAAAAGTTTAATTGAACTAGTTCCTCAGGTTTATTGTGTTCTGCTTAAAACAGCTTTTTGACTCTTACTTTGAAAAGAACCACACAACAATGAGAGAGAATTAACCAGTGCTTAATTTACGACGTTCTCTTAAGTTTATAGTAAGAAATATGTAGGAATAAAAGTTCTACTTTAAGGCTAGATTTAATCTTTTTTTTTCTTCAATAGAAGAATCTTTCATTCAAGTCAAGGAAGACGTAACACATTGACTGCGTGGGTTTTCACCATGTGGAACTTGGATTCTTACCAGACAGAACCCCAAATGAGAGAAATCTCCAAGGTTTTTACTGGCATGTTTATGTACCTGCAATGCTTTCCCTTTTTGCCTTCTGTTGACAGCTTTAAAGGCCTGTCTTCTCTGGAGTGTTTTTTTTTGTTTGTTTGTTTGTGTTTGTTTTTTTTTTTTTTTTACAAGTATTTTTACAAACTTCTAACTCCAACATTTAGAATCTCCTTCTTAAGGCTTAAGATTTAGCTATCTGAAAGTATTTATTATTAAATAGGCCGTGTGACAAATCTACACATATACCCCTGTCTTCTGCAGCTTTGGTTACTCTGATTTCTGGTACATTAATCTTCTTACTATCTCATTCCACAGCTCTTACTTAATAAAGTGAAAGATTAGAAAGGAATATTCCAGAACATTGAATGAAAAAAAGCTGAAGCATAGTTAAACTCATGTAAGCTTACTATTCAAATATTGTAGGTGTGATTCAACTAATTCAACTTTAGGTGAATCACAAAAAAAAGTCTGGAAATGCCAGTCCCAGTTAGGTTGACCTCCTTTATAGAAAAGAGAAAAGAAAAAGGCACTTTCAGGTTATGGTTCATTTATCTTGGTTTAAATATCTGCTTTAGAATAAGAAGAATCATGCCCTTGACTCTACTAAGTACTTTGACCACACTTTATCGACTTTATAGGCAGACACAGATTAAGACCTCAAACACAGATTTATATATCAAAATCCACAGGGTGAAATTTATATTCTCATTTTTAACTTGAAGGAAAGATGAAGAAAAGAAAATAGTAAAATATATTCCTATCTGACCTGTCCTAATAAAATTATTTCTACAAATAAGAGAATTTTATTCTCTTTATATATTTATATATATAAATACACATATATATATAAAAGAATATGAGTCTAATAAAGAGCATGCAAAAACCTAAAATTTGCAATAAGAAATTTAAAGTTATATGTCTTTCCTTGTTCATTTTCTAATTATACAACCTGACTGTCAATGTAAGAGAATTGAGATCATGGCATGATGAATCAGACAAAATAAAGAGGTCTCTAATAGAGACACAGGATATATCTTCAAACTTAACCGTCTGTTTTATTGATGCTTTGCAGTACTTCTTCCCATCAGCAATTAATAACTTGGCAGCCTTACCCTCAGACACAAAAGAACTCTTTGAACACCTGCATGACATCATAAGGGTGGTATTATCTCATAATTTTTGTGTGATATTTCAATTATTAAAGAACTCATCATCATGACGGGACATAATTTTTTCTCATTTTTTCTCAGTTTTTCTTCTGTGGCAAAGAATTGAAAGGAAATGTCAGGACAGAGCTGTGGGGAAGAAGAGTCAGTTTAAGATAAGAGAGTGAATGTGTTGAACTCAGAAGCCCAATGTTGAAGTGCTCAGCTCAAGGGTTAGAAAGAATTTTCTGCTTCTGGGATTATTGAAACATTTCCCCATTAAACAGAAGAACATTCATTTGATCAAGACCTACAACTTCATCTCCGAGTGACAGATCTAACTACAAGTCTCTTTACTCATGATATGTAATCAAGACATTAACTCAAGATCTAAATGATTTTGAGACAGATTATTTGTACTCTAAGCCAAAATACCACTTCACAGAATAATGGACAATATTTAGAGTAGTTGCTTGACTCCAGCAGAACAGAAGCCAGAATTATAGCCCTGATATTTTTAGTATGGCAACAGTAGGCACTAACACTGCTTCCAAACTTTATCAAGGTATTGCAGGGGGAGCTCTGAAAGCTTGATTCTCCAATCCTCACACTAAGAGGCTTGCTGGATCCTGCTGACACCCGTTTCCTGACTCTATCAGGAATCTAAATTACTTTCTCAATCTGCTCTTTCAGTCCAGATGGTCTTTAAGGATGTTAAAACAAGTATATTTTTAAGTAGTTCGTAATTGTTCCTTTGATATGATGACTCAAGTACTTCAAAGATAGCTCCATGGTTGAACCGAAGTCCCTAAGACAAAGAAGTTCCCACAGAATTTTCAATGTTGTAAGCAATAAATTCATAGTGTCATGTGCTTTTTTCTCTATTCTTGTCTTCAGAGAAATTTTCTGAATATTCCATCAAAATTTGACGAAAGATCTAATCTAATATAATGTCTGCATATCTTTTGTGGTGACAGAGTTTTTGTAATAATTACCAATAGTTGCTATAGCAATTACTGTAGCAAAATAAACCATATTTTGATTTTATTTTGCTTTGAGGAACTTTCTTTGTTCCACAAAAGCTCTCTTTTTTTCAGTTTAAGAAGAAAATATGCACAAGCTTAGAAAAAATGAGACAGTAAAATGCGCTGTATTGTCTCGTGTGCACATGCAGGATATTTTATAGAAATTGCACACTTCTTCACATGTGGAAAGAAATCACATCTTTAACAAAGACAAGGGGAAAGATCTAGGCTGAATCCTGGCTGTTTGAGGAATTTACAGGGAACATCAAATGCACTCTTATTCTTCACTCAGCGCTTATTTCCATTTACATTTGTTTTTCAGTCTGAATCTGAGGGATTAAGGAGGACGAGGGAAAAGAGGGAAGCTGTACAAAATTGACCATTTTACCAGAAACCTGCTAGAAAATGGCTGGATACCCTGTAAGTCACATCATTATGACTCCAAGGATGTGTGCAGGATGTGTAGAGCTCAGATGGGAGTGAGAGGGGATTTAATATAAACTTTGTATTACAATCGTTCTGAAAGATTCTAATGTTCTGTAAGTAGAGTTTCATAGTGCCTGTTCCATCCAGTTATCTGACATTAAATGAACGATCTTGTGCCCCTTAAATAAACATATTTTGAAGCAAAAAAGCTAAATCCCCTCTCTGGAGAATCAGCATTAACACTTTAGGAAAAGTGTTTAGGAAACAGATTTAAGGAAAAGAAAAGCAAACAAAATACCCACTTCTACTGAATTTTGACTCAGATTCTCCAATAGGTAGAGCAGAAGAAGCCTTTTAAACTTACCACTGTCTGTTGATCAAAGCAAAAGTACTACCTCTAGTACTACTAAAGGAACCTAGAACACAATTTATGCTTTAGAGTTATATCAGAGTTACTATGTTTTGTTTCATAAAAATACAAGTCAGTTAAAGAGTGTTGACAATACAAAAAAAAAAAAAGAAAATTAATAGTATATTTAAATTAGGAATGTCTTAGTCTTACAGTGGTTAAAATATCAATCATTATCTTATCTTCAGCCACCTTCACGAAATACTCACAGAACAGAGCATTATGGCTCACTTAGGTTAACTTTATAATCAACAAGGAAAAAATTCTTCAAATCAATCCATAAATTGTTAATGGAAATCAGCCACGGAATTAAAAAAAAAAAAGAAAGATATATGAAAACAAGTCAAAGACAGAATTATACATAAGAAAGAACATGGATACAGAGTCACTTTTATAAGGGAAAGGTATGCAGCAAATAGTTTTGGGAATTTGGGCAGTAATATCACCTTTAATGAAATACAAAAGCTACCCAAGGTCCATACTGGAATCATACAATCACCCCTTTTACCCCTTGGCCTAACACAACTGAACTATCAGATAAAGTCAGTATGCAATAGTAACCAAATATCAGTTTATATTCATCACTACTGTGCATTTCATCAATCTACTTGAAATTTCCTAGAACTTTGCGTCCAAGTTTGATTTATGATTAAATTGATGGTTGGACAAAAAAGTGGTGCCAGTCTCTCTGGAATTTATTTACATTCATACTTAGACAAATGTTCATAAAATAGATGGCTAGAAAGAACAAGTTTGCCCAGTAACTTGAAACTTTGTGCTTTTATCCAGTTACCAGAAACTGGAATATTAGAAGGAAAAAAAACAAACAAAAAAAAAAGATGTTACAAAATGTCTTTTCAAAGCAATTCCTCTCAGCACTCAAGGAAAAGATTACAAGCAATTTATTTTAATTTTCTAGGAATAGAGTATAATCTAGAAATAAATTTTTAGTGAGTCTCTTGGCTCACATTAGATGTGGAACAAATGTTATTTTAAACATAATCTGTAACATTTATTTGCAAGTTCCTGTTCTACCAGATATTTAACCTTTTTTTTTACCTTTTATTAGCATTGCTCCTGAAAGGTCAATACAACCTGCAATCTCTTCATTATTCCATTACCTATCAGTGAAAAACTTCTGATTATTTCTTGTTAAAAGTTATGAAATATTTTACAAGAATATAGTGAAGCAAAAGGGGAATATTACCTAACAATTCTGATACATTTGAAAAGAGGCTATGTTCAAGAAAATGAACCTTTAAGAAATTCTGTTTTGATAGTATGTCGTAATAACATTTGTTAAATCGCTCCCTTTCTTTCTCTTTCTCTCTCTTTCTCAGTTGTATTTTATTTTCAATTAATATAAAAGGAGAAAATCCTATTGAATTTTGATATTAAATTTAAGTATTTGTAATCTGGTAATGTCCTCAGGCAGATTCATCTGTAGGTCCTATTATCTTCCATTTAAATATTATATCTTGAAAAATACTGATACAGGATTTAATTTATTTAATTCATTGAGTCAAGAAGGATAGTAATAAATCTCAGCTCTTTGAGTGTTTAACCAAAGATTGTCTTATTGATTTCTACTTAATGGAATTAATCATACCTTCAAGAAGTTCCGTAGCATTCCTTTTGGGATGCATAGCTGAATATTCAGGAATCCTGACTGTCATATTCAGCTGTGTATATTAATATCTTTTCTTTAAAGTGATGCTACCAGAAATGATAAAAGGGCTCTGGACTGCTGACATTACATTTTAATAAAGATAAACTACACACAATGATTTCTGTAGAAAAGAAGCTCAGAGAAAGTTGGCAAGATCAGACTGAAATGAAAACAGTATTAGAAGTCCTCACTGCTCACTGTTTCACCTTAGACATAGGTCTTTCACTTCACCTCACTCTTGCTTTGATTATAGCAATGTTTAGTATCTTGCTGAATAATTAATAATTCTAAGCAGTGCACTGGAGACATCTGGAAATTCTCTGTGTATCACTTCTGCTGCTTTACAGTGTGTCTCTCCTTCTTGCTCTTGGGAATATCCACTTGTGTGGATACTTTGAGTTCTCCTATTTTGTTTACTTCTCTGAGGAGAGGACCACTGCTCCACTCACTCTAAGAGGACTGTGCATAGATCCAACATGTGACTGCCAGAAGTGAGCAGGTACATGGCCTCTCTCCCTCCTGCTGAGTTGCACCTTCCAACAAAACACAACATATGGTACAGGAGAAAAGACAGCAAACAAAAGATATGTGATTTGTCACTTTCAATATGAGATAAATTTGTATGTATATCAAGATGTTTCAGAGCCTGCACTGAATTTGTCATCATGGAAATTTTTTCTGCCTCCCGACAATACCATCTCTCTCCTCAAACCTGAAATTGAGAAGTACAAACCTTGTTTAAAAGGAACTGATCCCTGTACTTGCATTAGAGCTATTCTTAATGAAAGATAAAACCCAATCATAACAGAATATGAGGTTAGAATAGATGGCAATTTTAAACTTTGTAACTTGGAAAAACAAATATTCTCAAACTTAGCTTTTGAAAAGGCCCAGGTTTTTAAAATGTAAAAAGGTCACTTGTGTTTTCTTGAGAAATGAAAGCCTGATGAGAGCTTATCATAGAATCACAGAATTATCTGTGTCAAGGCTCTGGAGACACCATCAGGCCTGGTTGCCCCCACCCTACATCTCTCTCCACCCTGCCACAGCTCAAGACTCTGTGTCACTCCCCAAGAACTGGCAGTCCTTGCCCCAGTCATGCCACAGCAGGGCTGGTCTCCAGCTCCCCTTGGCCCTGTCCTTCCCAGTTGAGCCAGGCCTTCCTGTGGGTGCACATCCCAGTCCAACCTTGACCCGTCTCCAGGGATGTGCCCAGTGCCTGGGGCTGGAGCTGCCCTGGTGCCTCTCTCTTGCCTGGTTTCTGGCTAGGGATGTGAAACGGGCCCTGGACACCTGACAACAGCCTCAGCACCACGGAGGCAATGGCCCTCTCAGTGTCTTGACATCGGTAATGTGCTTGGGACACCATTCAGAAAACACAAAAGAGATCATAACTTTGAGATAAACAAGTCATAGTAACTGTAGAATCATAGAATGGTTTAGGTTGAAAAAGACCTCTAAGGTCATTGATTCCAACCATTAACCCAGCATCACTAAACCATGCCCCCAGGAGCCACATCCACACATTTTTTGAACTCTTCCAGGGGTGGTGACTCCACCACTTCCCTGGGAAGCCTGTGACAGTGCTTGACAACCCTTTCTGTGAAGAAATCTTTCCTAATATCCAATCTAAACCTCCCCCGGTACAACTTGAGGCAATGTCCTCTCATCTCTTGTTACCTGGGAGAAAATACTGACTCCCACCTTGTTACAAACTCCTTTCAGGTAGTTTCAGAGAGCAAGACAGCCCTCTGTGAGCCCTGTTTTTTCCAGGCTAAATAGCCCCAGCTCTCTCAGCTGCTACTCATCAAACTTCTGCTCAAGCACCTTCACCAGCTTTGTTGTGTCTTCTGGACGTGTTTGCTTCTGCGCCTCAATCTCTTTGCTGTAGTGAGGGGCCCAGAACTGAGCACAGTATTTTATATTGTTCTCTTTATTGTGGCCCATTCTCATGGACATTGTACCACTTGAAAACACAAAAAAAGTGTTTCCCTCTCTGAAACACTTTACCTGCAGTGACACACACTTTCATATATACTAATTAATGCTGAGTCAAGAATGCATATTTTTGTCACACCACCAGAAACTTCTACGGTTTTCTGCAGTATTGCAAGAACAATTACTTCCTGAGATATACTGAATATTCAGGCTTTTTGATGAAATATACATAGTACTGCAAAGTTAGGTTGAAGATGACCACTTCTGGTTACAAGGTCCCATAACCTGTTAAGCTTCTCTTCTTAAGGAACTGTAAGTAAATACACTTAATTTGTGCTTATCTTCTGGAAATGTAAATATATATACTAAACATGTGTCGTGGTTTTGCCCCCTCAGCCCATCCCTGGGGCTGATGATGGTTTTGTCCAGGTAATTTCCGGACAAAAAGACCAATCAAAAGTCCAGAAACGCCTTTGCTAATTACATCTTCAAGAAAACGGAAGAGGAGGTTGTTGGCGCAGTTGGAATTGAGTAGCAGCCATGTAGGGGAGAGGAGTACCGGGCCCGAACAGGGCCAGACTCCCTCCTCCCCCGGCTTGGGCCAGGGGGGGGAGCAGGTGCAGCACTGAAGTTCTCCCTTCTCTCTTGTAAGAGAGTGAAGAAAAAAAAAAGTTTAAAAGACGGACTGCTTGGACAGAAGCTGCTGTGGAAGAATTCCAGCCGAAAGATAACGGAGCTTCCAAGGTCGAAGCTGGCAGCTGAAACTGCAGCAAGAAAAGTGCGAAAGGGGGGAGGCTTGTTTCCCCCCTGCCTTTCTGCTCTCTCTCCTTAGCAGGGAAAAGATTGAAAATAAATCCCTGCCACCTGTAAAAGTTTGTTAGAATAAGGAGACCTCCCATGCAACTGATAAAGAAGTCTGTGGATGTACCAAAGAGAACCGAGACTTCATAAAGAGGACTGAAGTGAGGCAGAGTCCTAGTGGAGATTTATAACCCTGAGGGAAACCTGTGTTGGAGCAGTGACAACTCAGGTGAGATACGAGATCCGTGCGTGTGTGGATCCATACTACTGTTAAAGTTTTTGTAACTCTGAGAAATCTCATGCTGGAGCGAGATGGCCCATGTGAGATGCTGGAACCCGTGTGTGTGTGGGATCCGTGCTAGACCCATGCCGAGAAGTCCATCAAGGACTGTTCTCCCATGGGGAGGGACCTCCATAGGGAAACAGGGGTGGACTCTTAAACCATTATCCCCTGTAACTCTGTGGAAGAAGATCCATAGTAAGCAAGTGTCCCCTTGCAAGCCTATGGAAGGAAAACCCTTCAGGACCTGAATAATCTCCAGCCTTCAGTCTTAGCCCAGGAGGGGGGTAAGCCCAGCCCCAGAAGCCAACACAGAGCGAGAAGGAGAGAAAAGAAGTTCCAACTGCAATGAAAGTGCTGCTGCTGAGGATTTGTTACTAGAAAGAAAGAGAGCTGAAACTCTGAAAATACAGAATGAGACTACTTCTTCTCCTTGGACTGGTATAANAGTCCTAGTGGAGATTTATAACCCTGAGGGAAACCTGTGTTGGAGCAGTGACAACTCAGGTGAGATACGAGATCCGTGCGTGTGTGGATCCATACTACTGTTAAAGTTTTTGTAACTCTGAGAAATCTCATGCTGGAGCGAGATGGCCCATGTGAGATGCTGGAACCCGTGTGTGTGTGGGATCCGTGCTAGACCCATGCCGAGAAGTCCATCAAGGACTGTTCTCCCATGGGGAGGGACCTCCATAGGGAAACAGGGGTGGACTCTTAAACCATTATCCCCTGTAACTCTGTGGAAGAAGATCCATAGTAAGCAAGTGTCCCCTTGCAAGCCTATGGAAGGAAAACCCTTCAGGACCTGAATAATCTCCAGCCTTCAGTCTTAGCCCAGGAGGGGGGTAAGCCCAGCCCCAGAAGCCAACACAGAGCGAGAAGGAGAGAAAAGAAGTTCCAACTGCAATGAAAGTGCTGCTGCTGAGGATTTGTTACTAGAAAGAAAGAGAGCTGAAACTCTGAAAATACAGAATGAGACTACTTCTTCTCCTTGGACTGGTATAAAAGGGAAGAAGTATTTCTGTAAATATATAACACTTCAACTTAAGTAGAAATTGCTATAAATATAGTTCTTTAGTTTTTAATTTATTAGTAGTTTTTATTTTACTAGTAATAAATGTTTATACTGTTTTCCCCAAGTCCTGTCTCTCTTTTGTCTGCAAATACCTTCTCTCTACTAGTAGTAATTATGTGGGGGGTGGAAAGCAAAATTGACCCAGAGCAAAACCACGACAACATGCCTGTAATAATAATCCCTTCAATTAAGTGTTCAAGGGAAGGCATCAGTACTTCCAGAAGAGAAATTTATGAGACAATGAGAATAACCTTCAGCACTTCAGAATAGGACTATATTTTTCACTTAGCTTCTAGGCTGAATTTGGCAATCCTTTCTTAACTTCAGAATGTGTGCATTAAAGAAGTGTCTAAAAATAGAATAAAATAAAAATGAAATTTGAGCAATAAAAAGTAATAAGATTTTAAATTTGCTCTTCCATAAGAAAAGAACTGTAGTAGTTATGAACTACAATATTATTATTTGTCACTAGTTCTTGGAGAATATATGAGATGATTCAGCCATACATTTCAAAATTGTAAAGGAATTGAAACACCATATACATGTTTGTGCAATAGATACTAAAATATTTTACCAGCTTTCTATCCAATCTTTTCTCAAATCACTGCTATATAGCACACAGGTTTAAAAATGTATTTCTGGGTGTATAACTGTGGTCATGAGCATTTGGTATACTAGGTATTCAATAGTCTGTGGTGAGCAGAGTTTGGTACTCTTAAGAAATACCAGGATACTCTGCAGAAAAAAAAAAAAGTCTTTTGCACTACATTAGAATTGATGTGACTGCAAATCTTATTTTGGTGCAACAGACATCTTCAGAATGATACTTTTCTATGAAAAATAAAACTTCCCCCTAAAAAAACATGATTATCATACAGACCTCTTGGGACAAGTCCAAAGGAGGTCCACCAAAATTGATTAGAGAGGGATGGAGCACCTCCCCTGTGAGGAAAGGGTGTGAGAATTTTGTTTGTTCAACCCAGAAAAGAGAAGACTTAAGGGTGACTTAGTTGCAGCCTTCCGGTACCTAAAGGGAGTCTCCAAGAAATATGGAGAGACACTATTTACAAGCACATGTAATGACATACCAGGGGAAATGGCTTCAAGCCGAAAGAGAGTGGGTTTAAGTTAGATATTAAGAAAAAATTTTTTACTGTGAAGATAGTGAGGCACTGGAACAGAGAAGTTGTTCGCTTCCATCCCTGGAAGTGTTCAAGTGTGGTTCCATCCCTAGAAGTGTTCAAGGCCAGCTTGGATGGAGCTCTGAACAACCTGGTCTAGTGAAAGGCATCCCTGCCCATGGCAGGGGGTTGGAACCAGATGATCTTTAAGGTCCCTTCCAACCCAAGTCATTCTATGACTCTATAGTAACATTTTCTGAAGCTCCAGAGGCCCAGTAATTCCTTCAGTAACATGTAACCATTATATTCTTTCTCCCTGAAAACTTAAGTAGGTTACCATTTTCACAAATTAGCAACTATTTAAAGAAGAATAGTCTTCTGTAAATATTCCATACAATCAATTATTATAAATAATTGGATTTTACTACTGATTCAAAAACAAAGAGATACCTGTGACCACCATAAACACCTAACATTCGTAAATGTATTTCACGAATATGAGGCTGACGTCTCTCATTATGGTTTGTAGCCTGACAGCAAGGTACCCTTCTGGGTTTTTGTTGCAAAATATCTTTCTGAGAAAGGATTATATCTTATGCAAGTACCCTTATAACTGGATTACTGTAGAAAAAAAACCAAAACACTTTTTTTTTTTTCCTGTATTTTATAGGCTTTTGCAATAGAATATATAAATGGAGCTGGTCTTAAAGAAATAAATATATGTAATTTCCATCCTGGTTGCAATACCTATTTTAGAAAAGTGAAAACTCAAACACAGTCCTAACATTTCTACTTGGAGCTGTTCATCATATAGCATTTCTGGCTGATTGTTCAACAGCCATGTAGCAATTAGTTCAGGTGGTCAGGAACAACATTGGTGAAACTAGAGGCTTTAATGTGAGATATTACCAGACTCTGCATTTCACAGAATCACAGAATGATTAAGGTTGGAAGGGACCTCTGAAGGTCATTTGATTCAATTCCCTTGCACAATCTGTATCACCTAGAGCAGGTTTTTCAGGAACACGTCTAGATGGTTTTTCAATATTACCAAGGAAGGAGACTTTCCGACTTCTCTGGGCAACCCGTGCCAGTGCTTGGTTAACCTCACAGTGAAGAAGTGTTTCCTTACGTTCAGAGGGAACCAAATGTATTTCTGTTTGTGCCCGTTGCTTCTGCTCCTGTCACTGGGGACACCTGAAAAAAGTCTCCCACCAGCTTCTCATCCAAGGTTCCTCTAGAAAACAGCATAACATCCTGGTGTTTCAGACACTCCTCCCAGTTTTCTGTCATAAACAGTCTTGCTGCATATATACTCTCCTATATTTTCTCTCCTCTGTCCAGTTGCAGAGGGGAGTGAGAGAGTGACTTTGGTGGGTACCTGGTGTCTAGCCAGAGTCAACCCACTACACTCATTTTCTACTTATTTTTTTCCTGTTTTCTTTTCGGAAGTAAAATAAAAACTTAATTTTCAGTACTTTTTTTTTTTTCCTGAAACAGTTAACGCATTCCTAATACTCACTAAAACAGATACTCTAAAACTTGTCTGGTATAATGCCACTGGAAAGTTTGCTGCATGGATTACATCTAGATGTATGTTGGTATTCTGTATGCCTCACTCACTCTGCTGACTTCCATCAAACCAGTAAGTAATGCATAACATAACAATTATTAATAATATGAAAACTCAATCCTTATGCTTTGTCATCCTGACATCTCATAAAAGCATTTGACACTTCCATGTGGCACACAGGTTCCCATGCATGCTAAAGAGTTTGTTAACTTGTAGAATATATTCTATCCTACACCTGAGCTTGGCTGCAGTTCAGAGATATTGAGTGATCTCTGTTTCCACTGGAGATTAATCTGTTAGTATTGCCAGGCTTTGCTCAACTCACTGGGGCTGCATGAGGTTGAACTGAAAACATGGAATTCTCTACATACTAAACTTACCTGGACAGTAAGTCATTAAAGTACCTTTTCTTTCTGAATAGATTAGAATTACCAGTCTCACATTGATGGAAAATGGCTAAATATATAGAAAACAAAAAGTAATTGCTGTTAGATTATTGGATGTCTTTCCTCTGCAGTCTAAACCTTTTGGGGGAACAGAATATTAGAACCATGCAATAAGAGGAGAAATAAACAGAGTTATTTTGGTGATCTATCTCTGGCACAGGATTATCTGAATTTTTATTTAAGGGTAATCAAGGGAAAAAAAAAAGAAATTTTAGAGCATGATTCTGTCCAACTTCATACTACTTTGACATATGTGTATACATATATATATATACCCAATGCATTTTCAAGTCAACAGTTTGTTTTCAAACTGTTTTTCTCTTTTAATTAATTTCATCATCTTCTGATGAATCATTATTCCACCTCTATTGTTTTCACTGTTTTCTGCACACATATTACTGAACATGTTCTCATGTTTCTCAAGGGAAATTGTGCTAGAGATGATCTCTGGTGGGGAAACAGAAGATTAATCTGATTAATCTGATAGTGGGTGTTTCTTATTTAGAACATGATAATTGCTGCTACATTTTCCAACTTCTGTATTTTCATTCTTTATAGTTTATTTGTGACTTAGATTTATTTTTCCCCTTTCTAATGCTTTTGTTTTTTTGTTAATACTACATCTACTATTTGAACACACTAACCTCGAAATCTGTTTTGTATATCTAAATGTACACATTTTAGCCTTTGCAAGCCTACAGTTCTTTAGATCTTCATGAAGACTTTATGTTTTATGAATAAAATTTTAATTTTTAAGAAGAATCAAATCAAAACTGCTCAAAATAAGCTTCTGGTAAATTTTACTGGTAAAATAATTATCCCTGAGAGCTAACTGGTCATACTGTATTTGGAAAGGTTTCTAAAGTATCCAGGTTATTGAATCTCTTGCTCTCTTGAATACTCAACTTTAATTTTTATGGTCTTTTTAACACAAGCATGAAAAGCAGAAAATTCTATCTGCAACACATATTTGCAATGTGTTACAGTGTTGTGTTTAACATTTCTGAACATATTTTCATTTTATGTAACTCTTCTGAAACACAAATATGAAAATATTTATGTAGAAGTTTCTGAAATGCCTCATATCTGCTAGAATGAATTATTTTTACTATATTTTTATTATTTTCAATAGAAAACAAATACTAATAATGCTCTAATAAGCAAAATTTAAGATTTTAGTTTCAATCCAGAAATCCTGATAGAAGAACAGAGAGTTAAGCAAAGTGCAAAAAGCATAGATCTGTAACATAAAACATCAGATTTTGAAAATAAGGAGTTTCATGGCTGAAAATTTGGACTCAGTTTCTGGAGAGTCAAAAAACAAAATGATTTCCTGTGGAAGTAAGCATTTCTGATGTCCACAAGCATTACAAATTTGGAATTTAACATGGAGGATCTAATTCACCATAAGCAAGTAGAAGAACATGTACATGAAAGTTTCATTTAACTGTTAATATCTCTTTGGGGTGGAGCGCGTGGCAATAAACTCACTAACTGTGTAATACAATATATATCTGATGTCTCTCAATATGATGTGATGTGCCTCCATATGCTTTCCAGCAACAGCCATTCCTTTTCTCTCTTGACGCAATTCCTTCATGTGGTTTTATGAATATTTAAACTATAAAGGTGCAAGTAAGAGATGATGCTTATAATTTTAAAGTGTTTCTAATGGTTAACCTTGTAGCTTATTTTGCAGCTACATTATTTTTGAGTGATATTTTTCAGTTATTACATTATTTTTGATTGATAATGATGTGTTCCCATTTTGCACAACCTGCTATATAAACCATTTTGCCTGCAGAGTTTATGTTATCTTGAACTTGAATATTGATGGATTTAGCTTCTGGAAGTCTCTTGTTAAAATTTCAATAGCAAGTTAAGGGAGATAACCTGCATCCATTTACTTACTTATAATGATTTTAACTTCCCGTTCAAGTAAACATTTCCAGCATTTGTGAGCATTTTTATTGACTTTCAAAAAATATGTATAATCCAAAGTGCCTTATAAACCCTGGGTTTGTTATTATTCATAAACATAGCGAGTATTTTAATAGTAACCATGTAAGCTCATTGGTGTAAAAATTTTCACTGACATTATTGACTAGGTCTCCACTAACTGTGATGCTTGTTTTGATATCTAGCTTACAAAGGGATGCCATTTTGAAGCATCCACGTTAGGGAGTCAAAACTTTCAGGAGTCATGGATTCCATTCTGTTACCTAATGGTGGCATTTACTGACATTTGAGGCCTTATAGCAGATGCAAGACCTGTGGAGGGGAAGAACACAGACCTGTGGGTAGCCAGTGGACCTATAGGTGATCCCTGTTTTATGGACCAGCACCCTGGACTCATGAAAAAAACTTTTTGTCATGTTAGATTTCCATGGTTTGGCTGTAAATTTAGGAAGCTTAATTTTCCCCCCCACTCTTTTCTTCTTTGTCCATAAAGTATTGAAGAATGAGTGCCAGAATGCCTTTTCAGCATAACAGATAGGATGAAGAAGCAATTCTGGAACATACATATGGAGGGATAGATGAAGACCAGATAATAAGATCAAAAGTTGAGCTCCTGGCAAATTACATTGCCCAGGTGGTTGTTTTCTCCTTGGTTCTATTTTGAACAGTTCCAAAGCATTCTATCCAACCAAATTTGCTTATAAATAAGTCTGTAATTAGGCCATACCTATTCAGAACAACAAAAACAGCTAAGCAAACCCATTTTTATCCAAGATAATTATTCCCTAGCATTTTGAAATATAATGGTCAAGGTATCCTTCGGATTTCTTTCTATTCTCTTCCCTATGGAGATTCTGGCAACTGATGTGAAAATAGATTATCGTGAATACCGACAGTATTTATCAAATAATTACCATTTTACTTGAGAATAGCACATGTAATGTTTAAAACTACTAAATTTTAGCCTCTGCCTGAGAAGCTCTATGTCAGATCTTTCTTTGGAAAATACCAGCCTACACGAATCTAGGAATGAGAGCAAGGAAAAGACTTCCTCATTCATGATTGATTTTATTAATTCTGATCCAGAATGGGCCCAGGTATCACAGCTTTTGGCACTTAGCACTTTCTTGTACTAAGGACAGAAACCATCTAGTTCAGTCTCCAAGAATAGCAGAAGAAGATAGAAAGGAAGAGAGAATAAAGTACGTGAATCTGATGATGAACCAGGGCCAGAGAGAAAAAGTATCCTGAGGCAAAAAGCTTGAAACAAAAAGATAGAACATTCAAGTGGAACGACAATTAGATGTACAACTACATCAAAATATATGCTATGAGTAGGTCAGTGTTGTGTCAAGTATATTTTACTGGAGTGTGCACAAGGAAAAGAAGCTGAAGGAGGATACTAGTGTGTGTGTAGAATAGGACAGAAATGGGTAGGTGTAATCAGGAAGGAATTTGACTGAGAGAGAAATACGGACTAAATAAAGAAATATTGGTCGCTTTGTGTAACATATTCAAGGCGCATTGGGCACATGGTAGAAAACAACTCTTCTATATTCAAATGTCTACTAAACTCACTTCGGGTATAAATTCCAATGGTATGTTAGTTGTTTATTACAAGGTGAACTCAATCATTCACCAGGGAACTCAACTCAGGTATCTATACATCATACCTGTGCAATTTGAAAATCTGAAGAGTCTTACAGATATGACAGATATGACAAAAGATATGCAGGGGATGTGTGTTCTCCTGAAACAGCAAGAGCAGACCTAATAGGATACTTCACCATCACTCATTCAGCAGGAGACGCCTTCAGTTTCAGTCAGCTGGGTACTGCTGAAGAGATACTTCATTCAATTTTTAGGATGAGTTTAGGAAGAGCTCTGCAGCTTCCCTCAGATTCGAGTCAGGGTGGGGCTCAGCCTCGTGTATGCAGAAGTGTCTAATGACACCGAGACCGGCAAATCCAACCTGGATTCTAGATGCCAACGAAGACAGGTGTAGATCTTCCATGAATATGTCTCGAGAACTGAGATCTCGTATAGATTAAGATATTTCAAATGACACTTAAGACATGTATTTAGGAAATACAGTCATCCTCCAAAATTCCACTGTTTTGAATATTTAAAATTAGTTCCAAATACCCTTCTATGTACAGAGGAGATTAATTCTATCCCAGATTCCTGAGACTAGTCATCCTTTAAAACCCTTGTTGCCAAAAGGCACAGTCAGAGCTGGTAGCGAAATCACCTTTTTTATTTCTACTCTGAGCAGTTAAATCACTGTTCAGTGGTTTGTGGCTTTTAAATATGAAAAATCAGATCATGTCTCTCAAAATAAATTCTGAAACAGAGGATAATATCTCTGCGCCTTTGTTTCTCACATGGTACAGTGGAGTGCATGATGCATACTTATCTCACAAGGATTCCATTAACACGAATTCATTAGTGTTTAATGTTGTATATTATAGTAAAGGGGGCATGGAAAAATTCCAGTAGGAATTATTCCTGTATTCTGAATATGCTTTGAATATTGTGTCATAAATAAGGCATATGTTTATCGGGGAAAAAGAAAGGAAATTATTGAGTTGTTGCATTCTAAATAAGCAGGATCTGTTCCATATACAAAGTGATGCTGACAGCTTCTGAAAAAAGCATGTGAGAGGATCTAATTGAAGACCATATGTACATGGAAGGACCAAATTAAGGTCATAAGAACTTCAATTGTGACTTTTTTCACTTTTGTGAGTGGTTGACTTTCTAACCCAGATAAAGAATCTTTTAACCTGATTTTTGTAACTCTATAATATCACTTAATTCAAACTGGTCAGCTAATGCAACATACAAAGGATTACTTGAATAAAGTCTGCTTTAGAAACCCACAGCTATATAGAGCAACCCTGATTGTGTCACAACCCACTCTCCTGCATTATTTTAAATTGTTTAATGCACAAAAATTGCTGAAATTGTTCTTTTTAGAATTTCTTTTGACACTAATGGACTGAAAGACATCTTTTGAAGTTCATGTTTATAGCAAAGTTATCTGCTCTTAGCTGTATGGTTCTAAAGCCCTGTTAGAAATACAAAGCTCTTACAACTTTCTTCAACTCAGCAGACAAGTCCCTTTTATGCACTGAATTTCTTGGTATTGCAGGACAGTAATGTTTTTTGTACAGCTGCCCTTGTCTTCCTCTTCCCATTTTACACTGACTTTAAAAATCGCTCAGTCCTGTAGGCACATTTTAAAAGTTGAACAAAATGCCAATGTGTTGGTGGGTTTTGTTTGTTTGTTTGTTGTTTTGTTTTGTGTGTTTTTGTTTTATCTTGGTTTTGGTTTTTAATGTAAGGTGATGCCTAGTCTGTCAAGTGTGCCTGCTAGTTTCTAGTATGAATTGTCTAAAATACACACTGGGGCATGTGATGCTTTTTATCTTGAGGAGGAAGTACAATATGGGTGTAGTCACTGTCAGGTAATTCATTGCCTTTGACTAAGAACACCACCTACAAACCCCAAGAGAAATTGAAAATAGATCCAAATGTAAATCTAATGCTTTTAAGAAGCACAATGATTAAATGCTTTTACCTCTTTCTAAAGTTAAAATAATAGATAAATCAGTGTCAGAATTATGTGAAAAAGGTGTGAAATTCTCAGGACAATTCCCACAATGTAAGAGTGAGTACTAGTGGCACAATAGAAGCATGATAACAAATGGAAGGATGTAGTCATCACTAGTCGTACATCTTTTGGAAATAACATTATCAAAATACATATAAAATATCTGTTAAAGCATAACACTAGCAGTGAGGACTGGGAGAGATCAAAAAAGACAGAATGGAGGCAAGTCAAAATCTCATGACAGTACTCATTATCAAAAATGTTAGCTTTTAGAAGGTTCTTCTTAAAATAAAGATAAAATAAAAATACTGTGGGCCCCACATCAGAAGCTTTAAATGTTTCTTACTAGAATAACTTACCTTACACTCCTGCTCTTTCATTCCTGTAAATAAACAGATGAATGAAAAACAAGGCGTAAATTTTAGTATGGATAGATATGAAGGATTTTCTCCAGTTGTGTAAATTCCTCAGGTATGTATGTGTGTACATTCCATTATTCTAAAATAATATGACTGTAAATATTTACACACTACCTTTTCATTTACAAGCCTCATTGCAAACTTAGACGTTAGTGGTTAAATACTACACAAATTATAAACTTGATACTTTGTTCAAAGATGATATGTCAAGAAAACTTCAGATAAGAGAAAGATTTTAAGTTTGGGACACAGGAGCTTCTAGTTACTGCAATAAAACAAACGCAACTGAGTTACTAATTAAATTTGACGCTGAAGAAAGTGTTTTTTCTGAGTGTCTTTTCAGTGGCATTGAGAACTAAAATAAAAGATTTGAAAAGAAAAAAAAAAAAAAAGGCATAGACCAGAATGAATTTGATTCAATTTAATTTGAAGCCTACTATGTAAACAAAATGAATTACACTAACTTTTGTTTTGAAACATGCAGCAACTAATATAGGCTAATGTGATTAGAATGAACATGGCTATTACAGATACCAGATAATATTCCACTGATTAAATTTACTGAAAATGGTTATAATTAGGAACAATTCAAGCTTTTTTATAAGCATAATTATGCTAAGCTGATTATTAAATAAAGAGATAAACAAAAGTAACACTATGATTTGTTTTTAATGGCATCAACAATGAAAATGTTTTCCATTGTAAATTCTTGCCATTGTTGAACACTTTGAATATCTTTCCATTTTCCTTAAAATAGGATGTCTTCTTAGTCATGTTCTATCATTTCATATCATAATTTTCTTCAACCTTAATGAAGAAAATATTCATTTAGTATCTGCTTCTCAATATTAGCAAAGAGTATGTGCTAGTGAAAAACTACTACCAACTGGGATAACCAGTTTCCTTATGTCCTTTATTGTCACTGGTGAAAGAAATTACTAAAGAGAATTCGAGCAGAATTCTAATTTATTTGTTCTACAACCTTTTCTTTTTCATGATGTTTCTCTGACCTTAGCTCCTCAGTGATTATGAAGAAATCTGGAGAGTTTAGGATGGAGTTAGCATCTTTTATTATCTTTAGTGAATGTGAGCAGTGCTATAATCAAAACAGCATGAAATGGGAAGAGGAAGGGTGAGAGAAAGAATTCCCCTTCTGTGCTCATGATGAAACATTTAGCACATATGGTATAAATTCGAGAGGTTTATTATCTTTTAAATAACTAGGTTTTAGCTTATAATTTTTGCATTGCATATCTTCTTAATGTTCCAAATGCATACTATTAAAAGTCAATGCCAATAGATGAACAAGGAGGCAAATCTGCTACACAGTTGCATACATGGCAGTGGAACAATTCAGATGACAAATCACATACATGCATATTCTTTTGAAGCTGAGCATTTCTTTCATTACAAACAAATTAAGCAGTTTCTCTATACTTCATGCATGCAATTTTTATCTGGAGTATTGCAGTAAGTTTCTTTCATAATAGACAAAAAAATTCTTAATTGTGAGATTATTACTTCTTACTTTGAGATGTGACCCTTAGTGCCATGCTATAGTAATTGGAGTTGGATCAGGGGTTGGACTTGATGATCTTGGAGGTCTTTTCCAACCCAATCTATTCTATGATTCTATGATTCTATGTTAGATTTACATTTTAGGTAACAAAAACATTTAATTAACATGAGATTAAACTACATTGAAATTAAAGACCGTTGTGCAAAGAAATTAATTGCCTATTTTTCATTTTTAATTGTTAAAGCAGTTTTAATAAAGCCACATCTACACTGCTAAGTAAGTACACTTTGTGCTATAATAGTCCTGGTAGTCCTGGTCTTGTAATCCTCCAGATCAAATGATCTCTTGTTTTGCACCCTTTCTCTCTTCTTCCTTGGCCTAGTTTTTCATCTGACATATTTGATGTACAACAAGAAAATGCAATTGGCTTTATGTCTACCATGAAATTTAGAAATGCTCAAGATAAACACCTGGACTTACATGGTGGAAACTTCTCCTTTGTGTCACAGTTCTAACATTAGTGAAGTCTTGTTTCTATCCAGCAACTACTTTGCCTATATCAAACTTCTGTTTAATAAAAAAATTCTGTTAATGTGAGAGGATGACACTAATATGAAATACATAGAAGAGACACTTCAGAATCTTAAAGGAGATAATGTTTTTTGTGCTCATGGATAGATTGGTTATACTGAAAGTAAATTCATCTATTTCTAGGGGGAACAAGGAAATGGCAAACATCAAACCAAACTACTGTTAAAGGCAGTCTGTATATTAACAGTAAAAGAAGAATATGTCTGATGAAGCAAAGGAAGTTAAAGGAAGCCTTGATATAGATTTAAATTAGTTTCATATTTAGAAATTGAAACAATTTTCAAGCTTTATTTTTGAAAATGCCTTTCTATCATAGATAATTGACTAAGAATTTTAGTTACTTTTTAATGCAATTTTAATTTACTACTTTTTTTGTTGTTTTTCATTTTCCTGATTGACTGTATTATTCTAAAATACTTTGAAGTTTATAGTCAAGCTATTCAGGTTTTAGCTGACTGTGAGAATAGCAATTTGCAAACAGATTTTGAAGTGCCCATTACAATCAATGTTAAAAAATATTGTGACATTATGATCCAAAGATGAGACATTCTATGTAACAACATCAGTAACTTCTAAATGGGCCAAATGACACATTCTTAGTGATTCATTCAGCTCACCATCTTACAGAAATCTTTATGTTCTCTTTAGCTTAAGAAGTAAATGAATCACAGGTTTTACCACATAAGATTACAGATATTTATATAATATAGTAATTTATAAATATTTATTTCTGGAAAAAGAAAGAAAATCTTTCCATGAATATGCCTCAGAGAGGTGTTATTTTGCGGAAAAAAGGCCTTGATCTTTTTTTATCAACATTAAATAGAGAAAATCGAAAATTTTTCATGTCCTTTTTCTTCTGTAATTCATGCCAGTGTTGATCAGACCTGAGTCTCCAGTAGTCCTCTTACATATGTAAAGTGCAATAGAGTCATGAGCAAAATCTTCTGAGAAAGGTTTAAAGTTTGTGCAAAAAAAAATGTAGAGTCACGCATTATGACAAAACTATAGTAACTGTTCATAAGGAGAATTGAATGAGAGAAATAACAAGAAAAATGTTTTATGAAGGAAGTTTGATAGTAAGAAACAATGTTGAAAGCTACAAGTACCTCTTAGAAGCATAGATAAGTTGGAAAAAGTTCACTATTGAGTAATTCTGCACCAACTATTTAATACGAACAAATCTTGCTACTGATGTTCACTGGAAGGTCAAAATTTCAATACTGCATGATTCTGAACATTGGTAGGAATTCAGGACTAAATATTCCAACATGTAAATTGAGGCAATCTTGTGTTTCAAGTGCCTATCTCCACTGTACACCATGACCTTCTGGAGTCCTTAAAGTGAAGCTGGTACCATGAGAACATACAGTATGGAATGTGCTGCAAATCAAAGCTGTAGGAATACTGAATAAATCAGGAGAAACAGAAATGCTCAAGAACAGAGTGGGCTCATGCTTAAAAAGGATTCGTGCTTGGTTAGAAGTGGGATGTCTCTTGGTCATGAGAAGGACCAGAACGCAGAGACAGGGGGAGAGTCTACATTTGAAGAAACCCATATCAAGAAGCGATTCTTGATCAGTAAGAGAAGATTTTCAGAGTAGATTGTTGTTAGACACCAGACCAGTTATTATTGGGTCAGAAACCGGTTATTATTTGGTCAACTTGTGGGGAGTGTGTGTCTGAGTGTAGAGGGGGGAAGGTATGGGTTGAACCTCATGGAGGTGGGGTGACATCATGTCCCTCACAGTAGCCCCTGGGACCCACATGGGAAGCCCTGGAGTGGTTGTCAGTCACCAACAGCCTGGGAAAACTGTAACACATCACACCTCCTGCAGCCCCTCATCCAGCTCAGATTGGCAGGGACAGTGAGGACACTGCCACTCAGCCTGACCTGGAACCCCAGAGTGGCTGGTGGGTCAGAGACTCCACCTGGAGGGATAGGCCACAGGACCAGAGCAGGTAAAACCAAAGGCATGTGTTTGCCTTGGGTTGCTGCCCTGCCATTGGACTTGTGAGAGCTGGTCTTCCATAAGGCTTCAGTGGTAGCTACATAATCTGTCTCTCCCTCTTTCCCCTTCTCTCTTCTTGATCCCTCTGCTTCTCTTTCTTTGCTCCTTTCTTGATGCTTGGGGTGGTTTGGAGCTGGAGGGATTGAATCTTGATTTAAGTGTTGTGGAATTAGTTAGATTTAAGTTTTGCTGGTTTATTGGATTTTGACTTAAGTGTTGTGGATTTATAGTAAATTCAGAGTTAATATTGTGGTGGAACATTTTGTCTAGCTTGTGTGGTGTCTTTTTGAATTGTAGGCAAGTCCCCTTATTTGCTCCCCTAAATTAATAAAGAAATTCCTTGGTAACAAGCCCGTGGCTTATTCTCTTGATGCTATCTCGAGGTATTAAAGAACCCTATACCTGTATATTAAAGTAAAATTCCTGGGCAATCCTGTGAGCTGGCAGCTCCTGGGGCCCGGAGTTTTAAAATTGTCTACACTGTATACCATCCTGTTTAGGTCTTCTCTGAGAGGTTTTCTTTTTCAGTTCAAAGAGCTTAAGATTCTCTGAGAATCATGTCTGAGTTTACCGTATTAGTGATTTCAGTGTGATGGCAAACTATGTGTTGCATGCCACAGTGACTGACATAGCATTGTGTCCGTGATGCTCAGTGGTCCAAACTCTGAGTGTGCAGTGTGGTGGGGGGCTGTGAAAGCCAGAGTCAGTCAAGCCTGATACTTGAAATATATAAAGTGCTTGAAAGAGTAAACAGTACCTAAAATTGCAACCAGATTCAGACTCCAAGGAAGCCAATTGCTTCACCCAAAGAGTAGACCTGTAATGAAGTGGCATACGTTATTTTTCAGAATGGAATTTCACTTCAGATCTGATTAATTTCTTTTCAAAAATTTAATTGGTATGTTTCAAATATAGTTTAAATATGTTTTCTCAAGTCTATTTTTATGTGCTTGCAACTTCTACTACAGCTCACCTAGCTTGAAGATATTTCAGCTTCAGAATTTTTTTCCTCATTTCCTTTTTTTCTTCCTTTTTATTTTGAAGAATGAACATCTGGTTAATAATATTCAGGTTTTCCATTAGCATTCAGTATAAATGTTGTTCCACATTTATACTGAAAATAAACAATCTCCCCTTCAAATCATTTAAAACTGCTGAAAATAAGTCACTTAACAGTAACACAAACATGCATAACTAATCTTTTTACAATACAGAATTTGAGAGAATGGAAACAACAGGAGCAACAGTCATACAATCCAGTTTTGAATTTTTGATTTATTGAGAGATTTGAGATTATCTGGAAAAAAACCTATCAATTTAAAGGAAAAAAAAACAACTGGTTTTAAATACAAGTTATGGAGTCAGTACAACAAATGGATGCTAATTACCAATAACATATTAGTTATTGTGAGACTCAGTCAGTTTACTGCAAGTAAGAAGAAATTACTATAACGTAAAAATTGAACTAATCTTTTGTGCAGTTAATAGATCAACTTCCCTTGAAAGTATTGGATTTTAAAGTATCCTTTTGGGGTAGCTTTCACTTCACTGAAAGAACAATACTGTCATATTCTTAAATGCAAATACTTAATACAGAGCTAGTTTCTTTAACTCTTTTCCCATTTATATCCTCTGAATTTAAATGTCAGATTACTTGTCTTGGACTGCATGAACACCCTCAGAAACCCACTATAGTCTCCTCAGCTCAGAGCTGTTAACTTGAGAAGGTGGTAGAATTGAGAACAGTTCCAAAACTGTGGTTAATGTGTTCAGACTTATGCAGAAGTAAACCCAAACTCCTTTAAAATGCTTTGGTATCACAAGACTCACTTTCCAAAGGTTTACATGAAAGTGAGTTAATTCATCACATGCTATTATTGAAGTATTGCAATTGCTTCTGGTTTTGTCAATAGATGATGATTAAAAAAAAAAAAAAAGCAAAAAAAAAAAAAAATCTGTCTGTAGGAGAATTGGAGACCTTTTCGGTTAAGGCAGGAGTGACCCAGCTGATGGGAATTTGAGGAATTTCAAGGACTAAGTGTTTTGAGAACATGACAAGGACTGGACATCTGCAGAAAGCAGAAAAACAACGCCTGCAGATAGGAGTTTGAGTTGGACCTGCCAGGAGGCATGTGAATAGAAGTGTTGTGGTGGTTAGATTTAGAAGGAAAAGAATTTAGAAAATACGATATGTTGGCTAGCCAATAATAATTGTGTGAACAGTGTGTGTTTTGTGTGTGTGACCAGTAATAGGTTAAGTAGTCAAATATGTGGTAGTTATTGAATTGTATAAAAGTAAGTGTAATTTCCAATAAAGATGGAGCTTCCGAACATCATATTGGTGTGTGTGAAGTTTCCACTGGGTCTCGCACGTGATTACATCTGTCTTTATGCTATACTGCATTATAATTATACTGTAAATAAGTTACACCTTTTTTCCTATATAAAGGGATTGGATTTATATAATATTTGTTCTGTAACACAGTCAAGCTCAAAGATTTTCGACTCACAGAACCACAGAATGGTTGAGGTTGGAAGGGATCTTTAGTGATTGTTTGGTACAACCACAATGCAGAAGCAGGGACACCTAGAACCAGCTATTCAGGAACCTGTCCAGATGGCCTTTTAATACCTCCAAGGAAAGACATTTCACAACCTCTCTGTGAAACCAGTACCAATGTTCAGTCACCACAGAAGTCAAAAAGTGTTTCCTGAGGCTCAGAGGGAACCTCCTGTGTTTCAGTTTGTGTCTATTTGTGTCCCTCTGGTGGGAGCCCCTGGTGGTCAAGTGGTTAAGGATGCGGCGCTGTCACTGCCGAGACCTGGGTTCGATTCCCGGTCAGGACACTCCCCGGGCAGATGGAGCTCGTTAGCCCTGTAAGGCAATCCATCTACATCCTGAAGACCTTGCTGCCACCATCCAAGCTCGCTTGGCCCCAGCAGATGAACCTCAGGATTAAAGGGTGGGCTCAGTTCCGTGCACAGGCTGGCTGCACCAATGCGCAGGCTGGAAGGTGTAAAGACCTTCCCCATTTTTTTGTTCACAAAGACTGGCCATTACCTTACCTTATTGCCTCTGGTCTTGTCACTTGACACCACTGAATAAAAGCCAGTCTCCTTCTTCTTTACAGCCTCCCTTCAGATATTCAGTACATTCTTCTCTAGACTGAAGAGTCCCAGGTGTCTCATAGGAGAGATGCTCCAGTCCCTTAATCATCTTTCATTGGTCCTCCATTGGACTCTCTCCAGTATGTCCCTCTTGTGCCGAGGAGCCCAGAAGTGGACACAGATTCCATGTGTGGTCTTACAGTGCTTAATAAAGGGTAAAAATCACTTCCCTTTATCTACTGGCAACACTTTCCTTAATGCAGCCCAGGATAACATTTGCTGTCTTTGCTGCGAGGGCACACTATCTTGTTTGTCTTTTAGTCTAGAATAAATAGTATCTTTTTCTCTCTCAAAAACAAACCCTCATAACTCTAATTCTCCATACCAAGAAACTAAATTCTTAAGCATTTTATCTATCTTTATTATGGTTTAATTAAAATGGTATTTAAGTGTGGAAGGAATATCCAGTCAAAAAGAGTAACATTATACTAGAGGTTCCTGAGATATTGAGGGAATTGTCTAGAAAGGAGGGAACAAAAACTCCTAGGTTCCAGAAAGAATTATATATGTTGCAAGAAACCTTTTCTAATCCTGAAAATTAAAGACATTTCAAAATTCAGAAGGAAAAAAGTGAAGTCCTTTTTTAAACTGTCATTTTTCTCACAGAGTTGAAATGGTGGAAGTCTAATCTCTCCTACTCTCATCTGCATTGTCCTGTGTTATCATCATTCACCATATTATATACGGCTAAGAATAAACCCTAATGGGCTTGAACAAAAGCAGACAGCATGATATTCAGCTATTGGTTCTATTTCCAATGATAATGGAACATTCAGCCAAGGCTACAGAGATGGAGAGCCATTGGCTCAAGACAGGACTAAGATGAGATATCATGATTTAACCCCAGCTGGCAGTTTAGCCCCAAGCAACCACTTGCTCACTTCCAGCAGGGAGAAGGACCATGAAAAAAGGTAGTAAACTTTGTGGGTTGGTATAGGAACAGTTTAATAATTGAAACAAAGTAAAATATAATATCAATAATACTAATGATAATAATAACACCACAAAAAATAATCATAGTAATGAAAAGTAAAGAGAGAGAGGAACAAACCCCAAGAAAAATAGTGATGCATAATACAATTGCTCACCACCTGCTGACCAATACCCATCTTGTTCCCAAGCAGTGATCGGTGAGTCCTGGTCAACTCCCTCAGTTTATACATAACATTCTGTGGTCTGTAATATAACTTGAATAGTTCAGGTCAACTGTCCTGTCCATGCTCCTCTTCCAGCTTCTGCACCTGCTTGGTGGCAGAGCATGGGAAACTGCAGAGTCCTTGACACAGTTGGTCCTCCTGGCTGCCAGGGCACTGTTGACTCATATTCAACTTGCTGTTAACCGGGACCCCCAGGTCCCTTCCATGGCACTGCTTTCCAACATCTCATTCCCAAGTCTGTATGGACATCCTGGGTTACCCCATCCCAGGTCCAGAATCTGGCACTTTCCCTGGCAGCAACTTTATATGGTTGGTGATTATCAATCTCTATAATTTGTAGAGATCTCTCTGCAGGGCCTCTCTGCACTCAAGGGAGTTGACAGTCCTCCTAGTTATACACCAAATACGTTCAGTAAGGACTCTGCGTGTAGATGGGTAACATTTTTTTCATCATGAGAAATGATTTACTGCCATTTGAGAAGCTGTCCTCGCTACTTTAATTGTCCTACAATTTCTGTTTCATTAAAACCCTGTGCCATACTTGACAACTTTGTCTGGATGTCTCAGATGCTTTTTTGGTCATGATTGCACAGTACTGAAGATTTTTACATAAACATGCATTGATTCAAATAAGATATAGATAACAGTTTCATTAGATATAGTGTTAAGTTGCTGCCTCAGATGTCTGCTTGTGCTGCTTTTAGACTCAATAAACCTGATCAATATGTACTGTATAATTTTGACTCACTCTCTGCTGGGGTGAGGATGTCAGTCATGTTTAGTATGTTCTTATTTGTTGCTCTGATATTGTATAAGATCTGATATTCCAGTGAAAGAGCGTTAGCAACTCCACCTCCAGAATAAAGCAAAATGCTAAAAAGCTGCAAAAATGCCAGCCAGCTATGAAGTGATTTTCTCCATATTTTGCATATTGAAAAGTAAAAGTACTTGCCTTATTATCTGAAGAAAGTCCTAACTAAAGCAATCAAAAATGTCCTGAGTTTAGCCAACATTTTTATTAATGTGAATTTTGGACAGATTGAATGATTACAAGAGTGTTTTTTGAAATGTATTTGAAATTATGAAAATTCTGGAAGATAGCAAAATATCTGAGATCTTTGGTTGTTACTTTTCTTTCTTTTGTTTTCCTTTAGTTCAACTGATGCAGCTGTACATGACTGAAAATTTTTTAAAAAGTGTTGCGGTTTTTTTTCACACCATATAATATAATTATAATCACCTCAAATAAGTTCCATATAACTCTTTTCTCAGGGTCAGTAATCTTATTTTATTGTGATTAGTTTCTGATTGTCTGACTGTAAATCTTCTATATATGTGTGCATAGTTGCATACATTAAATTATTTAGTGTAAGAGCTGGCTATTTGCCACAGACACTTAATAATAGTAAAATAGAACACAATAACTCATACATTTTGACAGAAGGTCATCAGAATGGTTATTTTAACTTTGATATTCCTTTTAATGT
This sequence comes from Empidonax traillii, assembly GCF_003031625.1. Taxonomy (NCBI): domain Eukaryota; kingdom Metazoa; phylum Chordata; class Aves; order Passeriformes; family Tyrannidae; genus Empidonax; species Empidonax traillii. The sequence goes on from NW_020955272.1 coordinate 1,411,891, forward strand.
TCTTGTCATGACACAGCAAGTGTTTTCTCTTACACTCTTATTGTGTCCTCTTTAACACATTTCCTTTCTTTCAGCATAACTTCACTCTATGCTTTTTAGGATCTTCATTCTTACTAATTAATGTGAAAAATAAAAATAAAGTTTTTAATATTGAAAAAATTTCCATTTTAGGGTATCTTCATAGAATAATTGAATCACAGAACAGTTAAGATCAGCAGGCATCACTGAAGGTCATCTAGTCCAACCTCCTGCTCAGACCAGGGTCAATTATAGCAGGTTACTCATGGCTGTGCAAAGTCAGGCTTAAACATCTCCAGGAATGGGAGACTTCAAAACAACTTCTCTCAGCATCCTGCTCAATAATTTAGCCACTATCACTCTACAAGTTTTTTTCTGATGTTGAAACAGAATTTTCTGTAGGTCAGTTTGTGCCCATTGCCTCTATCACTGGACTTCATTTTCTTTGTACCTTCTCTGCAAGTATTTACACGTACTAATAAGATCCCCCCTGAGCATTCTCTTCTTCTGGCTAAACAGTTCCAGTTCTCTCAGCCTCCTCTTGTATAATAGATGCTCCAGTCTCTTAACCATCTCCAAGGCTTTTCTCAGGACTCACTCTAATATCCATGTCTTTTTTGTACTGAAGAACCCAGAACTGGACACATCATACCAGATGTGGCATTACCAGGGCTGAGTAGACAGGAAGAATCACATCCTGTGACCTTGGTAGCTTTGTTCTTCCTAATGTAAACCGAGGAGGCTATTTGCCACCTTTGTCCTAAGGGTGCATTCTTGGCTCATTGTCAGTTTATTGTCCATCAGGACATGCAATCCTCCTCTACCAAGCTAATTTCCAACCTGTTGGCCCCCAGCCTTTACTGATCCACATGTTAGTTCCTCCCTAGGTGCAAGACTTTTTATTTCCGTTTGCTGAAACTAGTAAGATTCCTCTTGGCCCAGTTCTCCAGCTCATCATTTCACTGGTGAGGCCGCACCTCAAGGGTTGTGTCCAATTCTGGGCCCCTCACTTCAAGAAAGACATCAAGGTGTCCAGATAAAGGTAAAAAAAGCTGGTGAAGAATCTAGAGGGTAAGTCTTATGTGTGGCTGAGGGATCTGGGGTTGGTTACCCTGAAGAAGAGGAGGTTCAACAGTGTCCTTATCACTCTCTGCAACCACCTGAAAGGGGGTTGTGGCCAGGTGGGGTTCTTGCACTTCTCCCAGACACCTAGAAACAGGTCAAGAGGACATAGCCTCAAGCTGCACCAGGAGAGGTTCAGGTTGGACATTAGGAATAACTTCATCATGGAAAGAGTTGTTAAGCATGGGAATGGACTGCCTAGGGAAATGGGGGAGTCAACATCTCTGGAGGTGTTAAACAAATGACTGGATGTGGCATTTAGTGCTGTGGTCTAATTCAGAAGGTGGTGATCAGTCAAAGGTTGGACTCCATGAACTTGGCGGTCTTTTCCAGGCTTAAATGATTCTGTAATTTTATGAGTCAAGGTTCCTCTAAATATCAGCACAACCCTATTGTTAAAGGAATGTCAGAAGCAGACACAAGCTCCAGAAGCTTCAGGTTCAGGACTCTTGTTGTAAGGAAGGTGGATCCTTGTCTGGTAAACCTGTGGATTCAGGCCTTAGATGCAACTGCTGCCTTCATTTGCAGGTTCACACACACACACACACACACACACACACACACACACAACACACACACACGCAGACACATACACACACATGGAGGACACTGACATGTCTAGCTACGTGTTGGACTTGCATAAAGCATTAGTATAGATAGACAAATTCCCTTCCTCCTCTTCATCTGGTCAGGGCTGAAGATCACTAATGCAGGCTCTCACAAGCTTGTCCTCACAAGCACTCACAAACCCTCTGGGCTGATAAGCACATGCACATTCACAGATGCCTCAAATACTGGTACACTTCTGTGTCTGCCCAACACTCCTGCCTGGATCGTGGCTCCTCTTAATCACTGCACAGGCCCCCTACCTGAAAACTGGTTCAGCTTGGTGCTCTTTGGAAAAAAACAACACTCACACGCTTGCCCTATATGCAGTCTATATTTGTAAGTCCCCCCGGCACACCAATTTAGAACCTTGCCCTCCTGATATGCTGTGCTGGACCCAGGCACCCCCAGTACCTGCTGGCTATTCCAGCTTGAAGTTTGCTGCTAGATACACATGCACACCCCATGCACAACAGTTGTGGGGAAGGTTCAGACATTTGCCCCTATCAGCCAGCACCAGGCCCATGGGCTTTTACCCATGGTCCTGTCTACTCCAACTGCAGTAACTGAGCCCCTCAGTCACTTCGCTGTTTTCTCCCACTAGCTGAACCTGAGACTTCCACTCACTCCATTAGCTGACATTATAGTCCAGGGGAACCTACAGTACTAATAGGTCACTGTTACTATACCTTCTGTTGTGACATTTATTCACACTCTCTAGTTAGCACATTCATCACTGGCAATCCCGAAGCTTCTTTTCCCTTGTTTCAATAAACTGTGCTATCTGTTACTTTGGATTGTGTAAATTCTTACTGAAATAGGCCAGACCTATAGTGCTGGCTTGGTAAATTGTACAATTCATGAATCCGGGATCACACAAGTACATATTGAATGCCATTAGACCTACAGTGTTGAAATTGCACTATTCATGAATGGGTTCTTGTGAAAGTTCTTTGCTAAGATAGTCACATATTTGAATTTATTTATGTATTGAAACAGAAAACTGAATTTTATATATATTTTCACTTTATAGTTTTTAAGGATAAATTTACAGAGAGGTTTATATTTTTACAGAGAAGGTTTTGCATTATTACAAATCTTGGTATGTATTCATGGATAAGAGACAAAACTATGCTACTGAGATTTGGCCTTTCTCTGATTTAATCTTGTGCTAGTCTAATTTCAAACAGCAGGATTTCTATGTAGCCTGAAGTCTTACAAGGATTGATAAAAAAGTCTCATTGACAAAGGATTACAACAGTAAATACTTTATGTGATGAAGACCTGAACTAAAGATTCTGTATCTGTTAGGGATAATAATAAGGGTGAATGAAGCCTTAATACAAATGTACAAAGCCCCCCAAAAGGAAGAAGCAGCAAAAACAAAGCAACAAAGCAGCAGTATTTTTTTAAATGTTAACAGTAGACCATTAAAAACACTAAGAAATGAATGAGTGTACATGCATTTCTGCCTTAGACATTAAATGACAAAATAAAACCCTAATGATCCTCAATGGAACTTCTTATGAGAAAAGAAAAGTGGTTGATAGTTGTGAGTCAGAGCAGATCCAAAATCATGTTAAGTTGCTTTTAGTTTGCAAATAGTATCATTTATTTGGAAGAAATACCTGAAAACGCATGGAATGCCAAGTGCATGCAGTATTAATTATGCCTTACTGCATATCAAAATACTATAGATGAGAATAGTTAAGGAAGATTTCCTAGAGGTAATGACAATATGCTGATATACTTCCCTTCTAGCTGTTTGTTTCCTAGCTCAGATGCCTAACTGTCCTCCAGCCACTGTCAGAAGACCTCTGGGCATTTACCTCCACAGCATGATTAATCTTGGAGTGCTGAAAATTGCAGCAGGTAGTCCTTGTATCAGTAGCCAGCATAGTTTTTGAAATTTGCCTCAGGAAGTTAATTGAAAATCCAGTGGATTTAAGCAACTTTGAAAATATTATCTACTAATAGTAAAACATTGTAATTGTATTTGCATACAAAGTAGGGAGCAAAACTGGGGTCTTATAAGTTTACAATAGAGAATTTTGTGAAGAGGTAGCTCTAGGTGAGTGTTAACATGCCTGGGGAATATTTTGCCCTCATATCTTGAGTTGTTTCACTTCTGCTTAGAGCCAAAGATGGAGAATTTTTCTGCTCCTAGTACCAGGCTAGCAAGCCATCAGATCAGAAATTTCAAGTTAACCAAATTTTATACAGAATTCATACTGTGTACCTCACTCTGAATGAAGTATGCAGGTTAGTTGCCCTCAGAGTTCCAATCCATTGGAGTACACTGAAGATTGCATCTCATAAGATTTGCTGTGTCTCCAAATCAGTTGGTTGTATATTCAAGGATAAGCTAATGGAATTACACTAACAGTGTTCTTGGCAATGGTGGAATCCCAAGACAGCTGGCTATGGTACCTTTCCTGCTGCTTTTCACTTTGGGGGCAGGGTAGCATTTGGCATGAACATGTTTTGCAGTTATTTGTCATGACTAAAAAGTATGTGTTGACATTTCCAAATGAAATACATTATTTTTAGCCCTTAAAACATACACTAAAAAAGAGAAACATTACTATGTGGTAAGTAATTTTCAATTTGTTTTAGCTAAAGAAGGAAAGAGGTAGATAAACATGGAGGATGGGAAAGCAAACTATTTCAGAACATAAAGTTTTGGCTTTGAGTATAGGCTACCATCATGTTAATAAATGGCAATGAGCATATATAACAAGTTTACATTTCTTAGAATCGTCTATTTTTACCAAGTCCTAATGCAGCAGAACAAATACACAGTTTTTAAGTAACCAGTAGGACATTGCACACAATGAGCTGTTTCTGCAGCACTTGAATTTCAGCTAATTAGTTTCAAAAGTCAAAAAAACACCAAAACAAAACCCTCACAACCCCACTGGCAAATCAATCAAAAAGACAGAATCTTCCTGTTAAAATCAGAATTCACAGGACAGAGGATAAATATAGTCGTATTAACAGCGAGCAGTTCTGCAGACAGGTAAGCTAAGAAAAATCTTATCACTGATATTGTTGTAGAATAGGCTCAGCTGTGAAAACAGTCGTCAGATCAGGTGATTTGCAGATTCTATTCTACTGTGAATATTAAGATCTCAAAGCCACTTCTATTTTTCTACGGCAAACAGGACAGCGAAAGCTGCACTTGAATTTGGTGGTTTGGAATCCTTTAAAGTTTACTTCTAAAACAAGAAAATCTTTAATAATTAAGCCTAATAAGCATCTATTAATAACTACTGATGCCACCAAGAAAGGAACAAGACCAGATACTGTGAAATAGTGCTAGGCATTTAAATTATTATACTGGATCAGTGATTTGTCCACTTAAACCAATGCATTGTCTTTCTAAAGACATTTCATATCAGGTACTGCCTAGGAAGTGAGAAAAAAACATTTAGTAGGCAGGTACAGTACAAGGTTTGTATACATTTTGACGGTCTTATTTTATGAAGTTAAAACAGGTTTTGTTTATGAAAGTCAAATCTTTATGTAACATCCTTTTTGACTCAGCTCAATTCTGTCCATATAGCATATAAATCTGAGCTCATAGTCAACAATTCTCTGACCTATAACTGAAAAAAGAATTGCAAAACCCAGTATTGTTTACAAGACTCTCATAACCAAGAAGTTTTGCATCATTTACTCCTTTGCCTTTAAAAATTAATCTTTGCCTATTAGTAAGCGTGGATCACTGTCTGTTGCTGAAATAATAAAGAAAATGTAAGAGCAAATCTTATTTTATTACCCCTTCTAAGAAATGTCACTCTGTGGATATTATTTGTCTTTTGACCTTGTCTACAGCTTATGCTAGTTCTGGCAATATTGTGAACTAAAGAGCCCTTTGCAACTTTTAATAAAAACAAGAAGTATCTGGGATAGTTAGGGAAAAGCTTATAATGCTTCAAGACATCTCATGTTTGTTTTATGTTTATTTTGAAATCTCTTAAGTTGGACAGTGTTGAATTGTTAAAAAGCACTTGTAGTAGGTTTCTGTGCTGGGTGGGGAAGGGAAGGGTGCTACAGGGATGGCTTCTGTTAGAAGGTGCTAGAAGCTTTGCGTATCTGGTGGAGCCAATGCCAGCCTGCTCCAGGACAGACTCTTTGCTGCTGGCCAAGGCCAAGCTGATCAGGAAGATCATATTTAAGAATAGAAAGGTACTGCACAGAAAGAATTCCAGCAAGGGAAGAGCAGAGTGAGAACATGTGAACAACAATGCAGACACCAAGGTCAGTGCAGAAGGAGGGGCAGGAGGTGCTCCAGGCACCGGAGCTGAGGCCCTGCAGCCCATGGTGCAGACCATGGTGGGGCAGCTGTGCCCCTGCTGCCCATGGAGGACCATCAGGATGCAGAGACCCACCTGTCCCAGAGACCCCATGGAGAAGCTCATGCTGGAGCAGGTGGATGCATGAAGGAGGCTGTGACCCCGTCGGAGGCCCGAGATGGAGCAGGGTCCTGCTGTAGACCTACAGCCAGTGGAGAGGGAAATTCATGCTGGAGCAGGTTTTTCCCAGGTAGGTCTTGTGGCCCCTCTGGGGGACCCACATCGGTACAGCTCATTCATGAAGGACTGCACCCCATGGAGAAGTGACCCATGGGACAAGCAGTCTGTGAAGAACTGTTGCCTGGGGGATGGACTCACGCTAGAGAGGTCCATCAAGGACTGCCTCCCGTGGGAGGGACCCCATGGGAGCAGGGGAAGGACTCCTCTCTCTGAGCAGCAGAAGAAACAACAACTGACTGTAACCCCCATTCACTGTCCCCCTGCACCACTGAGGGGGAAGGAGGAGAAACATGGAAGCAAGGAGTGGTGGGGGAAAGGTGGTTTTAAGATTGGTTTATTTCTCATCTTTGGCTCTTATCCTGTTAGTAATAAATATAATAACCCCACTTTGAGTCCGTTTTGCCCATGAAGGTAATCAGTCAGGGACCTCTCCCAGCTCTTACCTCTACTCATGAATCCTTAGCTATTTTTTTTTATTTCTCTCCTCTGTCCAGCTGCAGAGGAAGACTGAGAGAATGGCTTTAGTTGGTACCTGGCATCAGACTATGGTCAACCCACTACGACACTGCTATAGCATGTTGTCACTCTATATCTGATCTTAAACAGATAATTCTGTGTGTCTATTATTTTTTTTAATTTGTTCACTTTCTGTCTTTATATTACCATGGCTCTTTTTAAAAATTATTGTTTATCATAGATTTTATTCCTATTTATATCCTTACCTTTTTTTCTCATAAGCCTGCCCAAGCTCAGTAGAAAAGATGGTATGTATGACACATATGTAAAGATCATAAATTTGCCTCAAACTGCTAGTTAAAGGTTGTAGAACCACGGAAAATGTGACTGTGATTAGGTGATTAAAGAGATCATAACTGTTAAATAACTGTTAAAGCTTTTCTGTTTCCCTCTTAAAGTTTGTGTAGGAGTTTAATAAAAAAGTGCCACTTGATTTTTTCCTCCTCAAATTTTCCCAGAATCTTAAAACAAAAAAAAAAAAGAAATAAATCAGTATTCTGGGAATTTTCACCAGGTTTCTTTCTCTCTGTGTTTGCGTCTCTTTTGACTGCTGAATTACACCAGAATGAAAAACATCTAATTTCATAGTTGTTTCCTCTAACAACTAGTTTCCTTCTTTTTTTTCCTCCTTTCTTACCTATTTTTTTTAACACCTTTACTAATAAAACAGAATAGGCAATAAAAAAAATTTACAAAGACACCCTCCCGATTTTTTTGATGGCACTCACTTTATTAGCTGTAATAGCAAGAAAGTTTCTAGAATTATCTCATATACATAAGCAATAAAATTATAAAGACACTGCTTTGCTATCATAAGAAAAATAAAGATCTACAATGATTACAAAAGTTATGTCTGGAGTATTAATGAGCATAATTTTCTTACTAAAAATACATACACAATCAAATTATTTGAAGAATCTTTGACGTCATTTTGTTTAATGGGAACCAGCAGAAAAAATTCAATGTAATTTTTGGATTTTAGTTTGCTTTTATACTTTTTGCATACTTTTTAGTGAAGAGACATAAACTAATTTACAGACATAGCTGTTTCTAGACTATTTTTTCTTTTTTTTTTTTTTTTCCTTGTTCTTTGAAGAGTTGATTCCAGCTGTGCTTGCCTCAGGTTAGAATGAACTTGACATTGTTTCTGTTAATGTTTTACTTTTATGCTTGTTCTACTCATGACACATGTTAGAAATAAGATTTATTCATCAGGGGGAAAAAAAAAAAAAAAAGAATGAATCTGGTTACCTCACGCCTTGTTTTCATAAGCATCCTTAATAATCTTCCAGAGGATACATTTCCCAGCAGGCTGTATTGCAGTATTGCTTTGATATGTTGTCAGTAACTTTGTATTTTGATCCTGTTATGTTATGGGAAAGAAGCTTCTGAGTATACCCACAGTTTCCTTTGATATTACTCTAAGCAACTGGAGGATTTTAAAGGAGCTCAATAACTGGGAAAAAGGAAAAAAAAGGGTGGACAATTCAGTAGAAATGCTGTTTGTGTAGAAAAGAAAGAGGTACATGGGTAGTAAAATGATAATAGTACAGAGATTTCTAGTTTAACTTGAGCATCATAATGGGAATATCATGCTAGGAAGAAGGAAGAAAATGGAAATAAATAAGAAAAAAAATCTGTAGAAAATTAATGTTTAAATGTCCACAGAAAGATTCAAAAATGGTACCAGAGAGCACTTCAAAGTCTTGGCACAAGTATGACCAAAATAAAGAATGAGGAAGAAGGATTGTGATTAAAACCAATATATATTGTGATTAAAACCAATATAAAAGCTTGTCTCTTGCTCATAGTTATTGAGAAACAGCCCGTTTCTATTCCTTTAACGTAATTTTCCTAAAATGATTAAAATAGTTATTCATGGTAATTGAATACTGAAAGATTATTCAGAGTTATGAAGCAGTTTTTCAAGTGAGAGTTGCAAACCTAGTGAAAGAATTAAAATATCTATTTTTAGATATCTGAGAACATATCTGTAAAATAAGTCTAATTAATGAATGAGTAAAACTGAGACAAAGATTACCATACTTTGCACAGGAGTCAACTCTCCTCTCCTTTCTGGAGTGCAGCAAGAATAGATACTGGTTAACATCTCCCCAGAAATATAAATGTGTTTCTATATATATAATTAAGAATATATATATGTGGGTTTTTTCCAGATCTGAGTATTAGAAAAGCTATTTCTGTTGAAAAGTCAATTCAGTTCTACCCTTGATTCGAACAGGGACATTATTTAGTTCCTGATAAGATACCACTGAGCAGCCAAAGTGCTGGTGCCCAGAAAGCATGTGAAATTGCATATCTGACCTCCAGCTTTCCATCAACAATAGTGGAATTCTTGTGTCTTATCAAGCAAGCATGTACATTTTGTAAGGTGCTTTCAAAAATGCCTCCCTGAAGAGAAATGCTGAAATCCTCTTTAAGAGAAAGAAACAGACACTTTCAGATATATAAAAGGGAAGAAAATTCAAAACGTAAATACTAAACAGAGATCACTTGAATGACTTTCCTGCTGATGGGCAAATACCATTATGCAACATTATGAACTGTATCTGATTTTGCAGTGGAATACCTATAATCAAAAAGCAGAAATCCTTTTATTATCATCCCCGGGAAATAAGATATGACATGCATTACATTAATAAAAAGGACGAGAAACTCAGTCCCAAAATGATTTGCATAAAGTAGTGCAGTAGACATGTATGTTACATCATGTGTTGCGTGCAAAGTATTTGGTAAGAGAAAGATAACACTAACACAACAACTTAACGTGACTAAACAACAACATAACACTAATAAAAAAAATGTTAATTTTAATATGAAAAATTCTGAGCAATAATCTTATGATTATGATATAAACATAATAGACAGTTTAATAAAAATAACTATTATTTTAATGTATTACCAGTGAGAAATTATGCATATTCTTCCCCCACTTTAGTGATGAACTAATAATTGAAGAGAAACAGTCTTTTGAGGAATGCTGGTGATTACATAGAAATAACATATACATTCTTTCTCACATTAAAAAGAGAAAAAAAAATTTAAAAAAGACATTAGCATGCTCCATATCCTGAAGGAAAAAGAGATAAGTGAGTGTTGAATAGATAGCAGAAACACCACATTGGTAAAGCACAGCAGTGATAATTCTCAGAAATGGTTTAGTTTAGTAACAGCAAACAAAGTCATTCACATCTTGTAGCACACTAAAAGATCCCTGAGGATAGTTTAACATTCAGCTACATCACACAGCAGACATGCATGAACTGGAAGGGTACAGAACCTGAGGCTCTTCTGCTTTTGGATCACAGCTTTCTCCCCATCCCAGCTTCCCCCAGAATAATAGCTGACTGGAATGATAAATGTCATCCTAAAAGGGGAATGACCAAATTTATAAACATACGTTTCCGTGTCTACTGTGTCTTTGTCGCACAGGAATTTGACCATGAAATACAAAATACATGACATTTAAAATAAATATGTTTATATTTTGATCAACTTTGTCTGGTATTGTGATGTAAATAATTATTCCTCCAGCAATCAATATCTTAAAAACTTGATTTATTAAAGACTGTTGTCTCCCATGTTATTTTTTTAAAATATTCCATGTTGTAAAAAAAAACCCAAAAAAAGTAATGTTTCATTTCTACTACAGATTTAATTTAGGTTGTATAACCAATGAAAATTTAAGGAAAACCAACTTTTTTTACCCAAATAAATATTTTCCTTGTATTTTCTCAAAAAATAAATGCAGTAACCACTTAATAATATTGAGCTTATTTTGAGACATACATATTTTCAACAGAAGAGTTCATTAATGATAATTAAACTCTTAGAAACATTGCAAAATAACTATTCAATTATCCACAAAAAATATTTCTATCCCTTTATCACTGGGTAAAATATACTCAAGCATCACTCAGACCTCTATCATCTAATGTCTTCTGTAGCAAAGAAGATAAAAAATACAGGTAATTGTGAAAAAAAAACAGCTAAAACAAGAGATGGCAAATGCAGACTCGATACAGTGGATTACACACCCATTTGTTTGGGGGTTTCATCATTTTTTTTCCCTCTGAGTTATTTCTAATAAAAGACAGCTCTCTCCCTGACAATAAGGCATGAATTAAGACCTTGAGTTCACATTCTGCCTTTGAAGAAGATGTTTAACATCAGTGAAATACACTTTAGTCATAAGCCTATGCTGACTTTCTCATTTAGATACAAATCCTCTCCACTTAAAGCTTTCCTTTATTTCTGATAACAAGTTTTCTTTCTTATAAACTGGATTCTCCATTAAATATTTTACTTCTTTTATTTCTTACTATTTTACTTCAGGTCCTCAATCCTTCACTTCAACTGCACAGAAATTTGCAGTCTTCTTCACAAGATGCACAGCATCCTGCTTTCTTTCTAATCACTCCATTCACATATTCTTTCCTCCTTCATTTTTCTATTAGTCATCCAGTTTTCCTTTTCTAAGGTTATGTCCATTTTCAGAGGCCCAAAATAAAACTACGAAAACTATGGAAAACTATGAAACCTAAATATAGGAAACTATGAAATAGTAGAAACGTCTGAAAATATATCTATTGAGAAAAAGGCAAAAGTTTTACTTTGTTAACTAATCTCTTGGTTTAGAAGCTTAAAAATGCAGAGTTGGCAATTGGTACAAAAAAATATGTATTTTCAGGAGGTGGTGGGGAAAAAAAATTAATCTTAACCACTTAATGTAATGAACCAGATCATCCCATGTGACATGTGTGGGATACAGAAACACATATATGTGAAACTAATAATCTATTACAGTCTAACTGATATCATAACAGTCTAATTAAAGAATTATTGTTAGAGGTCCAATCACTAAAGAAAAGAAAGGAAATAAAAAAAAAAAAAGCACTGCAGAGACAGAATCAATGATAATAACAGTTGAAATTGCTATCCATACACTTCCTAGTGTCTTCCTTTTTGGTAACATGCTCACCCTTACCTTGTCACTCTGGTTTCTAAAGAATGTTTTGTTCCAGGGGAAGGAGAACAGTAAATGTCTTGAGTCCTCTGGAGGGAGAAGTATAATACTGGTTGTGGGAGTTACTTCTCCCTGAAAACTCAGATGATGATGTTAATTTCTGTCTTAGGTTGATTCTGCTTAGTGTCATTTTTGTATTTATTTATATATATTTTATACACAAATGGTCAATTAGTTGTCACTGGCAAATGCAAATTTGTAAACCAAATAAAAGCAGTTTAGGAATAAGCTCTGAGGAAAAGGTAACTAAGCTTGTACATAGCTCATCTGAAAAACTGCTTTTTACTTAGCTACTGATAGTGTAACTAATGATGTATTAGCAAAATACAATGGATCAATGAATAAGCTGTTGCTTAAAAATAAGGGTCTATTAAAAACTTATTTGTTTAAACATTTATAGAGATAACTTCCTGCTATTGCCATCTGCTTCTTACAACACTACACTTGTAAAATTATTCAACAATGGTTTCACTTTTGGGTCAAGCACACTCTAGAATGTATGCAAAGTTGTAGTCTTCATAAAGTCTCACCAGTAACTGCACTTTATGCTAAGATCCAAACATGTACTATATCCATAAGTTGCCTGATATACATGGGAAGAGAGAGCTAGAGTGCATTTTTGTAGGTCTGGTTGTCAGGAAGATTTGGAAACCAAGATGCCAAATAACTATACCTGGGATTTCTAGAGATCACCGTACACAAGAGTCCTCAAATTACAAATGTTTCTATTTGTTGTTCCACTTCCTGAAAGAACTGATGCAGAATCTGAACATGAGTAACGTATTTTCTCAGTCAACTACTACTTTTTTTGTTGTTGTTGCATACAGTAAATTATTTCTTCATCAATATGGTTTTCCATCATCCAGCCAATTTCAGTTTATTCAGGATACATTCATAAATATAAATGTAAAGAGAATCTTATTCACCAGGCTTTCTACAGAAGCAGAAAAATTAGAATAACATCAACTTCTAGCTCAAATATACAAACCATAAATTAAATTTAATTTCTCAGAAGTTCCACTTATATAATTGCCGAAAATAAAATAATCATCAGTTGGATTTTATTTTTTGGGTGGAATGAAAAGCAACTGTTTGGGTTTATTTGTTTATTTATTCATTTGTTTATTTATTAAATTTGCTGTTGTATACTTCTTAAAATATAGATTGAAGTATCCTTTTTATGACTGGTAATTAACCAGACTTCTTTCAGATCATAACATATGGCTGAAAAAACTACAGACATCTGAACAGATATGTTTCCTAAGTCGTTTGAAGCATGAATTACTAGTCCTGTACCTTTGGGATTTGGTTTAGCTGACCTCTAGGCATTTCAGTGATTGCACAGGATGCTTCTCCATAACAAACCTTTCAAGATGAAAGAGCAACTGTTCGGTTTGTCATTTTAATCCCACAGTGTGAATTAAAAGATTAATTCAGCAAAAGTTATTTTGTATCAAACTCTCTTAATAACATGTACCACTGAGTCATTTTTAGGACTACTAAAATATTATGCAAACATTCATATGAATCTTTAGAGGATATATATTATAGGTCTTTGACCCGGGTATTCCTCAGTGCTAAAACATGAGTTATGCCTCATGAACCTTGCAAAGAGAAAGCACAAGCTTAGTTTTTTTTCTTCTTAATGAGTGTTTAATCAAAGGACACTTACTTGTTTGTGGAAAGTCATGAGTAAGATTTCTAGTTTGTTTAAGATCTGAAATATTTTATCAATGTTAGAAAAGATGATAAATAATCTTGAAATGTGCAACAAATTATTTACACATCTTATTACAGTGAAAACGTTGTTAAAAGGAATACACTTATGCAGAACTAAGAATTTTTGCTAATTAAAATTTTAGTAATATAATCAAAGTATAAAATGAATATTTTTATTCTGATGACAGTGTTACTAACACTAATATCATAAACTCTGTTAGTATTACAGAAAAGCCTCACAAATAATCCAACCTGAATTTTTACAAATGCATTTCCTGATATCTGTGATGACAATGAGAAATATTGTTGGGTTTTCGTGCCTGCAAAATTCTATAAAATGCATCTGGAGTCTGTGTCAGTTGGGCCATTTGGTCTCCTGAGGCTGCAGGCAGCTTCAAAAAAAATGCTTTTGCTAAAGTTTGGCTATCTTCACCCATAACATCAGCTTAAAATTACATGATATATGGTCTCCAGTCAATTAACACAAAGAATTACTGCTTTTTACTTATTGATTGCATATGTTTATTTGATCCATAGTTTTCTCATAGTTTTAGCTGTTACAGTAAATGTCTAATGGTCAGATGACTCTTACCCAGGTACTTTATTGCATGAATACATAAGTCAAGTGAGCATGATCCTTGTCCTTTTACAGCACATTAAACATGTGCCATGTTGTCAAATTCACTGCATACAAACAGTGCCTGGAATTCAACATCAAAAAAGAAAATATATTAGAAGGGAGAGAAACAGCTAGGAAAACTTTTTTCCTAGAGAAAGGAGATGCCATTCTTCAAATATTCTGCATTCTACCTATGTACAGGAAGAATGGGGTTTGTATTTTACTAAATACCTGTTTTACATAAAATGAAAGCCAAGTTATACAGTAGGAGCTGTAGAACTATATGAATGTAAGCTTACATTCAAACTATCATCTTCTTAAACCAGAGAAATCCTTGATTTTTTTTTTCCCATCATTAGTCACATTCAAGATGGGAAAAAAAATTGTTCCTTCTTCCCATAGCCTATAATCTTAAAACCCTGCATTGTTAGGTGGAAATTATATGAGAAGAACAAAGAAACCTGATGACTCACTTTTGTCTTTGCTTTTGGATGCCTAAAATACAGAATACTGTTTAAAAAGAAGAATAAATTTTGTGTAAATCTTAATATATTTCTTAGAGGTAATCTGACGATTTATCTAGTCAATAGAAGAACACAAAAATATAGTTATAATTTTGTTCAGAGATGTCGTGTGTTGTGGCACATTAGTGAACTAAAGTAATGTGTGAATGTGTGTATGTAGTCAATCTGTTTAAAGATTCTAATCTCTCTTAGAACGCTTCCATCAGTGCTGCCTCTGTACAATCCTTAACATCCACTGGACTGACTATGTGACCAACACGTCTGTCCTTGGACAGGCAGCAGTCACGAGCATTGAGGCCACGCTACTGAGAACACAGCTGCGCTGGGCAGGGCACGTCTCCAGGATGCAGAACCATCACCTCCCTAAGATCGTGCTTTATGGGGAACTTGCCACTGGCTGCCGCAAGAGAGGAGGCCCGAAGAGGAGATACAAGGACTGCCTGAAACAATCCCTCAGCCTTGGCCATATTGATCACCACCACTGGTCTACCCTGGCCTCCAGTCGGGAGGCCTGGAGACACACCATCTATAACGCTGCTGCTGCTTTTGAGAACACCTGCAGGATCACTCTCGAGGAGAAAAGACAACGCAGAAAGAATCGCGTCTCGTCGATATCACCTGGGGAGTCTTTCTGCTGCGCCTTCTGCAACCGGACTTGTCTATCTCACATTGGCCTTTTTAGCCATCAGCGTGCCTGTAGCAAGCGTGGGCAGAGCCCTTCTCAAATTTTCATTCACGAAGCCTAGCCATGAATATAAGATTCTAATGATGCTTTATATATTGCAAGTCTGAATTAATTTTTTTGCATTATTTTCCTTTAAAATGTGTCCCTTTCACTGTATCCATGCCTCTTTTGCACTTTCGCACATCCACATTAGTCATTTGTATCTTTTTATGAATTGCTATTCAGAAATGATCCAAAGGCAACTAATAGGTCTCCAGGAAAATCAGACGTTTTTTCAAATAAACTAAAATTTCACAACCACAAAGTTATTCTGCAGAAAGGGCTATATACTTCTCAAGTTATGTTTGATACACTGTTTCTCAGCTAAACTCAAAGAATACCAGATTAGACATTTATATTTTTCTGCATTTACCTAGGAAGAGACCAAAAATATCAGGATACTTTAACATTAACAATAGTTATAGAGATGGACAATTTTCACTGCCTTAAACAACAATATTTTAACAAAATTTTACTACAGACTTTGGTTTCAGCAATTTATCATCTCATCTGATCTATGTTACTACTAATGCATATGGTCTACAGAAGGAACATTCAGTTGAACAAAGTGTTCATACAAATCTGTAGCAAAATATTTACTTCAGTTTGCAGAAGACTTCACAAAGTTCATCATCATTGTTTCTGGTAAAAGTTTGGAAAACATTCAGTAAAAGAAGGATCTTTAAGATAGATCCTGCTTTTCTCTCTCTTTTGTGTTTTTTGCTGTTTCTCTCCTTCCCCCACACCCATTCTCCTCCTCCCTAGCCTTAGTTTAGCTGCTCAGCTGTGAGAGCCTTAACTGGTGCTCTTTTATCATGTAAAATGGATAGATGGATGAGACCTTTTCAAACAGAGATAAGAGCAAGGAAGTTAGCAAGAGAATTACAATGAAGGGGTATTTATTTCCTTCTAGATAAATAGACTCAAAATTACACAGAAACAACGCAACTGATGAATTTATGATATTCAGCTTTCCTGTCCAATTCTTATCTGTTGTTCTTATACTGGTACTGGTAATTGAACATGATGATTTATCTTGTATTTCATTATCCAATTAAAATAAAATTGTTTTTTCGTTGTACAAATACTGTTCGAAGGGTATTGGCATATGTAAAGTCAATGTTTTTATTGTGTTGACACATGCTTTTTCATGAACACTTAATGCATATGAGGAAATGATTACTTACCTATTTTTCAGTTCTTT
>NW_020955272.1:1428576-1456766 GCF_003031625.1 Empidonax traillii
GTTTTTTCCCCCCTGATATCTTTTGTTGCACTTAGAAATCGAGCTGCAAAAAAAGTTCAGCTGTGGTTCCTAGGTAATGTTTTTAGTTTCTTAATTTATTTGAAAGTTGATTATATATATATATGTATGTATAATGAAACAAAACCTCAAATCTTCTCATGTAATCATTAAAGCCTTGTTTTAGGATTAGTATAAGCTACCGAAGTAGTTCAAAGTTTCTAGAGAATCTGTCCAATAAGTAGTTAAAATAGTACCTGAACAACTTACTCCTCTAAAGTTTCATTTTGAGGTAGGGGAATTTTACATTTTTTTAATTAATTACTTTGGTTATACATGTGTCAATTTTTCCTCATTCTTGATAACCTAAACTTCTCTTTGTAGTTAAGAACGAGGAACAGCAATTAAATTGGTTCAAGGGTCCTCCACTGCACATACAGACACACATACACTCTGGCAATTATGTAGTTCTATGAGCTATAGTACACCCCAAAAATAGTACACCAGAGGTGGGATTCACCTCACTGAACTCTACTATCCTACAGTAAAGAATCCCCATCTGAGTTGGCAGTTTAGCCTTCCATTTAATTTGGCCTATTTTAGCTATCTATTTTAAGATGAGATGAACTGAGCCAGTTACCTTGAAGAATGTATTAGAGGTACACAGGCAAGAAGACATTTAGCTAAGGCAACACAACCAAAAATTAGGTAGGGCAAAATTAGGAGCAAATACATGAATACTACCTTCACAGAGCTGGGATGTTTGTCACATATGGATGCCTTAGGAAATATTTCATTCAGTTTTACATTAAAAATGGATTAAACATGCCTCTCTGTTCCCTTAAAATTTGCATTGTAATACATACTTATGCAGGTTATGTAAATTTGATTAGGACAGCTGAGTTTTCAGTCTCTATTTTGCATGGTTTTTTTCCAGATTTTGTTTTGTTTTTGAATACATATACTGGGGACAAGTTGCAATCAATGCTTGTTTGTCCAGGGTAACTGGAGAATACAGGAGCTGTTTTGGTATCCCAGAGAAGACTCTTCAAGGAGCATTTTACCCTGAATCTTTCATCTCAGGAAGATGTTAAATGTCTCTATGTATGTGCACTCAACCCTTCCTCTAGCTTCAACCTTTTAGTTTATCTTTGATTCATTGTAAAAAGTAAAAAATGTTTAATGTCATACGCATCTTGCTTGAAGATGTAACATAATGCTCTGTACTCAGCCCTATGAGTCACATCTGACACCTAACACAACAGAAGAATGTGTATATGCTTATTATATGTTTATGAGAGACCTATTCATGATGATGAACTAGTTGAATAACAAATATATATCATCACTTTCGTCTGTCTTCTCTCCTTTTGTTAACTTGTAGATGTATGTTGTGGCATTTATGTTAACATCCTACCCAAGAGTACATGAATTTAGCAGAGTATTGATGATTGGATATTATTATTGATGCTCAGGTAGCACTTATCTTTGGAAAAAATCTCTTTTGAGGTGTGGGCGGATTAGTTTCACTTGACTTTAGTTGCTGAAAGGTGGATGACTTTTATGCAAGTCATTTAGAGTGGGTTGAATCACCTTCCAAAGGTGCTTATCTTTCTCTACAGCTATACAGAAATCTAAAGTGGTTTGCATAATCCAGACTCCTACCTTTTAGGTCATTAAAATTTACTTCAAATGAGTTTCACTAAAATTCTGCCCTTAATAGGGCAGAAATTGTTCCTGCTAATGTTTGTCAAGTGTTAAACATGATTTTAATGCAACTGCTGAAATAATTAATATTAATATTAATTATTCATAGGTAATATTTCATTATTATATTTATTGTTATTATAAAATGTAAAGATACATTTGGAAAAGTTTCAGTAGTGCAGAAAATGTATATTTAAATAACACTATGTTGTATGATAAGTAAATCTAATGCAAATAAAAAAAGTATCATTATTGACTGTGTTGTTATTTATTGACTAATGTACAGGGATTTCACAGATGACACAAAAAAAACCAAAGAAATTTTAACTGTTTGCAGGGGTTTAGCCTTGGCTAACAACCAAATTCTCATCCAGTTGCTCCTTCCTCTCAGCATGTCAGTGAGGGAAATTAGGATAGGGAATGTAATATGTTGACATAAAGGCAGGGAGATTGCTTAACAATTACCTTCACTGGCAAAACAGAATCAACCTGGGGAAAATAAATGTAACTTATTGCCTATTGCAGCATCTTTGTGTAGGGACAAGGAAAAGGAAATATAACACATTTCCTCTCTTTCCTTTCCACGTTCAACTTCACTCCTCTCCCAACTTCTCACCTTTCCCAACTGAGGCCACCCCTGCAGTCTGCTGCTGACACCACCTTGACATCTGCATCCAACACGCTGTTTTTTCATTCCCTGTTTTATTTGTTTTCCTGCTTTTATTCTTAATCTAAGAATAGATAAAGGAGGTCTTCTGTCAAATATGTCCCAATACTTCTATTTTAACATGTAAAGAAATGTAAACAAAATACGAAAATAAGAGAAGCAAAAAAATTACTTCATTTCTCCTAAGAAGGAATAAAAAAGTAATAGAGATTTTCCTTCATTTATATTCAAGCTTGAGTGGTGTATGGCAGGTTCACTAACAACCAAGAGTTTTCTGGATACTATTCCCAAATGGAATGAGAATGTATTTTTACATTCCATGCATGGAAAGCAGCATCAGACTGAAACTATTCTCCTATTCTTTTACTTTGCTCACCTTAGTACTTTTGAGCTTCTGACTTTACTTTCCATTAGCCTTATGTCTTTTATTTATTTATTGGTCTGATGTTGTTTGTCATCAGAAATCTTTATTATTCCCTGGATGCTGATACGGTAAAGTGAAGTAGAAATAAAGGGTCTAAGTTTGTATTCCAAAGTTTAGGCTGGCCTAGTAATATAACTTTTATTTCTAAAGCTTAAATTTTTACTGTGTTTTTCATAGACATGTTGAGGCTACTTATTTCTGTCAAAAAGTAAGGTCTGCCACTCAAAAGTCATACTGAATTTCCCAGTATGGATTTAAAGTAACAGAGGGATAACAATGGTCAATGTTGTCCTAATTTTGGAAATGACAAATTTCGGCTATAGCTAATATCAATAGTATTTTCAAATTTAAAACCTCTAGTACATACATATTTTCATTATTTACTTCCAGAAACATTTTAGTGATTTGAGTTATTTAATTGTGAATTCACAGAATCTGAAGTAGTAGTTGGAGGTGCAAAGCATGATGGACCTTCATAGGTGATTGAAATACACACTGAAAAAAACTCTCTTTAACACAGCAGTTCATATAGAATTTATTATTGTTCTCAATACAATAGTCTGTGAGAATTATATTTTCTTACATTTCTGGCTCAGAAACTTGGAAACTTGTCATGTTCTTGTGTAGATTAGTGTTAGCGTGTTATTTCTCGTATTGCAAAAAGTTGATGTTATAAGCATTTTCTGCAGGCTGGAACACAATGTAAGCACAGTAGTCTTTTAAGTTCTCAGCAGTGCCATTGAAAAGCATGAAATCTGAATTTCAAGTTCACATTACTTCAGTAACTACATCACATTTAGGTCTGAAGGCTATTTCGGTAGTGATTTCTTAATGTGATTTCTTTTCATGAAACATGTAATATACCTGATTCTAATGTCATTTGTACCATATCTGCATTGGGTAATTATTTTTAAGAGAGTTTTTCTTTTATTACTTTTGACATGTGTAAGCTTTATAATACTGCAATGTCACAAATGACAGAATTAGTTATTTATGGGAAAAAAGGGGTGGTTTTCTGCCTAAATTTACACAGTAACAAAAGAATGCATAGTTATTGAAATGGTTAATGCTTTATCAGAATAAAACTGAAATCAAATCAAACATGCAAGGAAATGCAGCTACACTTAGGAAATTGCAAAGAGGCTACAGAGCAGATATATCATACAGATAACCATTTACAGAAATATACTGTTTAAATATGCTATTCAGTTGTGAAAAAAATGATTTAGCTGTTGAGCTGATGTGATGTAGGTTTTCAGATTATAACTAAATTTCAATACATTGTTTCTAAACCAAAATTAGTAATATAAAGTAAATAAAGACCTTTGGTATCGTTATAAATAAACTTTTTTTTTTTTTTTTTAATTCCAATTCTAAAAGGAAAGTATTTTGTACATGAAATATTTCTGGAATATTAGATCAGCTCAGGATTTAAAGTAATCCTCATCATTATATACCACATTTGTTTAACCTGACTTAAAATTCCCTTTGAAACAAAACTTCCATTAAAGGTAATCAAAATGATGTTTGAGTAAGTTGTTCAGGACCAGAATGATCACAGTTTGCTGCCAATGGTTTTAAATTGTGCAAGCAGTAGAGTGATAAAACATAATCTGTGCCAGAGTTGAAATACGTGCTGCTTCCTTTTACCTGTCTCCAAGATAAACCTTCAATTGCAAGGAAAAAGGCACAGCTCCCTGGGGACTGCAGTGAGTTATAAGTAGCAAGACTGAAAGAGGAAAACAATCCGTTTGAAATACAAAAGTTTAAAGACCTTATTATATCACCCTTCAAGGTGGGAACATAATTTGCACATGAAAATAGGGACATAGCTGGAACTAAGTTAGTTTAAGAGTGATAAAATTCTCTCAAGTGAACAAGTAGAAAAGAAACAGCAATGAGAAACCTCTAAAACTTTTTGCCAGTTGTAGAACAGAAAGAATTTTAATTTTTTTTTTTAATTATTTTAAATAGAGTGATGATCTCAGAGAGATAGATTATCTCTCTGAACAGAATTATCGTTCATTCTCACAGCCTAGCTTTAAAACACACTACCCTGAGTATTTTAAAGTTCTCTTAGGCAAACAGGCTTCACAGATTAGCATACCACTGAACATACCAGATGGATTATCCCCAGGCTACCAATGAGTAGTGTGGTGATGAGAAGCAGTCGTTCAGATAGGATGTGATCACAAGGCAGGTGGAAATACTGGAGAAGCTTGCTGCTGTTGATTTGAAAAATACTATTCAGCTGAGCACAATTGTGCACCTGCTCCTCAGGTTGCCATAACAGGACATAAACTAATGATATTTGCCACTTCTTGACTTTGAATTTAACTGAAATGGAGCTAGGAGATTTTTTGTTACTTTAGGAAAGATGGGATTTGGGTTTAAATTTGCATACAATTTATCTAGTATAACAGCACATCATAGAGATTCAGTATATTGTTGCATAACAGCTAGCTGATAATTAATTTAGAACTGAAATGCAAATCTCACACAACCTGAAGTGTCATCAGCTGATCCTGACCAGTCTAATCTCTTTATTTTCCAGAGAATTTACATTGATTTCTGAAATCACTTTTAGACATATTGTGGTGGTGTTGTTTATGTCCTTTGTGAGTTCACTGTATTCCCTGACTCATTGCAATCATTGCTGCAATTTTGGTTGACAGCAGTGATGTATGTTTCTTGTGGAACACACAGCCAGTCCAGGAAGCTGCACCATAGGTCAAATCGCCAATGCTCTTACTCTGCTTTGATTTTGAAATTAATCCAGGAAAAAATTGTTCTCAGTCAAGATTTACTAAAATATTGATCACTACTTTGTAGTTTGTGGTAGTCAGTATTTTCCAGCAGTTTCTCATGATATTTTGATAATTATGATATTTTGATGAGCACTGGAAAAGGGACAAAATTTAAAAAAAAAATAAGTATAGATAGATTAATTTCACCTCATGTTTTAAAAAAATATTTTGAAATAATCACCTATCTTCAGTATAAAACTGCTATTAAAAATCTGTCATGAATAGACATCATAGTCCAGCTTCACTAATGAAAACAGAAACTATCTTTTATACTGATTATCTCTGTGGAAGATATATATATGAGCACTCCGCACTTTTAAATTGTTTTGTTCACTGCTGGTTTTGGCTGGAATAGAGTTAGTCTTCTTCATAGTAGCTTCTGTGGTGCCGGTTTGGATATGTGACCAAAACTGTGATGATAACACAGGGGTGTTTTAGCTATTGCTGAACTGGGCTTACACAGTTTCAAGGACTTACTTATGTGCTTCTCATGATGCTCCACCAGTAATTAGTCTGGGGATGCACAAAAAACTGGGAAGGGACAGAGTTAGAACAGTTGACCCCAGCTATCCAAGGGGATACTCCTTACCATATGTATGATGTCCTGCTCAGCAATAAAAGCTGAGGAAAGAAGTGGGTACATTTGAAGTTAGGGCGTTTGTCTACACAGATAACGACTACTTGTGAAGGAGTCCTGATTTCTTGGAGATGGATGAACACCTGCTGATGGGAAGTAGTGAATTAATTCCTTATTTTGTTTTTTTACATACTCCCCTTTTGCCTTACCTATTAAACTGTTTCAACCCACAAGTCAGTTCTCTCTCCCATCCTGTTATGGGGCAGTGACTGGGCAACTTCGAGGGTCTTAACTGTCCACTGGGCTTAAACCATGACAACTAGATAAGGGTTTTGCTCCATTGCATAAAGGTAGTTGAGCATTGGCAGGGTCTAATGTGGTCAAGGACAAAATTTTAGACTCTCTATAGTAATAAAATGGAGATATTGATTATTGCCATAAGGATATACACTCACTGTAGCTGAAATGTCATTGCCCTCTTCACGATGCCTGCCTTTAAGCAACTTGTCAGACTGCATGACATGAAAATGTTATTTGCATATTCAAAAAGAAACAGAGACTTGCTCTAGTCTATAATATGCTCAAAGGGTTCTGTCGAAACAAGAATTTTGAAAAATGTGTACTTACCAAAAGTGAGCCACTCAGACTGTTCCAGCTTTTGCTATAGATATAATAACCTCATGGAGGAGTTTGCACAGCCATCTCTTGGCACCACAAACTTGCCAGAGGCAAATTTGGGTTCAGAAATTATTATAGCTAATGTCTGAAAAGGGAGCTAAGACAATTGCCAAGTAACCAGTGCTTGCCTGGAGATGTGTGAATGTAATCTCTAAAAGTAGTATAAAGAAGCAAATAACTGGAGATTAAGAACTGAAAATAACATGAAGAAGGAACAGGGATGAAAGAGGCAACTAAAATCATTCAAAGTAATATTTTACTGCAAAGCCTATGTAGGTCTCATAACAAAACACTGATGATATAAAGCTGTCATGGTAAATCAAAGCTGATGTATGCATTAAGTATGTTTGAGAGAGAGATGGTAAATGAGGTATATGTGACAGTAAATTGGAATTCTGGCCTGTAGGAACAGGTGGCAACATTCTGAATCCTCTGCAGAGTGACTGTGCCAGAGGAGGAGAACTTATTCCACAAGGAGCCTCATATGTTCTGTTATTATTCATAAATTGTTGGGTTTTTGCTGTTTATTTTTGCTTACAAAATTGGTACCCTTCTATGACAGGGTTACAGAATTGGTGGATAAAGAAGAGAGCCTGACATCATCTACCTGAATTTGTGCAAAATATTAAACACTGTACAGCACAACATGACAGCACAATTTGACAGGTGGCCCACTTCATGGATAAGGAATCATCTGGATGGAGACATTCAAAGAGCTGTAGTCAACAGCTTGATGTGTGGGTGGAGACCAGTGACAAGTGGTATTCCTCAGGGTTTGGTATTGGGACAAGTATTATTTAACATCTTTGTCAAGGATTGGACAGGGCTATGAACTTGAGCGAAGAGATGCCATCCACATGGACCTTGACAGGCGTGAGGAGTGGGCCCTTGGGAACTTCATGAGCTTCAACAAGGCCAAGTGTAAGGTCTTGCACCTGAGTCAAGGCAGTCTCAAACACGGTTACATGTTGTGTGATGAGTGGATTGAAAGCAGCCCTGCAGAGAAGGACTTGGGGGTACTGGTGAATGAGGATCACAACACATCTCATCAATGAGAGCTCCCACAGCCCAAAAAGCCCACTGTATCCTGATCTGCACCAAAGAAGTGTGGTTGACAGGTCAAGGGTGGTGATTCTTCCCCTCTACTCTGTTCTTGTGAGACCCCACCTGGAGTAATGTGTCCAGCTCTGGGGCCCCCAACACCAGAAACACATGGACCTACTTGAGCAGGTCCAGAGAAGGGCCATGAAGGTGGAGCACCTCTGCTATGAAGGCAGGTTGAGAGAGCTGGGGCTGCTCAGCCTGAAGACCTTCTAACAATCTTCCATTACCTAAACAGGGTCGACAAGAAAGGTGGGGAGGAACTCTTCATTAGGGAGTGTAGTAACAGGATGATAGCTAACAGTTTTAAGTTGAAAGATTTAAATTAGATGTTAGATATTAGGAGTTGATTTTTTACTGTGAGGGAGGTGAGGCACTGGAACGGGTTGCCAAGAGAAGTGGTGGATGTCCCATCCCTGTAAGTGTTCAAGGCCAGCTTGGATGGGGCCCTGAGAAACCTGATCTAGTGGAGAGCATCCCAGTCCATGGCAGGCAGTTTGGAACTAGATGATAAGGTCCATTTCAGTCCAAACTATTCTATGGCTGTATGATTCTACTTTGTTTTTTACTGATTATTTATTAATTATTAATTAATATTTTAATTAATCTGGGGCTAATCTATCTTTCTAGTATAATGACACCCACATTAACTGATGAACCATCACAGCCCCAAAGTGATAGTGAATAGAAAAAGGAATTTAAGGGATTGATAGCTATGATCACAGCTATCATGTGACAAACATGGAAGCTAAACTGTCAGAAAAGCTGACACCTGTAAATATGAACAGAGTCACTATAAGCAAAAGTATTTTTTAAGTAAAAGGAACATAAGGGTACAGGTGTGCCATTTTATCAGAGCAGTCTACTATGTAATCGAAGAAGAAATGTCTCTTTCAAGAGAAGCTTGAGTTTCTAAAAACTCAAAGGTAATAGAGTAAAAACTTTTTCTACTTTAACTCCATGGTTCAAAAGCTGAAATTTGTTTTTCTTGAAGGAAGACTTCGCTGTTTAGTAATGAGTCATGAGTGTCAGCAAAATATTACAAGATTTATCTTTTTTTTTTTTTTTGGTGGTTATCTTCATCACTTCTCCATATATTAAGTGGTAGACAGAAACAGCAATAAGGATATCTTTCAGAAAAATAAAGAAATTTGCATCATAAATTCTGGTTCAGTTTTAGTGGCTTTCTTGGCATGGACAGGAAGAAAAACAGTAAGTTATGAAACAAGTCTGTTATGAATCAAGGACAGCTGCTATGCAACTGATTATCCTAGTTGCTAAAACCTTCTGTAGGTGTAGAATGGCAAAGCTCATCATTGACGTAGTAAGGCAGAGCCAGTATTAAAGAAAAAGCAGCAGAGACTAACCCTGAGAATCTTTAAAAGGCCTGCAAAAATCTACCTACAGATCAAGTGTCTGGCACAAAACCTTGTAGAAACCTTTTACTGGGCCTTTACTTTAGTGTTCCTGGCTATGAAATGGCCATTTTCATCTAAGATGAAAATGATGGGCGTTTTTGTTTCGGTCTATTTTCTTTTCTTTTTCCAATTTGCATGAACAATTTGCTATCTATACAAGAAAGACCAAGTGCATGGGGACAATAGTATCTTTGATAACCACAGTTCCATTTTCTAGGTGTTTAAGATACTACTATTACCATGTATAATCCTCCTCCCCCTGTGATAAATGCAGCCCAAATTTCAGCTGTTGTGACTCTGTGATTTTATTTATGTATTTAAAATTTCATCAGTAATGATAAATTCCACTATTTTCAGAATTTCTGCAAAGCCAAATTGACGGTCATATTTATTAGATAATTTTAGTATTTCACAGAACAATATGGCATACTTATAAACATTTGAAATTCTAATAATATTTAATTTATTTTATTTAGATAGCTAAATTTGTAAACCAAACTTGTAATTTGAACATGAAATGCAATCAGCCTGAAAACTCATTTTTCGTGAAGTTACATCAAATGTCATTATTTATATTAATACTCTATATTTCTTTACAAAATAAATCCCACATCATCATTTCCATAGTTTTGCCTAGAAACTGGTACCAGACTATCTAAATGTTACTGGAAGTTTTTGTTGCTAGTACATTTTTAGTAACATGTAGGCCCAGATGTGTGGTGCAGGAGTGTGGCTGCTCTTCTGAGTCACTTGTCAAGATTATATACATGCTTTGGATCATATAGTAAGCCTAGAGTCTACTTATGTTTTTACCTAATGAAAGACACAAGTTCTTCATATGCTGAACAGTTCTTCAGCTTTTCTCTTGTTTCCTGAATCTGCATCATGGGACAGAGCTGGAGGTGAGTTCTCAGGGCACATGGAGTAGAAGAGATATATGGCCAGTGTCGCAAAAAGGAAACAGTCAACAGTCTACCACCAGAGGAATCTCTGCAAGTGCTGTTTTCCATACCTACGTTCAAAAGTTTTAAGCAATTTGAGGCTTTCTAGTTTTAGTTACATTTATATTTGTCAGAAGTTCCCAGAACCTTTAATCAAAAGACAAGTGTACATAAGCAGTGTGGGATCCACCTTTACAAAAAATATCTGCAATTAAATGCACAAGATCTGTTTTCGATACTTTAGATACCATTTGTCCTCCTCTTTTAAGCAAGTGGTTGTCCACAAAGCTTAGGTATATTTTTTTATGAAAATTCATTATTTATTTTAGTTTAAAATTTTTTAGTTTAAAAGCCTAGCACTAAGCAAAACTAACTAAAAAACATAATAACAAAACATTCACAATGAGGATCATTAAAATTTGAAATTATTTCTGTATCAGCATAATTTTCTGCCTGTTTTCTGATGCTGCTAAACTCACTTTTCCATTTTTCTATCGTACTTTTCTCTCACATGAGTAATGCAAGTGAGAAAGTGATGAGCCATCTATTTTGGCTCTATACCAAGACTTGAGAATTTGTGCTGTATGTCTGACAGCTTTTAATAGAGGCTGGATTTAATCCAATTTTATAGACTAAAAAGAAAAATGGAAAACGTGAGGTTTTTTTGCTAGAGTTAGCAGTCACAAAAGCACAGTGTGAGCATTACGGTTAACAGTATTGGCCAGTGACTTCTTAATTTTAGTCATACATCTAGAAGCAATGGCAGTTCCAGTTTTACCATTTGGCCCAGACTCTATTCTGGAGAGAAAAAGAAAAAGCTTGTAAAACCCAGAGATGTTGAACTTTCTCGGGGATATTGAGCTCATGGTCTCTTTTATGAATTTGTTAACAGGAAGACTAATTAAAAGAGTGATTCTGTATCAACAAGTCAAATAAATTTCAGTTTATATTGCTCCATCAATAACAATCTTTTTTTTTTGCCAACTCCCAAATATTTTAATCTAAAAATTAACTGTGTTGGCTCATCTTTCTTGTGACAGGTTGTTTGTTAGAAAGAAATCAGATGCAAGCTCCATAGAGCAGAAGTATTCCTGCACATGATATAGCAAACTAATAAAATTATGGTCTTATTGCAAGCTTCTGTACAACTTTTAAACACTACCTTGTATTGAGGTAATTGAGAGACAAGGAGTGCAATAATGACAGACGACGTATGGAAAAGGCTCAGAAATAAATTTTCATTACTGATAAAAATATAGGTTACATATTTATTCAAAACCATAAAAACTGTACCCCTGTCTTTGACTCTTCAAGTCAAATAGAAGATGATTGTTTCAAATTCAAACACCAGTTCATCATCTCCCCATCCCTTCTGGTATCTCTCTAACTTGTCTCAAGTGAATATCAATAACTAGTCTTTTCAGTTTCCAAACTCGATTTGGAAGGAAGGACCAGACATGGTAATGGAAGTTAGCTAAAGCAATAGCAATATATCACAGTATATTTTATAGTGTGGCCTAAAAGCTATATGTATATATAAAAAGGTGATTCTGGCAGAGTCTAGATAAATTCCTTAACTGGAAAGTGCCATTCAAAAACAAAGTCATGGACCTTCTCTGTTACTTAGCAAGAAATTGTCATTGCCATATGACATTCTTATCTCCAAACTGGAGAGGCATGGATTTGAAGAGCGAACTATTTGGTGGATAAGGAATTGGCTGGATGGTGTTGTGAACAATTCTCTATGTCCAGGTGTAGTTCAGTGATAAGTGGTGTCCCTCAGGGCTGTCTTGGGACTAGTGCTCTTTTGTATCTTTATCAATGACATAGGTATAAAAATCAAGTGCATCTCAGCAAGTCTACAGATGACACTGAGCTGAGTTTTGTGACTGACACACCTGAAGGACAGGATGCCATCCAATAGGATGTGGAGTTCGTGAAGTGAGCCCATGGAACTCTCACGAGGTTCAACAAGTCCAAGTGCAAGGTGCTGCCCCTGAGTTTGGGCAATCCCAGACAGAAGTACAGACTGGGACAAGAACTCATAGAGACCAGCCCTGCAGAGAAGGACTTGGGGATTCTAGCGGATAAAAGCTGGACATAGGCTAACAGTGTGTGCACTTACAGTCCAGAAAGCTAACAGCATCCTGGGCTGCATCAAAAGAGGTGTGAGCAGCAGGTTCAGGGAGGTGATTTTGCCCCTCTCCTCTGCTCCCATGGGATCACAGCTGTAGTACTGTGTCCAGCTCTGGGATTCTCAGCACAAGAAAGATGGAGACTTGCTAGAGTGGGTCCAGATGTGGGGGGCACAAAGATGTTCTGAGGGCTGGAGTACCTCTTCTGTGAAGACAGACTGAGAGGGTTGGAGTTCTCCAGCCTGGAGAAGAGAAGGCTGTAGGGAGACTTTACAACAGCCTTCCAGTACCTGAAGGGAGCCTATGGGAAAGATGGAAAGGGACTTTTTACAAGGGCACATAGTGATAGGACAAGGGGGAATGGCTTTAAACTTAAAGGGTTCCTAATATCTCATTTAGAGATATCTCTAAATATCTCTAAACGAGATATTAGGAACAAATTCTTTAATGTGAGGATGGTGAGACACTAGGTTGCCCAGAGAAGCTGTGGATGCCCCACCCATGAAAGTGTTCATGGCCAGGTTGGATGGGGTTTTGAGCAATCTGGTCTAGTGGAAGGTGTCCCTACCCATAGCAGGGGTTTGGGATTAGATGATCATTAATGTCCTTTCCAACCCAAGCTATTCTATGATTCCACAATTTTATGATTATTCTGTCTTTTCTCATTATACTCTTTTCACTTTCCTTACTTTCCATTTTTCTTTCTATTTGTTCTTTGTTAAAGTTATACCAGAGAATGAATTAAAAAGAAATTCAAATTATATCAGCACAGCAGTGACAATTTGTGACTAAAGAGTGATATGGCATGAAGGACAAGAAATCCCAGCTACAGAAGTAAGGCAACCAGGCAGCTGGAGTGCCAGAGACAAAAGGCCTTCTCTTGTAGCCATCTGTCAGAGACTGAAACAGTTAATGATTTATGCATTCTAGGATTGCCAGGGAACTTCTGCAGGTTGGGAAGAGGAAGCTGGATGGGCCGCCCCCACCGCTACTGAAGGTGTCAAGTCCTGAAAAGGCAGGAAGAACCATGTTTGCCATGTCCTTCACATGGACTCTGCACTGGGCTGTCGGAGATGTTGGAAGTTCATAGCATGGCCCATCAAGCCCACTCCCCAGCCAATCCTGAAAGGCTGGGAAAACCCTTTTACCATGATGATAGATAGAGGTGATAACACTAAAAATGGCAACATAGCTGTTTACCTTTGAAACAAAATTGTTCTAAAATAAAACCTACATATATATGTTTTCAAACACTGATTATTCGGTGTTGTTTCACTTTAATCCACCCCAAGGGATTTATTAATAAGAACCTGGGTTACCCCTCAACCCTTTCTGGGGCAGGTTGCCCATTCTGGATCCCGTCCTGGAATGGGATGGCTCAGAGGCCACCTTTGGGCAGCAGAGCTGGTGCTGAGGGATGGATCTCTAATGCAGCACTCACTGGATCAGTGCTACTATTAAGTATTTATAAGGAATTGGCTCTTGACACATCTTTGCAGACTCTGTGGAACTGCTTATGGCAGTAGGACCTGTGCAATACACTGGGTTTGTTTTGTTTGTTTGTTTGTTTTTTAATGCATAGTTAAGCAGAAACGTGTTTAATTTACCTCAAGGAGTACAATAAAACTCTCTTTCTTTCTTTGTCTCCCAGTTTCTTCCCATTTCCTCTCCTCAAGCCGAGTTGTTCTGAACTAGGATTCTGGAAGCAAATAATAGCTCTCCCTTCAATTCTTAACACAGCCTGTAGATGTTCCAAAGTTAGTTACATCTTTGAAAATGTCTAATATTCATCACAATCATAACAAAAAAAGTTTCTATACTGACATTTGGTTTTTGACACAAAAATTAATTTGATTTTTATTGTGCTTCAAAGCCGTTTAAGTGCAACATGTTATTAGTTAGATCACTTTGTTTGTGGCTTTGTTTCTTAATTTAGGATTATTTGGTTAAAATATTATGAAATTCTAAAAGGATTTTATTAAGAACAGATAAAGAATTTGTCACAGATTATGCTACAGAAGTACAAACAACTAGAAACACACTGAATTTTGTTAACTACATGCTTTTTTTCTCCTACTACTGTAGTTGCAATTTCAGAAATTTTAGTATCATTGGATCTGTAGTCTCTGTTCCTTAGGTTTTAACCATTCACTCTATATTACTTAAGTATCCACCTATGCTTGTTCTCTTAGTAATTTGCATACCATAAAGAAAAGAAAACTCCATATTTTCTCCTACACAAATTTTCTCCTACATTTATCCAATGAAATAATGGTACTGGTTTCCTCAGGGAGGAAAGCACTAAAAAATGATGTATCAAGAGTGCTGTGGGCTACCTGTTCATCTTTTTTTTTTTTCTTTCGTGTGTGATTTTCTTCTATAATCTTTTAGTTATGTTCATTTGTGCATGCTTAGTGACAATGACCTAATTCATCAGTCATTCTGGAAGTAAAATGAGTATGTTCTAAATATACCCTTTTTGGTATTTTTGTTATTTAAAAGATAGACCTGGTCTGGACTATTGCATTTACAAGTAGGCAAATTTAAATTATTAAAGGTTTCATTTGGTAAATACTGAGTTTAATCCTATTACTTCATAAGCAATAAAAAAAGTAAATCTAGATATTGCTCATTGTTTTCACAGTAGATAAACCAGAAAGATTCAATCCTCTAAAGGTATGCAAACAACATGTTTTATCGTATTTATTATGTTTATGCTGTCCAATCATATGTACATATTTTTTCAGGCCTTCTGAACACTCACAAATTACAAATCAATGTGCTATACCACAAGGCACAACTTCAGGGACTAAGCACTTGAGTCCTTTCTTCCTTTCTCAGATGTCTTCTCCAAAGTAAGTCCACATACGAAGATTCAGAACATGGATGCTTTTTTCCTATTGTCTTTATTTTAATCACTTTCCAGTATATATTTTCACCTGAGCTTTAAGGTACTGCTGAAAAACCTATACTTTCCTAGGATATTATAACCTTAAGTTGGATAGGTTTCACTGGGTGTCATCTTGATATGTATGACAACAGCCCTATCAACAGTCACAACAGTGACTTTATCTCCTTTTCTGCTGTCAGTCATAAATACAATGGGAAAATAACATTTGCGTATCTGTTTTAGCTGTGGGTACACAAGATGGATGGAGGAATGTTATGAAGTCAGAATGATGAATAATAGTCAATTAAGTGTTATTGGTATTTTTTAAAATCTTAAGGGTTTTTAATTCCTCGCAATTATGCAAATACAAACTTTAAAATTTTTATCTCTTAGTCATTTTATTATGTATAGTTTATTGTAACTTGTTTATGATGCTGCAGTCCCTGTAGACAACAGAAAGGCAGGGCTTGGTCAATAAAGGGTTATTCTTCTCATTTAGTGAGTTTAAAACAGTAATTTAAGCTTCTGTTGTTCAGATTCGCCAGCAGATATGACAGATAACAGAAAATCAAACTCAGCAGCTTTACCTTTTATTTTTGATTTAGCATTTTAAAGCTCTATGAATGGCTACACCATTGCTTCCTAAAACAATCTTTAATTTGTTCCAAATTATGACAATTAAGGAAAAACCTTTATAGCTAATGACTTTAGAGTTTACAACATTCTATGAAAAATTCATTTTGATTCATAGTAATCTGCTTTGGCATTTTCAAATTTGATGCTTGTAGAATATTTCTTTTGTGTTGAAGTGGTAAAACCGTATGGTAATTGGTCATTGTTTGCACTGCTGTACTTGGAACATTTCACTGATGCCATTATAATCCCAATATTTCTAGGGCTGTATAATTTATCCATGAAATTCTTCTCTGGGCTAAAACTTGACATGCAATTGTGTGTCCATTTTCAGATTACATGAGCTTCAAAACAATTACAGCTGTTATATCCTTTTTTTTTTCCCTTATACTTGATAACTAAAAAATAGTCAATACCTGACATTTAGAAAGTTAAAATACATTTATGGCTCTGGGATTAAATCCCATGAAGGGAAGCAAACTGAAACTGTATTTGCAAGAAGGCATGCATAAAAGCGTGTACACCCTTTATTATGTAGAGCTCCCACTGTGTGAAAAATAGATTTAGTCCATGCATGATGCTGCATGCAAATGTGACTGGTAAGTGTATAAACAGTTCTCTGGTTATTTGAAAGTTTGGGTCTTCACTTTAAAGCTGGCTTATGATTTTTAGCACCAGTGCTTTAAAAATACACAATAACAAACAAATCATCAGGGTACTGACATTAAAGATCAATTTTGGCAGAGTTGAAACATCAGAAAACTTATATATATCTGTATCATGCTGATCAATGACTTCCTATTACAACACAGATTTTAGGTGGTCTGTTACGTCAAAGGATTCCACAATATCTTCTAAATCCGTGTCACACTGGAGAAAGTGGAAAACAAGAAATAGTTTGAATTGAAAAATAAACTGTTTCCTAAACTACCACAGAGACTTGTGTACTGAATTGTCCTCCAAACACCGGTAATATCAGTGCAGAACAATTCTGTGGCAAAGCCCACTTCATTTCTTTGAAATGAATCTTTAAAATGCATAAATTTACTTGCCACTGAGTAACTTGATATATATACATATATATACATATGTATATATATCTCATGTTAAAGGCCAGCTACAGACAAAAGATAGTAAATATCAACATAAAACAGAATAAAACATGACAGAAATTTTAGCATTTACCAGTGTTTTTATAAGTTTATCAGAATTTCTTTTGTGATTTTAGGTTTCACATTTTCTCCCTAAAAAACACCCTTTATAAATGAGGTACCTTGGTTTTTCCATTAGTCTTTGGCAGTTAGCATATTTATATCAAAGATAGATGAACATCTGCAAAACTCAGTCTCCTTGGATCAGAATAGCTGTGATTCGATTCAACATTATTTTTAAAGTAATTTTAAAAACTAACATTTAATTGGGGAAAAAAGCAGCAAAAGATCAGATATATCTGTTTAGATAAGATCAGATTTATCTGTTTAGATAATATCCTCCAAATTGGTATTTTATCTCAAACAGTAACCATAAACATATAGCTAAGGGAGAACAATGATGAGACAAGCATATATTGTAGTGAGCATTCTTCCTGCCTCATATTATTTTCACCTCATGGGGAGTCCTGAGGCTGATAAGCTGTATCTGTTGAGAAATTATCATCAGAGCTCTCTTCAAATACTTATTCAATGCCTCTCAGAAACCATATAAATTTTTTGTATCTACAACATCTTTTGGCAAGGAGTTTATCTGTTGCATTAGTAATGACTGCTTCTAATCACAGTGAACCTAAATCTTACTAATTCTTGTACCCTCTAAGAAAAGATAATAAATTTTCCTGTCCACTACCTTTATGCCATTCATTGTTTTGTAAACCCCTTTTTTTGTTTTCAGGCAGAAGGATCACACCACACTGTCATTCACATACTATTGCCTAGTTTTGGACATCCTTTTTGTTCTTCTCTGAATATTTGCCAGCTCAAATTGTTCTTTTGATACAAAGAGACAAAAACTGCATATAATGTTCTAGATATCAGCAAAAAAAAAAATGCAAGGTATTAAACTGCATTCAAAATTTTGTATTACCAATATTTTGTAAGAAAATCACTTTGCTTTGAAGAAAGGCTGAAATATTTGACTCGACGAGATAGAGCCAGTTTCTTTTTTTTTTTCTTTCATTTTCATATTTACATCACATTCGTTTCTGTCATTTCCACAAAACCGTAAAAAGTGCAATATGTGCAAAGCATTTGATACTGTCCCACACACCATCCTTATCTCTGAAATGGAGACACAAGGATTTGACAGGTTGACCACGCTATGGACTAGAAATTGGCTGGATGGTTGCACTCAAGGATTTGGGATCACCAGATCAATTGCTAGGTGGACACCAATGCTGAGTGACATTCCTCAGGGTTCTGTAATAGGACCAGTGTCATTTAATGTCTTTATAGGGAATGTGAACAGGGATTGCATGCATCCTTAACAAGTTTGAAGTGACACCAAGCTGAACACTGAAGTCATTACACTTGAGCAAAGAGATGCCTACCAGAAGGACCTTGACAGACTTGGGGAGTGGTTCTGTGCAAAACCCATGAGGTTCAACAAGGCCAAGAGAAAGTTCCTGTACCTGGTATGGGGCAATCCTAAGCATGATTACAGGTTGAGTGATGAGTGGATTTAGAGCAGACCCATGGGGAAGGACTTGGGGGTCCTTCCCAGCAACATGCACTTGCAATCCCGAAAGCCAACAGTGTCCTCAGCTGCATCAGGCCAACAGGTCAAGGGGGGGGGGGTGACCTTTCACCTCTCCTTTGCTTTGTGAGACCTCAAATGAAAAATCCTCTTTAGCTCTGCAACCCCCAGCATAAGAAAGACATGGACCTTGTCAGTTGTGTCCAGAGATGGAAGACAAGAAGATGTTCAAGAGACTGAAGCATGTCTCCTGTGATAACAGCTGAGGGAATTGGTGTTGTTCAGCCTGGAGTACAGAAGGCTCCAGGAAGACCTTAGAGCAGCCTTAAGCTACTCAAAGGATGCCTAAAGGATATATGGAGAGGGACTTTTTATCAGGGAGGGTAGTAAAAGGAAAAGGTAGGTTTAGGTTAGATATTAGGAAGAAATTCTTTGATGTCAGAGTGGTGAGACACTGGCATATGTTGCCCAGAGAAGTTGTAGATATTCCATCTCTGAAGTGTTCAAGGCCAGTTTGGTTGGAGCTTTGAACAATCTGATCAAGTGGAAGGTCTTCTTGCCCATGACAGGTGCATTGTAACGAGGCACTCCTCAAGGTCTGTTCCAAACTGTTCTACAGTTCTATGATTCTACATACCACTATGAGGCTGTGGTTAACTTTTTGGTTATCTGATGGATTTCTTTTGTCACTTCAATAGAATCCTTCAGAAGTGAAAACATTTCCTTTAACATCCACCCACTTATAAGTATGTGCTTTGATTCTTTGTTTCTTTATTCTTTCCAATCTAAAAATTAATTAATTAATTAATTATATAGCAGAAAACTGCTACAATAAATCAAATTAATATTTTTTTAATAAAAGACAACTTTTAAAATTACTGAAGTGCCTTATAAGCACCTTAAATTTAGGGAAAAAGAAATTAGTTTAAAGTAAATTGTAGTGCTTTACATTTTTAGGTGTATCGTGAAAATGAAAGGTCCAAAATATTACACGGAATCAGAGAATCACTGAATCCTTGAACAGCTGAAGAAAGGTCACCTAGAACCAGTTGCCCAGGACCATGTGCAGATGGAATATGTTCAAGGACGGGGACTCCACATGTTCTCTGGGGAATTTGTTCCACTGTTCAGTCACCCTCACAGTAAAAAAGTGTTTCCTGATGTTCAGTTGGAGCCTTCTGTGTTTTGTGTGTGCCCATTGCCTCTGATCCTGTCATTAGGAACCTCTGAAAAAAGCCTGGCTCCATCCTATTTGCACCCTACTTTAACATATTTATAGAGACTTATAAGACACCTCTGAACTTTCTCTTCTCTAGGCTAAAAAGTTCCAATTGTCTCATCCTTTCCTGTAGGGAGAAGTGCACCTGTCTCTCCATCATCTCTGTGGCCCTTTGCTGGACTCTCTATGGTATGTCCGTGTCTCTCTTGTACTTAGGAGACCAAAATTTGATAGCAGGATGCCAGTATGATCTCATCAGTGCTGAATAAAGGGGAAGACTCACTTCCTCTACCTGCTGGGCATTCTTTGCCTAATGTAGTCCAGGGTGTCATTAGCCTTCTTTGCTTCAAGGGCACTTTGCTGGCACACGTTTCACCTGTTTTCCAAAAAGACTCTCATGTCCTTTTCTGTCAAGCAACTTTCCAGCTGTGTGACCCCAGAATATATTGGTGCATGAACTTGTTCTTCACCAGGTGCAGGACTTTGCACTTCTTGCTGATGGAGAAGTTCATGTTCATGAGGTTCTGTTGTCCCATTTCTCCAGTCCCTCAAGATCTGTCTACATGGAAGAAAAAATTTCTGGTATATCAATCACTCCTCTCAGTTTGGTGTCTTCTGCAAACCTGCTGAGGGCACACTGTGATCCACCATCCAGGTACTTAATGGCATGGCTAAACAGGACTGGACCCAGTATTGCCCCCTGGGGTACACCACTAGTTAACAGCTTCAAATTAACTTTATTACACCAGTTACCACCATCTTGGCCAGACCATTCAAACTCATTCTCAATGCACCACACTATATGCTAATCTAGCATGTACATCAACACCTTCTCTAGGATGATCTTACAGGAGACAGTGTCAAAGGCCTTACTGAAATCCAGCTAGACAATGCCTCACCTGATCTACCAGGCCAGACATTAAATCACAGAAATTCATCAGATTGGTCAGGCATGACTCCCCTTTGGTGAAGCCATGCTGACCACTCCTAATGACTGTCTTGTTTTTTATGTCCCTGGAAATCTATTCCAGGATTACTCAATCACCTTTCCAGAGCTCAAAATGAGGCTGACTGGCCTGTAGTTACCTGGGTTCTCATTCTTATACTTCTTGAAGAGACAAGTGGTATTTGCCCTCAAAGTTTATTGAGAGTGGCCACATAATGACATCTATCAACTCCCTTGATACTTGCGTGTGCTTCTGCATAGGGTTTTTCTGGCCCATGGGGGCCCATGGACTTATTTGTTTATGTCCAGGATGCTCAAGTGTTCTGTGACCTGATCCTCTTTCACCAAGGGTATATCTTTTTTGTTTTGACAATTCCATCTGGTCACTGGGATTTGTGATTCCTGAAGACCGGTCTTGTTAGTAAAGACAGTCAAAGAAGGCGTTCAGTACCTTAACCTTTTCTATATTCCATGTGATCAGGTCCTCCATTTTGCTGAACGATGGACCCACATTTTCTTCAGTCTTCCGTTTTTCTTCCATGAACTTGCAGAAACCCTTCTTTAATCTTTAACCCTGTTTAAATAGAAGTACTGTATTTAATTCCTGGTAAAAGGAAAAAGAATGAAATGTAGACAAGAAATCCCTTGGAATTTAGTAATAATTGTAATTCTTCTGTCACAATAACATCCAGAATCCCAGCAAGAGTCTGAAAATAGATTATATTACTTGTACATGTATAAGTTGTGCATCTGTGATTGTAAGAAATACACTTTAAATGTTACTTACATGTTACTTAAATTTTAGATTCTTTTAATGTGGGATGAAAACAGTACAGAAGATGAAATAATAGCTCATCTTTTAATCTGAATAAAGTGTATCAGGTATAAGGTGGTGATCAGAGGATTATTCTGTGTAATTTTTATTGTCCTGGAAATACCCACTGTATTATTTCACTGTCAGTACTAAAAAAAAAAAACCCGCAAACCCCACTACCACCACCACCACTTTTCTGTTGGAAGATAAGATTGTTTTGATTGCTTCTGTGTTTTTAATGTTTTCTTTTAAGTCACAAATCATAATGTAAGAGTGGACAATAAATGTTATTTGAATACTCAACATCCATAATTAGGTAAATGTGTACTAAACATCATAACATATTGTAGCTGTAATAATTTCCTTTTAATATGACTTCAATGTAAGAGACATTTTCAAGGCATTTTAAAGACCAAGGATTTGCCCAACAACCCATGATGATCCATTAATGAAATATATATAATCAGGATTCTTTTACAATACAACACAGATTGCGAAAACACATAATTAGGAAGCTATTAAAGTTAGCAAGATAGAACCAATGAAAATTTCTGTATTTATATCTAGGCTTTACTAGCAAATGACCAGTTACACTTCAACAATTTTTCCCACATATTATACTCTAGGTTTTGATAGAAGTCATCCTGATAGTAGATTCAAAATACTTATTTTCTTTTGCTTTTAATGACATATTCTATGTAGTCAGTTAAAAAATGGATAAAAAATTGATTTGTGTGATGACTCAGAGTTTTTTGTTTTTTTAACTTTTGTAGATTTTAGAAGTAGTTATGTGATGAACGTAGATTTTAACGTAGCTGTATTATATACCTTACCCTTAACATAGCAGTTACACATAGCCAACTCTGTTATCCCATTCCATATCAATCCCTCTGAATTCCATCAGACTGTTTAGACTTCTTTTCAAGGTAGAATTGTAGAAAAACACCCTAGGCCTGGAACAGAAGATATCAGAGACACAGAGACCTTCAAGCCCAGAACTTTGGAGTAGTTCCAAGGACTGAATATGGTGCGAAGAAGATGAAGATGAGGAAAAAGGGGTCCCGGTCCCGAAGACCCCAAACCGAATTCCTGAAGGGACATGTCGGAGGGTAGAACTCAGAGTGGACAAATCTCCGATTGGATGGACCTTATGATAAAATAATAGAACAACTGTCTAGAGGGGCTTGTGTCATGCATTCCCTGGGCCTCAGGCCTAATATTAAAGGATCTAGTCTCTTTATCTTATCTTATACACTAAATTGGCCTGGAGTCTTTTTTCTCTTCAGTCTCAAGGAAATAGTGCCTTTCCTATATTATAAGACATTCAGTTCAGATAGGACAAACTATTCTTTCTGGTTTATGGGTGGAAATAGGGAATAAACTCAGGGTTTCCCACGATGTGACCCAACTCGAGGACTTGAACATGAAACTTTCAACCTGCTAACAGCTCTGAATATAGATTTCTATAAAACAGCTGAGCCATTCTACATGCAAGGGGAAATGAGTGATATTACCTGAAGGACAGACTGATCATGTATCTGAATTCTCACCTGTTTATTTCAAGCTGACTTGGAATCTCACGGAATTCACAAGTGATGTTGGATCTAAACACAGAAAAATTACATGAATAGAGCTTTAATCCACAATTTCTAGATCACACAACTCATCAAAGGAGATGGTAGGTTTCTGTACATTGCAAAACACTAACTATTTAAATATTCTATTTTCAGAGTTTAATTTTTATTCTTTTTCTTCTGTTAGTAGTTTTAAGAATTTCTATCTCAATACATACTTCCTCTCTTAATGGTAAACCTATTATAATAATACTGAAATAATTTGTGAGTTATATCTTATTAACTGTTTCACTAAAATAAAGGCAATGAGCTGTGTCTATATTTACTAATGACAGGACTATAAAATACAGTTGTACCATTTTCTAGGTACACCTGGGCTTTGGAGTCCTTTTAGTTATTTTGGATTGGATAGGGGCCAAGATATTAAATTCTGCTTAACCAAAATAATCTCCATGCAACACTGCCTGAAGGCTAAAAAGCTCAGTAAAAGTTGCTGCGTTGTGGTCTCCTATACTTATTACTTTTGTCTTGAGAGCAGCACAGCATTAATGCTAGACTGTGTTCATCCGTGAGATAGCATAACAATCCCTTCTTGGAGGATGCAGCATGGAGTCATGTGAGCAAGTGTACTTGGTTCAGGTTTTGTTTAAGAAGGATTAAAAATGTCAACTCAAAGACAGCTACACTAGACTCATAACTGCAACGTGTTCATGAGCTTCAGTCATAGCAGGCTGATTAAATTCTGTGACTATACTTCATAAAATGGAGAACCAACTGTATAAAATTGACCTTAAACACAGTTTGTATGTTTCTAGTGAAAATGCAGCTATTCAAATCTCCTTCAATATTGCACAATGCTTACAATTTGTAGTGATATTTAATGTAGTGTTAAATGCCTATGGTAAACTGAATGTAAATAATCTCCTCCCATTGTAATTGCTATAAAAATTCTTTTCTCATAGTAAAATTAGAAGAGAGTACTATTAAATTCAAAGTGAATATCAACACAGTAAATAAAACTTTATTAAGTATTTAAATGTGTCTCCACATACTTGCAGAAATTAGATCCTATTAACAGAGTGGGTAATGAAGATATCTATTACTCTTTTGTTATACACTTCACTGAGAAATCATCCTTAAATTTATATCTGCAGATGTGTAAAGTGAATTTTAAAGGTTAAGGTTTGCAACTTAAGAAAAGCTTGTTTGACAGCTAAAATCAGTGCTGTTTGACTCTATACATCACAGATCCCCTCTCCTAAATTTAATCTAACACACCCACACCAATTAACCAGTAAAGTAGATTTTATCAATTCAATAAGATTTGTGTTAGATTTAAAATTGTTTTGTTTTTTTGGATTTTTTTAATAACCATGAGACCTGACCAGTGCTTAAAGTGATGTTTTATTAAATTGCAGAAGGAGAATTAAAAAAAAAGACAAAAAAATGAGAGTAGAATCTTATCCATCTACAAGTTGAAGAAACGCAAAAGATGTTAGTAAAGAAAATTCTTTAAAGCAGAAACAGAAACTTTAGTTTTGCAGAAATAGAAATTACATATTTAAGAGAGTATCTGGCATTCCATTTACAATTACATATCTACTATGAGGAAAAAAAAAATGAGGAAACAAATACATGAAAAGTTCTGAGGCCGAGGGGTCATTTTCTCCACGGATAGGACTTTGGACTTTCAGATGTATTGCAAATGTAGTAAAAACAAAAATAAAGAAACAAAAAAAGGTGGAAAAGGAAAAAAAGAGTAGACAGCAGGAAAGAAGGGAAAAATGAAGATGGGGAATCAGAGTAAGACGGAATAAATCACCTAAGTTTTTTAAGCTTGGCTGTACAAAAATTACTTATATACAGCCTCTTTATGTGCCTGTCAGTAATGGGATGACATAGACTCTCAAATGATGAATTGTATAATCTTTGCCTGGGGTTCTCCTACATGCTTTGTTTTGGGCCACCTTGCCAGCTGCAGTTACAATGTCTGTATCTAACTCAAGTTGCCTAGCCCTTCTCCAGGTGAGATCTTTGCACAGTCACAACACAAACAGCAGGTTTGCAAAGGGAGAGATGAAGGGTTAGGCAATACTTTGAGTACTACCCAAAGTGTTGTTACATAAATAATGATTGAATATATGATTTAGAGACTCACTGTACAATGTTACTTTGAGAAAGGTTTTTGAAAGAAATTAACAGCCCCCAAGATCCTAAATAGGCTTCTGTGCAAAACCAAGGTTGGTCATAGTCATATAATCACATGTGAGTCATGTTGCTGCATCCCTGACAGTTTAAGGATAATAGCTAAGGCAGATCTTGTAAGGAGAGGTAAAATATTTATTACAGTAGATAATATGTCTGGGAAAAGCAGAGCTGCTTGTCAGTTGAAAGCCCTCCTACAGGTGTTTTAAAGGTATGACACAGATATGGATATATACGTGAAACAGGGCATTTGTGCATGAGAACTTTCTGGTTTCTGCTATTGGAAAACTTGGTATAATAGATATCACCTTTCCCTATAAACCTGCGTAATAAAATAACTGACTTCATGACTGAATAAAATGACCTGCTTGTTTATCCTCTGTTGCCTGGTGGCCAAAGTTTTTTATCAGAAAATTGCTATAACATTCTGTCTTTTCACATATAATCTAAGAGCTACATATAGTTGTAAAATGGCCATAAGAACAAGGTCTTTGTTTTTTTTTATAATCCTTATTTTGATAAATGGCTTAAAGAAAATAGTAGGTAGATTTAACTCCTCCACAGTTTTAGAAAAAGGAAGGTACATTCAGAGGACTATTCCTTCACCTATCATTATCAGTGACTCATAGTGCCATCAAAAGCAGAGCCATATGGAAATTATACTGTACATACTGAAATAAACACATTAGAAATAGACTTCAGCATTCAAGCAACTAGGCAACAAAAAACTGGGAAGAAAAATAACCCCTGTCTCTGAGAGTGAAGAAAAATAAGTGTACAGCATTGTTACTCATAGAGCAGTTGCAAGGCTAAGAACTTTGGTGTGACAGCACAAACAACTGCTGTCTGCTTCTTAAACCTTTATGTTATGCTTCAAAGTGGTTACCACCTAGTTATTAGAGCTTCAGAAAAAATAGTTAAGTGCTTCATGTTTCCTCTGCTCCCATAAATGGCACAGAAACAGTCACTGATGAAAAAAAGTGTTATTTACTCATGTTCATAAGTGAGCTTTAATGTGTGTTAGACACAAAAATCCATGCATACTGAAAAGAGAATATACTCCAAGGACCACATTCAGCTAGTACAGTCCACTGGTCATAATCTTTCAAATGTTTATGGATTTAAAGAAAAGAATGA
The DNA here is from genome assembly GCF_003031625.1 of Empidonax traillii. Classification (NCBI taxonomy): domain Eukaryota; kingdom Metazoa; phylum Chordata; class Aves; order Passeriformes; family Tyrannidae; genus Empidonax; species Empidonax traillii. Next base: position 1,455,135 of record NW_020955272.1, read on the forward strand.
CCTCCATGGAAACTAATTAGTTTTCTTAGTCTTACATATTTTTCTGCCAAAAATGAGAAATTGTTCTCTACCAACCAACTAAACAAACAAACAAACAAACAAAACTGACACGACAAAACAAAATCAAAAACATTACACAAACAAAAAACCCAAAAAATAAACAAATGAAAAAAAAACACCACCCACAACCAAGCCCGACTTCTGGCTAACCTCTGTTTTCATTAATAAATCAAAACTCTTTTTGTGCCTTTGCTTTTTAATAGCAAATTAAAGAAATATTACTTTACTGTAATGCCAAGCCACTGTATTCTGATTAGTAGAAAGTAGGTAGAAAGTTGGATTGTATCAGGAAGACAGTGGAAATAAAAAGGAAGGAAAAGAAATTCCAAAAGTTTTGCCACTGTTCTCTGCAAGGATTTGTGGAAGGAGGGTGTCTGCTTCTTCAAAGATACCTCATCAAAGGGGCCATGAAACAGAAAGTGCACAGACCAACCTGACCAAGCCACACTAATTGGTAATAAGATGCTGACTATGAAAATCTTTAAGTTTTCAATGGAGAGGATAAGGATGGGGAAGGAGACAACCTAATCCTCCCTAACCTGACCAATTAGCATTAATAAAAATTCAGAAACTAACCTGGTCTGAGCGGGAGTGCCAGGAGGGCAGAAGAACTCCAATGGGGCTCAGGACATCCACAAATGTGTCTGTGTTTATAAACCTCTCTAAAGGTCTTTGTTCAATCTTCTGGCAAGATGGGAAAAAATTTACTCTAATGCCAATAAAATAGTTTACAACTTCAGAAGAAACTTTCTGGATTTAACGCTGTCAAAAAGTAAATGCTTCCCACTGCAGAATATTTTCTGGCCAATGTATTAATTCTTTTTCAAAATTATGAAAGATGCACTGTTTGTAGATAATAGAAAAAAAAAATGAATCTTTCTCTACATCAGTGCTGACCTCTATCTTTCACCAGTCTATTTTCAGATGTACTATTAGTTATTTCTAAAACTGTGATGGGGCTTACAGATCTGAATTTATTTTTTTTAATATTATTGTTTTTTTCCTGGGACCTATGAACGAAAAGATATCTAAAATAACCTTTATGGAATTTTTACTACAATTAAAAATAAAAATAAAATAACAATTAAAAAAAAAAAAAAAAAGACCCTGGAAACAAGCAAAAGGTTTCTGTTTCACCTCATTTTGATTTACTTTGGTATCCTGGAATTACTGTTGTTCAGATCAGACCTGGATATGTTCAAGGAAGACATTAGCTTTCAGAGGTTTAAATACATTCTTAAAATAATCTCCTTATAAAAGGATTTGCTTGTTTTTTTATTTCTTGCATTTTTCACTGAAAGAAAATGGTGGTCTGGTTAAAACAAGGCACTGCATGATTGTATATAAATGATCTGTCAGATATAAAATCAACCAATGTGGAATGTTTTGAGTATGCTTTTAACTGCTACATAATGACTGCTTTGTAAGTTTGCTGAATAGAAAGCTGCCTCCTACACATAAAATATGAAATGAAAAGATTTTAGGCAATAAAATGGATTAATTTGCCTGTAACCACCTTACCGCTGGGATTAGGAAGAAACTGTGGTTAGGAATTATTGTTGCTAAACTTCA
>NW_020955272.1:1456876-1468376 GCF_003031625.1 Empidonax traillii
TATTTGATCCATAAATAACAAATTGTTTGATTCACTGAATGTGTAATACAATGTATTATCTATACAAAAGATGATATATGGAATGCAATAACTTACCTTAAAAAAGATTAAGGTTGTAGAGTTATGTATTTAAAAGTCAGGAAACATTGCAATGTCAATTATAATAATGTCTTCTCATGTGTTTTCTCTGCTGCATATATATTTTATATATATATATATATAAGTATATAAAATAATCAGCATTTTGTGAAACATGTGCAACATTTAATATGCTGGAATTTGGGTCACTAGAGAACTGTTTACTATATCCTGAGGAATTATTATAACCCAGTTTTAACTATGCACTATTGCTAGTTTTTTTCCTTGCTGTAAAAACCTATTTGGACCAGACTGCAACTTGTAGACATGCTGCTATTTGTCTGTTGTCTCCTATGAAGTAAGTGGATAGGAAGGAAAATGAGAATGGACAGTGAGATGCTATCTGCAATTTTGTTATACTTGCCAGATAGAATGACTATGGGAAAACTGGAATGATATGTGGTTTAAAAAGGAGAGAGAGCTAGCTTACAAACAACTCTGAAATGTGATGTATATTATTACAACTCTAAATGATTAGGACTGTAATTCTGAGAAAAGAAAGTGAAAAAAAGAAATTGAGAATCCTAAGATGTATTTTTCCACCCTAATTTTTTCTTTATCCGTCCTCTTTAACACATCATAGGTAAGAGTTCTTTATAAAAATAGAGTTTTACTTGCCTTCTCAAACGTTTAGTCTTACTGTTTCCCCTGTGTTGGCACTGGTATTCTTATTGCCTTGCTGGGAGATATATCAAGTAAATAATTTGAGTGAAAATTAACCTTGCTATCCACTCCCCTAAAGTATCAACTTTTAGCAGCACCAGCATATATTTTACACTGAACTGTGACTGTGGAACACAGAGGCTCATAGCTGAATGCTCTCAATCACAGTTTAGCTAACACATTCAGAGTGAACAAGTTCCTCTTTTTGCACTACACCATTAAACTCAAATTAGGAAAATCAGCTCTGCTTTATCAAGTAAATGTGGGAGAAACAACACTGGATTGTAAAAAGAAAAACTATTAGGCATTACAGCTGACTGCCTAAACACATTGCATAAAATAATACCCTGTTCTTCAATTAGCACCAACACACCAACACCCTTCAACTTAGTCCTTACTTACAGCTGTTGCTCTTGGTTGACCTGGGCACAAATATTACGCCACTGTTTTCATCTCCCTCATCTGTAGCAGAAAAAAAATAAGGGAAAAGAAAAGTCCTATTTTATAGTAGAAGATGCTCTATATAAAATGTGTAGGCAGAGTGGAACAATGAAAAGTCAACCATGCAGTTGTAACAGTTCTTAGCATCAGCTGTCTTTTGTATACATAGAGATGTGGTACACATAAGGCCTTTCCATAATTGCTTCTCAATATGTCGGGGAATAGCATGTGGCATCCGAATGAACTCAGAGGCAGAGATCAGTTTCTTAGAAGTACCAGTCATCAGAACCAAACTCATCCAGGAAGGTGCTGTATTCACTAGAATACAACTGCAAAATGCCTCCCTAGATTTTCTTCCTCCTTGAATACACAGAAGTGCTAAGGGTTTTGGCTCCCAGTCCTGGATCACTCCATCATGAAGTTACTGTTCTGTAACCTCTGAATCATCACCCAAAGGAGTTTTTACTTGGAAGACCTTTTAGCTCAGTTTATGTTAAGGAATAAATAATGAAAAAAAAGACACACATGACTACTCAGAGAAACTGAGGTCCCTCATGGAATGATCATTGTTCAGAATTCAGTTCTCCTAATCTCCAAAACAGGTTGGCCTCATCCAAACAATCTATTTCAAATGTCCCCTAACCCAGAGATTCTTTGGTAAACTACTAGTTGGCCTAGACAAAATACATGATGGGGACTGCTCTAAGAATTTAACAGTGCAATGATCAAGTCTTAGGCCTGGAAATATCCCCTAACAACACTTTTTTTTCTTACATATGTGCAGCACCTAATTTTATCTCCTGTCAGGAGAAATTTGGCAGAGCTGAGGTTCCTTAGTATTTCAGAAATCCAGAAGATGAGCCAGTCTGCAACAGCAACTCGGCTCCTGGCTAACAAAAGTCTGGAATGCCCTTAAACATTCACAGATCCTGGATATTCGGAGTTTTCAGACTCCAAGACTTAGCTTGGCTGTAGATCTACAGTAAATCTGAAATTTTTTCAGTTATATCAATGAACTGGATTCATGTCACCCTCCACAGTGGAGATGTCTGAAAGCTATTAGGCCCAGTTTCCATTCTACTACTCTTCTATTGACATAAATATACTGTCACAACTGCATTAAAAAATATAAAGGAGTTATAGTGAAACTTGCATACATACGATGTAAAGCTAATCCAAGCTTTGCAAATACTGACTACTGGAAGATCTGAGACTGTACAAAAGGGAAGATCATTTGATTCTCTCTGTATATTTACATTTCTCATTTTCCATTTCTATCTTCCTATTCAGGTACTGCTCAGAAAGAGAAATAGACTTCTGGTTTTATCCTCGTTAGTTTGTGCTTTGTACTGTCACAGAAGTAGGCATGTCAAGACCTCTTTTTGCTTTATTTATTTAATTTTAGATCTGCTTTAACAAAGGAATGCAACAAGCAGTAAAGAATGCATGAACTGCTGAAAGACAGAAGATACTGAGCAACCACAACTGTTCAATAAAAATGTGCACATCCGGATATCCTGATTTTATATTAAAAATAAAATACTAAATGTATTTACAAACAAACAACAACATTAAAAATCAAAATAGTTTCTCAGCACCTTATTCTTATTTAGCACACTGTAGAAGACATAAAATATACAGATTATTTTTTCAAAAAATCAGTGGTCTTGCTGAGCTTTTTCAGAATTTCAGATAAACAGATGGTGATGAATGATCTCTAGAGTTTCCTTTCTCAAATCATTTCCATTTAAAAAAAAATAAACCTGGAAAGGTCATGTGAATTTATATCCAAATATAAGACAGTATTTCAACTAGTTGTTAAAACTAAGTTACACAAAATAGAAGAACTAAACAATAAGCCAGAAAATTAAATGACACATGACAAACTAGCAAATTTGAAAATTGGTAGTCTCAGCAATAAGCTGACATATTTTCTTCTTTTTGTATGTGTTCTTTTCCAAGTGAAGCAATACATTATTTGTATTTCCTCTCTTTACTCTTAGTTCTCTTCTTTCCAAATGATCAGAGGTCTCTCCAAGTCTTTTTGAACCCTTCTCCATGTCCTTCCTCTTCACTGAGGAAAGACTGATGACTGAGACTGACAGAAAAATCTGTAGTTAAAATGACTAACACTTTCCATTATATATGTGCTTAAAAGTGTGTCAGACTGTCAGGGCTAAAATTTTTACTCCACAAAAGTTTAAGTAAGACTTCATTGCTTTTCTCACTTCAAAAAATATGTATAATCACTTTGCTGAGATTTATTTTATGAACAGAAATATTAGAAATTAGGTCACCCTCAGGTTAAAGAACAATTTTTCTGTCCCTGTGAAAAAATCCTTTCACCTGTGGTGTATACCTTCTTGAAATTTCTTGTTTTTGCAATTATTAGGGTCTGACATGAATAACAAGGTTACTGTCCCTATGAATAATGTCTCCAAAGCTAGAACTGCAGTAGCAGGAAGAAAAGGAAGAAGTAACAAGATAGGGAACAGTATATGGTGAACCAGTGTAATGATATAGTGAACAAATACAGGATATGCTAGCAAGAGAACAAAACATGACAATGACCGACCTTAATGTACAAGTAAGAGGGACACAGGATTCTTCCAAATCTAAAATACAAAGCAATATCTAGAAGTCTTAATCTGAAGAAAGTATTATTTTAGTAGGATATGTTTTCTGCCTCATAAAATATGTAAAATAATAATGAAAAGATAATTAGTCGTACCATTTAATACCTTAAATGAAGCAACAGAGGTTTTCACCTGAACACTCAGTGGCAAGCATTTAAGCATGGAGCTCAGAAAGAATTTTTCATCTTTTTTTAGTTATCTAAAATTACTGTCACTAGTAAAGCTATTTTTCTACGCTATCTTCTTCCTCAAGGGAAAGAATAGGAATGTCCAGAAGACATCTCACTCAAACTGTTGTAGGCATCTTTGTTAGGATAAGATGCATTACACTTTGAAAAATGTATCTCCTATGGAGTGCGGGGGAGATGAAAATCTACATAAAAATGTTTATTTGATACATTCATCTGTTTTACTGTAATTTTATCCTTTTTTTCTGAAAAAGTCCTACATTTTTCCTTGTCACAGGTTTCCAAATCCCTTAGCCCAATAGAGAACTGGCTGCTGCAGCACTGTGCCTCCACATCCAACCATTAGCAAGCCACAGCATATATTTCCAACAGGCACATATACAAGAACATGTATACAATATGTCCGTAAGCATACATAAAATGACTTTTGAAGATCATTTTACACAGAAACGTTCAGCAATCAAAGAAACAGAAGACTGAGCAATTCACCCTATTCCCCACTCTGAATGATCAGAATTAATGTCCAAAGGTGAGAAATATATGCAGATGTAAATACATAAATATGGATCCTACAATAACTGATCTTAAACAATGTGTCTGTCAGGTGGTTGGCCCTGGATTCTTTCATGTCCAGTTCCCTCTCACTGTCTCTCAGTAAACCCTCAGATCCTACAGGCCCTCTGGAAGTTGATCCAGATATGCTGGTCTCTCCATTAGCTAAGTTCTCCATCTGTCTCACTCAGAGATACACACATCTCTGGCCCATACCTATGACCACACCATTTTATCATTTCCAAGCCCTTTATTTTACTTTCTGGGTAGTTCAGATTGATATTCACTAGCGATCACAAACTGACTTACAGAACCCCACTTTCTCTAGCTGCAAACCCTGGAATCACCTGGGCCTCTGTGACCTGTACTGGCACTTTGACCTCCATATGTACACATGCACACACACAAGCACACAGAGGACAGACAGTCCCTTTAACAGGGAAATTGTTAGTAATGGAATTTAACTGACCATCAGTCTGTTTACATGCAACTGTCCCCTTTTATTCCCTTGCCCCTCCATGCCCATGATAGTTTTTCTCCCAAACTATCTTGATTCCTCCCTTTACCTGCCCTGCAGATAGCTTAATAAATCTTGTGCACTTCAAAGAGGATGTTCCCCTTGTCCTGTGAGTTACATACTCTGGGCCATAACCCTCCTTAGCCTGATCCAGAGAGGTGCTTCTTGACTAAACCTGTTTCATACCCAGACCATAGGGATGCCAGATTTCCTGTGACAGCCATGAGAGTAGCTGGGAATGCGGGTGCTCACTTTATTGATAAGTTTGTTCAGATTACCTGTGTCTGTGACTGTTCCTCCATGCTCCTTTTCATGTGCAGAGGCAAGCCTTTTATCACATAACCTAATGATCTCCAGAATGCATTTAGATATTTCTGTATTAATTGATCTGCGTAGATGCCCACAATACTTACACAGTGGATGTCTGGTTTTGATTAACTGAGTACCATCCTAAGTACAGGAAATTAGGTGAGATTTTCCTGCCTCCTGTTGCTAGAACTACAGTCTGTAAATCTTATCTAATGGGAATTCAGGTGACAAAACTGCTTATAGAATTCCTGCCCATGCAAATTTATTTTGAAATACTCAGCAGAATATGTTCTGGCATTGGCATCCCAGAATATGCGGCACTGTAGGAGCAGTAAAAGCTGCTATTACACAGTTCAATAAATTCCTTTGAAAAATGCATCATACTGTTATACGTGTTATTCAACAACTGGTTCCAATGCATTTTCATTCTATTTTTTTCTATACTATTATGTTCAAGGAGTTCACTAAACCATAGTCAATGAAAAAGTTATATTTTCAATGTTCAGCATGTAATTAAAAATAAATGCAGCCTTCCCCTCTATACATCAGCACGTGTATTGACTCATGTGACACTATTTAGAAAATGAATGATTATTTGAATGAGGTTCATCCACACTGACCATACTTAAAGATCAGTAGTTGCACTGAGAAAGCAGTATAATAATGATTTTTATTTTGTTTCAGTCTTTTCCTAAAAACCTTATTGAAATCCAAGAAATCTGGACACAGAAATACTCCACTGGTTATTGCCTTTCTCTCAGTTTTATAAATTTAAAAATATTTCCAGTGAATGAATCCATTTGAATGTATTTCTTTTTATTTCTGGAAATGAACAGAGATTTAAAACAGAATTTCTGACAGATCTGAGATGCAGTAGTTTAATAACAGCTCTTGATAAAATCAGGTCATGTAGATTAGAGAGACATATGTTCAGTGGGTCTCTTTCCTTACTTTTCATGTCTTCCTTTATCATGTATGGAAAATGCTAAAAAAGAGGTGTCTCCTCATCAACTACCTTCCATGAGATCATGTTTGTTAAGTTGAGATCATGCAGGTCTAATGTTATGTTACACATAGCTACAACAACATACAATATTCACGACTGTCATTATTATACAATTGTTGCACGTGTGACACACTACTGTCTGTGATATGAAATGAAAAATAAAGTGGATATATTGCACAAGACTTTACTGGAGTAGAACCTCCAGGTAGAGAAAATGTTATCATCAAGGAGGCAAGTGGTAGCAGATTTAAAGTGTAGAATGACCAATACTCAAATGAAGATATGACAAGGCAAGCTCTATCCTGGCTGCCCTTCCTGTGACAAATGCAAGAAAAGAAGTCCAGAATAATTGGATCTGCATCAGGAATCTGAGTGTGTCTATAATATGCAGAGGAAAGTGGCTTACAAAAACACACTAGTCCAAAGAATATATAATAAATGATGCCATCTAGGAATCAATATATGATTTTTTTGATTGCAATGAAAATAAGAAGAGGCAAAAAAGAAAATATGTAATAAAATATGTCTGCAAGATTGTCAAATGCCATACATGGGATTTTCCACTCCTGAGAAAATTGCATGAGTAACAGCTGTGGTTTCTTTAAATATGGGTGTATATTCCAAGCACTAACAAAACATTATTTTTTTTTTCATTTTCTTTTAGCAACTACAGGAATAGCTTGAATTTCTTTCCAGTAACTGACCAGATACTGTACATCAATGGCAGCATCGTTCGGTGATAAAAATATCTGAAAGCTGTAAATGGAAGTCATGTAGTATATAGGCTGGACTTTTAATTATTGTATGTTAAAACAATGAGTTATTAAGTAAATTAAGGTGATTAAAAATGTCATACTTCTCAGTCTGATTAAATTTCTAATTCACAAATACAGCAACTTCTATGTATGTGGTTTGGAAGAAAAGAGGCAAAAAATATTTCTAGTATTTCAATGTTTTGAAACCTTCAGCACAGAGGAGATAATTTTAAATGGTTTGGAGCTCAACTATTTGTAGCTCTATTCAGTTGTATAATCATAGGTCTTTAATGTCTTTTACCTACTCCAGAATAATCCACTTGGTCTTCTACTACTGATCATCTCCTAAAATCTATGTTGTTATAAGAATAAAATAAAGCTGTTGTTGTATTTTCTACAAGAGTGAAGTAGGATTTCACATTGCCATGGAAATAAAGGCAATCCAAGTTGTAGTACCTTGTAATACTTCCACCATCACTTCTCTGACAGCACAGCTTGAAAAAAGAAAATTAATCTCCTATGATTTATGAATATTATTCATACAGGAAGGCAGTGATATTAACTGCCACTAAAAATTTCTTCAATATTCATGGGTGGAAAGCAGCACATAACAGCTAGGTAGTTTCAAATTGTTAATAAAGAGAAAAGAATCATAGAATCACAGAATCACAGAATACACTAGGTTGGAAGGGGCCTACAAGGATCAAGTCCAACTCCTGGCCCTGCACAGGACATCCCCAGTAGTCACACCATGTGCCTGAAAGTATCATTCAAATGCTTCTTGAACTCTGTCAGGCATGGTGCTGTGACCACTCCCCTGGGGAGCCTGTTCCAGTGCTCAGCCTCCCTCAGGACAAAGAAAATTTTTCTAATATCTAAAACTTCCCCTGACACAATTTCAGGCCATTCCTTTGGATTCTCACTAAACAGAAGAAATCGGTGTCTGCCCCACCTCTTCCCCTCATGAGGTTACACCAGTGCAGAGCAGAGTGAGACAATCCCCTACCTTGACTGGCGGGTGATGCTTTGCCTGATGCCCCCCAGGGCACAGTTGGCCCTCCTGGCTGCCAGGGCACTACTAACTCAGATTCAACTTGCCATCGATCATGAACCCCAGGTCCCTTTCCATGGCACTGCTTTCCAGCATCTCATTTCCCAGTCTCTATGAACATCTAGGGTTGCCACATCCCAGATGCAGAATTTGGCACTTCCCCTTGTATAGTGATTGCCCAGTCCTCTAATTTGTCAAGGTCTCTCTGCAGGGCCTCCCTGCCTTCAAGGGAGTCAACAGTTCCACCAAATTTTGTGTCGTCTGCAAATTTGCTTAGTATCCCTTTCAGTCCTGCATCCAAGCAATTTATGAAGAGGCTGAAGAGCACTGTGCCTAAGATGAAACTCTTTGGAACCCTACTAGTGACAGGCCACCAGTCTGATGTTCCTCCATTCATTATTACCCCCCATGCTCAACCCATGAACCAATTGCTCATCCACTTCCAATGTGTTTATCCAGCTGCTTGATGAACATTTTGTCCAGAAAGATCCTGTGAGAGACATAATGGAAAGCTTTACTGAAATCCCCAAAGGCTACATCATCTGCTTTCCCTTGATCAACTAGGTAGGTTACCTTGTCATAGAAGGAAATCAGGTTGGATAAACATGACTTTCCTCTCATGAAACCATGGTGGTTGTGATCTATGACTGCGTTGTCTTTCAGGTGTTTTTCAATAACTCCCAACATAATCTTCTCTATAGGTTTACTAGTCACTGAAGTGAGACTAACATGCCTGCAGTTTCCAAGGTCCTCCTTCTTGCCCTTCTTGAAAATGAAGACAATGTTTGCCAGCTTCCAGTCAGCTGAGACCTCTTCAGTTGTTCCAAGACAACTCAAAAATCATAGGGAGGGGACCATCAGGCAGCTCTTTGAGGATTCTTAGATGAATCGCATCATGACACATAGATTTGTAGGGATCCAGCTGAAGTAGCAGATCCCCCAGAAGTTCAGGGTCAACTAGGAGTTGATCATTCTCCCAGTCGTGGTCATCCAGCTCAGGGCACTGAGACTCCCTTGCTCCATCATCCGTTGAAGTCAGAAGCAAAGAAAGTGTTAAATGTCTCTGCCTTGTCTCTGTCAATGTTTGTGAGGTGACCTATAATGGGCCAGTGATATTTCTATGCTGCCTATTGCCATTAATACCAGTATATGTGCATATGCCTTACTTCAAAGATAAAAAAAGTACTGAAAGAATGCATTTATGATAAAGAGTACCATGTGTTCATTAATAAAATGAAACAGAGCCACTGTTAAAAAAAGCCCAAACAACATAAAAAATTTCATACATTGTAATAAAGTTATAAGTATTATTGTATATGTTCATGTAAATAAATATGTACAAATTTATGTATAGACGCGGTGTTGGATAAATAATCTTTGAGAAGAAACAAATGTGTAACAGATTTTTTGATATTTTGTAAGTGTCTTTACAACTGAAATAAGGGAACAATTAGGAAAAAAAGTGCTGAATCTGGGTTACTCTTTTTCATGAAATTAGTAGAAGAAAAATTTCTGGCAGCATTGAAGAATTGTAATAGAATAACTTGAAGAAAACCACAGAGTACTTAAAAAAATTATAGTTTGGTTATACTCACAGCAATCTGAAACCTTAGAAACAGTTTTAGGAGTGCAAATCTGGAAAAATACAGCTTGATTAACACAAAATTTGTTGTGCATTTTTTTGGTTTATCTTTTCAAAGTAAAGGTTATATCTCACTAATTTGTCTGATTTCAGTGTTAATCAAGCTGCCAGAATGATGAAGATATGCAGTAAACATTGCTTGAGAAGATTTTTTAGAGATCTCTTGTAAGGAGTCCACATCAAAGGTTAATGTTTAATGTGTTGAATCATCTTGAAAGACAAAAAGAATCTTCTGCAATGGGTTATATTTTAGCTGAAGCACAGGGAAGACACAGTAAGTATGAACTAAAATCTTTTCAATCTGTCATAGGAAGTATCACAGAACAATGTCAACATCTAGTTTACAAAATGAAAGCACACTGAATTCAGATGATATACTGGTAGTTGCTCATCTCTGCATCCTATAATCTCCAAAGAGCAGAAAAGATCCTTTGGTGTAATACTGATAAATAACTGAGATATATCTGTTGCTACCTTCATGGATTTGTTTTATTTTGCTTGACCTTACTGTATTGGACCCTGCACAACTCAAACCTAGTATATTACAATCAGATTATTTATATTTTTTTCTTTAAGCATGGCACTGCTATTGGTTTAATCACTGCAATACAGAAAAGAACTGGAAACCCTGAACAGTTCCCTCTGTTGTACCTACCCCCAGCTGCAATATTTCTTCTTTTCTCTGGTAAAATGCTGGAAAAAAATGGAGCACTGGGAAATCAGTGTGAAATCAATAAATATTAGGAGAGAAATTAATCTGTACCAGTATAGTGTTTCTTATACCAAAACAAATCCCTATGGGAAAACTTTCGTGTTCCTGTGTAATAGTCTTCAGCAAGAGAGTAACAACCCTCAGGGGAAGTTCCAAGCTCTCATTCTTAGTAGAAGATCAAATTGTCTCTGCAGAAAAAGAGAAAGAAAACAAGTGAGTGTTAGTAAAAAACAAAAGAGAAAGACATCTTCCCACTCACACACTCTGTTTCTGTTTTGGACAAACCAACTGGAAAAACAGACCTCCAAATAAGCCACTCCCCATCCATTCCAACAATGAAGGGACAAACCAAAGAGAGATAAGTAAAAAATAATAACTTAATAAAGGAAATATCAGTAATTACAAAGACACGAAGGAGAATGGTTTAAGCCAACAAAGGTAGAAATCATTTTCTAGGCCTTCTTCCTTCCACCTGCCCCTGGACAAAAACAAAAGACAAAATGGTGGCAGCCATGTGGTTTCCAGCCTACAATGTCCATGATGATGTAATGGTATGAATATTCATTGCTAAATCTCCCCCTCTTGGTTTTTTAACCATAAGAGAAATGTATGCCTTTGTATTTTCAGGTTCAGACTGTTACTTTTTTTTAATCTAAAAATTGTGAGCAAATTTTTCCATGCAGTTTTAATATTAGGTGATTGTTCTTGTAAGGAGAACATACATACTAGATAAGAAAAGCAAATCAAGCAACCCCCAAAAACAAATGACTATAGGAAAAAAAGTATTTGCTGTCTGCATGTATTCAGCTGGGATAAAGCAGTGCCATAACCTACTTAAGTGCTAACTGTTGATTAAACTACTGCTTTGAGTATTTGTGTACTACAGGCAT
>NW_020955272.1:1468512-1471319 GCF_003031625.1 Empidonax traillii
GGAGAACATACATACTAGATAAGAAAAGCAAATCAAGCAACCCCCAAAAACAAATGACTATAGGAAAAAAAGTATTTGCTGTCTGCATGTATTCAGCTGGGATAAAGCAGTGCCATAACCTACTTAAGTGCTAACTGTTGATTAAACTACTGCTTTGAGTATTTGTGTACTACAGGCATATTTTATTCCAAAGATCAAATAATTCAAAGAAATCTTACCTACATTATTCCATAGACCACCATGAAACAACTCACAGCACTCTCTTCAGTTCTTATAATGTGGAAACAGCAAATGATCAGAAAAAACCTGATCAAATGGGAAAATTATCTACAGAAATAAAAAAGTACTGATAAGGAAAAGTTTTCTGACAAAGTCTTCAGGATTTGGATGTGGTCATAAGTACAATCCTATGTTTGAAGTATGCTTTTTCCTTTAAATTAGCCAACATTTACAAGTTTATAAAGATTTCTTTCTGTTCTATATACCAGGATGCATGTTTGCATCATGCAATGCAGTTAGCTGAAGTCCATGCTTGGACTGTTCTCTACCTTTCATTTAGGCCTTTGGTTCTGCAAATTTAACAGTCTCCTCTGTAAAAAAAATATAAGACTGAGCCATGAAGTTAGCAGATTAATTATTTTCAGGAAAAGAAGGAAGAAACTTTGGGCCTTGACCATATGAGAAGTTTGTAAATTAAACAGAGCCAGAGCCCTAAAAAACAAACATCAGGATACAGATCACGTCTGTGTGCTTGGAATATCCCAAGTAGTGCATCTTCATCATCTAAGACTTTCTTAAACATACTAACAATTAAACAGTGTCTACCATGACAAGACAGTTCATGAATCAATTGTGTGACCATGACTCATTTACCAGATACAAGCCTCTAAGGTATCAAGCAGTGCTAATAGGTAACTGCTATATCATTATCTGAAAGAAATTTTGCATGTAAAATAGGTCTTGCTGTTAGGTTACGAAAATATGTGTCCTTTTGGTCAGGAATTGTAAAATAGGAAGACTTTGGTCCCATAATTTGTTTTGGTTTATTTTGTCTTGGTATTTTAAATTCAAAATTACCAAACATAGGACATTATTTAGAATAAAACGATAAACTACATGTTTTAAACCTGTTCAAATGTTCAAAAATTCTTAGACACCATCTTCTTTGGCAAAAAAAAATATTCTAACAATGATTGCTCTTAAAGAACTTACTATGCATCAAAGCTAATTATGTTGTTTTTTCATTCTTGCATCAGTCATGGGTTAGTTGGGATGCTTCCCCTAGAAATAGGGTTTTAAAAAAAAAACACACTTTCATGTAAAACTTTTTCTCGTACAATTCATTGTTGAATTTCTACCAAATTGCATACAAGTTTATATTTGCTGGTAGCCTGTCTGTTTAATATGTAGAACATGAGGAGATCCTGTTTTACACGTAGACAAGACATATTAAAATTAAAATTGTATTGCTTTTGATCATTGAAGTAAATCCGCATAATAGAAAGAATCTCTGAAGCCCTTTTGAATAGGGCATACCTATTCCTCCTCCAAAATATCCCTCTTGTTAGAGTGGATTAAAGCCGAGCAAATAAACCCTTACACATCCTTTTCATTAAGAAGTTAATATTTGGAGCACGTTGTTTCTGCGAAATGTATGGGTAATCAGGAGTTTGATGTAAATCTTGCAGTTGTTAATGCCCACCCACCCACTGCACTCCATGATTTTTGAACTAAGATGTACTGACTTCCTATGTTTCCTTCCATATAGATGTAGAATAAGTACCTTTGTAATGCTTTCTTATGTCCTCTTTTCCCCATGAATGTGTCAGTCAATAGGGTATTACTGGATTAAATTTACCCAATTGTTTATATGTACACTCACCTCATCCTACTATAATGATGAATAAAGACTAATAAAATGAAAAATCATTATGAATAAAGCCTAATAAAAAATACTTGTTTCAATTACAGGACTTTAGTCTGACTACCTCAAATATAGTCCTTCAAAAATAGCCTCCAAACAAAGAACAAACAGCAAAACAAAATCCAGACATTCTGATCTCTTCTTTTTTTTTTTTTTTAACCAAAGAGAGGTTATCAATAATATTCTGCAGTGCTTTTGGAAGAATGTTTTACTTATAGCAAAAACAAGTAAACAAAAGCAAGAAATTGTGACTGACACTTATTTGAAAGCTTACTTATGTCTAGGAACATAACTAATACATGGTGAATGCATCAAGGAAATATCCATCTCCTCTAACTTCAGATACCTCCAATTTGTATCTAGACTAAGTTAAATGGTTTCCTTCTGGTAAAGGAATAAGAGTAGAAGCAAAAAGAAGAGGAAGTCCATCTGTTTTTTAGAGTTGCTACAATGAAGGATAAATTTCCTTCTGAAGTTCTCTTCCATTGTCTTCACAGGGATTCCATATGACTAATTAAATCTCGATGCCTAATTTCTAAGGGCCACCTATGTTATGTCTTCATGTCATATCCAAAATATGCATCTTTCCTTACTCACAGTGCCATGGCAATGAAAAATGGCATAACTGAAGACAAATACAGTCAGAAAAGTTCAGTTTTGAAATTTCTTATGATAAGTTTAAATGAAAAAATTTAAGATCACTATCACTAACACTGTAAAATGAGTACTATAATTTTAAATCTGGTGCTTTCCACTAATTTTTAAAGGTAAAACACATAAATGGATAAATTCTAGGCAATGTAAATAGAGTTAAACCAAATGCAACATCCCAATTTTTTTTTTTTTTTTTTTTTTTTTTTTTTTTTTTTTTTTTTTTTTTTTT
>NW_020955272.1:1471642-1536054 GCF_003031625.1 Empidonax traillii
TTTTTTTTTTTTTTTTTTTTTTTTTTTTTTTTTTTTTTTTTTTTTTTGAGGATCAGAGTTATTTTTAAAATATACATATCACACTATGGTTCTGTATTGTGGTCTACAGCTACTTAGAGAAATATAACATTTCTTGGTTTATAATACGGTCTCCAAATACCTAAGGACCTACAAAAGGGCTATACTTTATTGCATTCCCAGATAATTAAGATTTTGCTAAACTAATTTTCCTCTATGGTCATCTTTAAAAAAAAGATAAAAAATTTTAAAAAGTTGAAAAAGAAAAACAAAATAATTTCAAAAGATTTGAAAATTATTTCTTGAAAAATAAAATACAGTGTTACTCCAGAATTTCTATTAAGTGAACACATTATATATTGCTTTATGTGTACAAATATGATACAGCTAATTACAGAGACGTTGCACAATTCTATTAGTTTCCCACACAAATAGTTGTATTATTTATTGGTATGTGGGCAAAAGTTGAAACTGCTAATAACATAAAAACTCCTCTTGTATTTGCCCTTATATACTTCTTTATATATTATTTTTGTGAATGTATTTCTGTAGATTGTGTAGATAGAGACCATCATAATGTGATTGGAGGGAAAAAAAAGAAACAAAACCAACCAACCAACCAAACAACAACAAAAAAAAACCCACCTTTTTGGAAATCTCTTATTCTACCAAACTGGACATCATCACAAAATATATTCATAACTGAAAACCTAATACCCAGATTTAAAATATTTCTGTTGGGTATGTCAGAGTCCAGTGTGCACCAATTGGTCTTATCTATCTCATCACTATTACATGGGACCTTCTCCAACAGTTGTGATAGTCAGGGGGCTCAGGTTCCCAGGGTTTGCTTGAGCTATAGGATAAATAGTCCATTTGCCAATTCTGTCTCTATTCCTGTCTCCTGGTGTTCTGATTTGTTGCCTGGATTTTCTGGATGCACCTTGGACCTGCTTGGCTTCTGCTTCCTGTCTGAGGATTACTAGACCATCAATAGGAATCAGCTTTCTTTGAATAACCCGTGATTGTGTTCCTTGCTACATCAGTCACTGCCCTTCTTCATTGCTGTGGTAAGCTGTAGCTGCTGGCTAATCTTCCTTTATGGGGCAGTCCCATTCTTGTTATGTCCTCACAAGACTGTCTCTTCATCTGCTTTGTTCTCATGGTCACATGGTAACATCTTTCCTAGTTCAGCAGTTACATCCAAAGTTTCCTTTAAAAATTGTAGGCTTATTTTTCTCACCATCTGAAAACTCACATGATCTTCATTTTCACTCTGAAATTTTAAGACTGGCCCTATGGCAATCATTAGTGTATGCACAATAGGAACAGTTTTAATTTCTCTAGGGTTTGTAATGACAACAATAGCAGATTTACCATGTCTTGAATTTATCACAGGTTAACAAAGTCGATGCAATTTCACTTCTCACTGAAATAATCCCTGGAATAACATAGCTGAGACATATTACAAACATAACTTCAACAGGATAATCTTTGCACTGCCTACATAATAAATTCTTTGCAACTGAGAAATATAGCATTGATGTGGTTGTTTGCAAATAGGTTTAAGAATATAACCATACAATCCATCCTATTTAAAACCAGCAGTAATTCTCAGGGTAGTCTTATGAATGCTGTAATATAAATGTGTTAGTAAGAACTAATTTGGCATCAAATTTTAGTACTGTATGTAGTGGTTTGATCAACAATTGCAAACTGGAATCTTATGCTGGACTAATTTGTGGGAATATGCTACTGTTTCATCCATCTGGCTCAGAGACAATATTTTCTCCAACCTGAGATGTATTTTCTCATACAACCTGTATGAGCAGTCTAAAGGTATTATGTTCTCTTTGTTTTCTAATGAATATTCTTTTCAATAGGATTTAGAAAAAAAGGTTTATTACAGACCTTGTAAGGCTTCTACCGACCAACTATGAGCTCCTCCTGTTTCCTCAACCCAAAATTGTTACTGTAATCAGTGTGAAATTGCTGTTGCATGGAATCCTAACCACTAAGCAAATAGTTTGGTGAAATGGAACAAAATTGTTATGGTATTAAATACATATTAATAAAAAAAGCTCTTGAAAATTAAGTCACTTCAACATGACTTCAGAGGATCTTAAGAAAATTCATTTTCTTTCTACAGTATCTGTTTTTTTCAAACATTGGATAACTTCCTCATCTTACAGGCCTTGAACACAAAGGAGAAATATAAGTTCTTAATGATTCTATATAAAAGCTTATCTATAAAAATATTTTAGTAGTATTTCAGTAAAGTGGTGGGATTTGATTTCTTTATTTTCCACAGATCTGTATTGCCATTAAAAAAAAACAAAACAAAAAACCCCAAACAAACAAAAAAGAGCCCAAACACAAAGAAGATTATGGTAAACAGTTAATTTACATTCAAAGAAACCCAAAGAAACAGAAGGAGGTGAAAAAAATTAAGATAGAGGAAGGGACCACAGAGGAAGGGGAAGAAATGTTATTACTGTTTTAGGAGTAAATATTTCTTCAAACTGTAGAAGGATAAATTCCTTCAAATTTCAGTGCAATGCAACTATATAGTGTAATGCCTATGGTTACAGTAATTTTGTAATATAAACACAGAGACAGAGATAACAACTAGAATGAATTTTCTATGACCCTAAGGTAAAAAAATAAAGCATAGAGGTATACAAGTTTAGGATGATATCAGAAACCTTAAAAGTCCAGGCACATGATATCAGAGGCCTCAGGGCTATAGTTGTCAGTTATAGTTATCAAGCAGATCCAAACTTAGGAGTTAGAGCCAGTTTTGGTGATAAAAGGATGAACAAGATGGGGACCAACAAAGATCTGAAGGTACATTTCCTGCTACTGCTGCATAATATTGCTGTTTTAATATCACTGCTTTGGGGAAACTATCACAGATATCAGGAAAGGCTATAGGTATTGCTCTGAACAATAATGTTTGGTTTCAATTTATGTTTGTATAGGGAAATGGTAGTTACAGTAACTATGAGTACTTTATATACATCTGTCTCAATGTACGTGTCTGTGTCTGTGTGCAGGTGTGCGCATGCATATTTGTAAAAAGCACACTGGAACTCACTGAGTGTGAGTTAACCAATAAATCTTAACTAACAGTATGAGCTAGATTTTAGGATTTCTCTTCCTCTTTTCCCCCCCAGCCTTGGGATAAGTTTGTATAATTTTCTCTTTAACTTGGATGCAAAGTTATTTGTGTCTTAACAAATTGTTGAGAAAATTACATGTAATAGTGCCATATAATCCAACTAATTATCCATCTAATTTTATGTTCCTAAGGCTTTTCCTCATATATTATAGAAATATATATGATGAGTACTGCTAGAGTAATATCAGTATGTTTACGTTTACATTAATTTTATGTTCATGTGTCTAAGTCAAAGTTCAGTGGTATTTATGTAAAGAAATGTATTTAACCATGTTGCTTATTTCCTTGACCTACTGCCGGCAGATGGAAGAGGCCATGCACAACAATCAACAGAAATTGCAAGAACAGAAGAGAAGCCAATGGTGCTGGAAGAATGTCACTCATGGGGATGCTAAACACAGGTCTGGAATTACAAGAGCAGTGTTTTCATAACAGCAGCTTGTGCTTGCAGGTTTTTTTTTCTTCCTGGCAACACAGCTAAAATATTAGCTTTGAAGAAAATCCAAGAAGATTTGGAACAGTAACACACACAGACACGCAGAGAATTACTGAATTACAACTTAGAAAGACTGAAGGGATTCTCCAAGCTACAGTTCTTTGAATAGGAAAAATAAATGAAAATGGAAAGGTAATAATAAAAATAGTAATTATTAATGCTAACACTGTTAAAAGAAATATACAAGAGAGAGATATAATATATTATTTTGGTAAGTATCACAGATTGTTTATATACCCCTTTCTCAGAGAAGAAGTCATTAGCTAGAGAAGTAAATATATACTTTTCTATTTTTTCCTTGTTTAATCATAAGTGTATAAATTGTATATGAGTACACATACACAGAGACACAAAGAAACAGAAAACCAGATGAAAAGGGAACATAGTTGAATGCATCTCAGACTATATTCCCTGTATATTTAGACTTTTTATGCTAGACAGTGACATTCCATACTGTTTCCTTTTATGCAACACATAATGCAACAACAGGGTTTTTTTTTCTAAATTATGCTTTAACAATTTGTATGACCTCTTTCTATATTTTCCCAATGGAGATAAGGTCACTTGAAATGTCGCTTGTTCATAGTCAGGATCTAACTACCAGAAATATGCCATGTAACAGCTGCTATGCCCAAATAAGCTGTAGAAATAGAGATGTAAATTTCAAAGTTTACTGGACAAGGTAGGGACAAACACTAAGGATAAATTTACTTCTGAGTCTGCAGTCATACAGTGTTTTTTTCTATCCAGTAATAAGTTATGATATTAAAAGCACTCCCTCTGTCCTTGACAGAGATGTAAAATACCCCATGTTTTCAAGCAGGACTGCTGTAAGAGACTGAGGGTACCTTTAGTTGAACCTAAGTAGCTAACTATATTATTGAATTGTCCATGGACCAGACTTCTGAATTTATTTGTTTTCTGGCTCTGTTACGTTGTTTTCCGTCAAAGGAAGAGAACTTAATAAATTGGGAGCAAACTTTTTCAGTATTTCATAGTTTGATGAAAACATAGTTTAATCATATTTTCAAGATTTTGTATTATGTGCTGCAAGTTTTGTTTGTTTGTTTGTTTGCTTTAAAATAACTAGTTAATAATATGATTATTAAGAGGAATCCTTACACTTTGGAAAACTTCCACATCTTTGGCGGTCATGAGAAAATAAATATTCTTTTTCGAGAGTCATTTCCATGTGGTATGAAAGTGGGCAGAAAAGTAGTAGCAGGTTGCTTGCTTATTTCTTGCACCTCTGTTGTTGCATATGTCCAAAATATTTGACTATGTATCATCTGAAAAGAAGCACATCCTCAATATTGGAAGATTAAAGATTTTATTATTCATAGTTCCTTTGTTCACATGTAGATGATATTTATTTAATTAAAGGTTCTTCAAAGAACCTATCGTGCTTCTTGTGTTTAGATGCAGTATTTAAGAGGAAATACTGAGAAATGTTTTCAAACTGTTTAGTAGTAGCTGTCCAAGGCAGTCAAGTACACAGTGCTCTCCTGATAGCGCTCAACTACATTTTTTATTTGGCATTAGGGGGCATACATACAGCTTCTGTTATCACTTTTATTGTTACTTGTAAATGACCAGAATTATCCATCTAGAGAAAACCCAGCATTTTCTCTCCAGATATTTTAAGGGCAGGATAGCTTTGATTGAGATAGATGATAGATAGATAGATAGATAGATAGATAGATAGATAGATAGATAGATAGATAGATTTGCAAACCAAAAGGCTTTTTTTGTTCCTTCGTTTCCTCTACATCTGCCTAACTCAATATTTCTAGAGCCTTATCTAGCTAGAGGCAGAATATAAAAATATAATATAAGCACAACATTAATCTGTAAAAAAAGACTTTACATCACAGTCATCATCCAAAGCCACTGCTGTGAAGTTATTGTTTTTTAGGTTTTCCCCTTGAGAATAAAATAGATGGAATGGTAAACATGGTAAACAACATGAGAGGCAGAGAGAGGCATGAAAAAAAAAAATACAATGCCTTGCTTTGGGGAGTCTAATTCTTATTCTAATGGAGATAATAGAGAGAGTTGACACTCCTGATGAAAACACAAGGAGTAAAGAAATGTTCAGGTTTGACATAATGATGATGAAACTCAAATGGTACTTGCACTTTTTCAGTTATAAAGAGATTGAAAAACTTTGTAAAAAAATATTTCTAGCAAAGCCCATAAAGAGTTAGCTGCCATATGATGAAGCATTCAGAGTAATGTTGAGTGTTTCATATTTTCAGATCTTTAGCACATGTCATGCCCACGAATATAACACTTCTGATTCCATACTTCCACTAGATTTGTTTTCATTTTCTTTTTATTATCAGACTATGTTCTCAGGTCTAGGTGGTACAAATGCTGTCTCCTTTGGTCTCCAAAGTATTTCTGGGGCTATTTACATGGACAGTTACCCATATTTTCCATTTTGTCCTACAAATCCTCTAAAAATCTTCCTGTTTCCCCTTTTCTAGGACTTTTAAAAGTAATATTTTAGACCTTATTCTAGCCAGTCCTGCTGTTCACTACAGGTTATCAAGTGCTATCTCTAATCAACCTAACCAGACACTGATTCTAATCAAAAGGCTCTTTGAAATTATTTCTATTATTCATAGATCACCATACAGGCTGTCTGTGGAGCCTTAAGGAGTCCTTCAATAAAACTCTTATGAAGGATTTCTCTGTCTGGCATTCCAACTTTGAATTAACCAAAATAAGGTAGGATTATGAGGCTTTTATTGTGTTTCATGGAGGAGGGAGGAGGAGAGTAAAAATACATGCGAATGACTAGGTTACCCAGGCCTGTATCAAAGGCCTGAAAGACCCATTCTGAGGGGGGGAACAATAGATCTTTAGTTTATAGGGCTGGATTACTTGTATCTGTTTGCTATAATTTGATGAGATAATTAAAATTGTAGTTACTGCAATGATAAATCAAAATTCTGTCTACATGACATGCTCCATTCCTGACTGCTACAGGATTTACATGATTTTCAATGCAATTCTAGTCTATTCAGTACATTTGTGCATTGCTGCCCCCTAACTTATAATTCCCTTTATGTTTATGTCAAACATTGGTTTTGTCCTCCTTTGATATGGCGTATGATTTGAAACGTTACACATATGGGTTTACTGAATTAACTGAGGGCAAGGTATTGTAAAATTGGCTGTAGCAGTTAGGTCGTGGGGATCTGGTGTCCTCTCTTACTCGACACTTTAGTACTACAACATAAGACAATAAACATGAAGTAGATATCTGATTTTGAAAATAATAATAGAAGATGATTAAAGCTGATACTTATCAACACTAAAAACCAACAGAATCTTAAGAAATGACCCACTACAAGTTTTTACTTTACTAACATGTAACTTGGATGATTCTTTGAATGTACATTGCAACTAAAAGTTAAAAATTTTAGGAAGTTTAATTAAAATTAATTGTATTAGTTATTTAAAAGATTCAGAGCAATTATATTTAAGAATTTTGATATGTAACAAGGATCGGAAGTAAAACAAGAATTACTTTAAATAAAATATATACATCATTATTTATATAAATTTCAACACTCAAAAATGACAGTGATTACTCAATATATTCAATATTAGTGGCTATAATCACTGAAGAAGCTATACCCCTGAGCATACCCAAATTTTTACTAGTGCCTAAAGTTTGTGAGACTGCTCATATTACAAGTTAAAAAAGTAGGTGAATATATTTCTTGACTGAACTTTGTGTACATAATTACCATTCTTAAATTTTGTTTGGAAGCTGTATACA
Source organism: Empidonax traillii (assembly GCF_003031625.1). Taxonomy (NCBI): domain Eukaryota; kingdom Metazoa; phylum Chordata; class Aves; order Passeriformes; family Tyrannidae; genus Empidonax; species Empidonax traillii. The sequence goes on from NW_020955272.1 coordinate 1,479,131, forward strand.
ACTGGTAAAGATAAGCTTTCATGTATGATTTCTAGAGAAAAGTGCTGAGAAAGAGGAAAATCTTGTCAGGACATAAATTATCTCTCTGTTATTGAAAAGGAGTTGTCCTGATGCACTGTGGTACATTGTTATTTTCTGCTCCATGACCACATGTTGCTACCTGCAGTTATGATGTCTTTCTCTTTTAGCTGTGTAACCATGCAAAGGAAAATCCAACTGAATCACAGAATCCCAGAACAGGTCAGCTTGGAAGGGACCATAGTGGGTCATGTGGTTCAGCCTCCCTACTCAGACAGGGTCATCCTTGAGCACGTTGAACAGGGTTTTGCCCAGACAGTTCTGGAATACCTCCAGTGAGGGAGACTCCTGAAACCACAAGAGTGCGCAAGAGGAAGGGCTAGTGCACATGGCATCATCCTCATAACACCACCAGTAACCCAACAGTAAATCCTTTGGCTTCATAAACCAATCTTTTAACTTCAGAGGTGTTTCTACTATACCTGTTTTGTACATCCAAACACTTGCTTCCTTTTTCAACACGCTAAAGATCATCATATCCTCCCAAAGCTCTCACTGCCTCCTCAACTTTGTTAAATCACCACTGATTTAATTGTTTTCAATGGATCAAGATTTCATTTCTGTTCCTCGTGACTCTGCCTTTATTTGTCCCTGTGGTATTCTGCTTGTCTCAAATATTGCATCTTCTTTCTTATTTTCCTGACCAATTGAGGAGACATTTGAGTAGATTAGAACTTTTGTCTTCTCCATTTCCTTCGTTGTCTTACTTTCTTCTAGTCTGCCCTTTACATGAGACAGAAACTTAACTAAGATACAGTTTGTTCCACTGAAAAAAAATCTATTAATTACTTCCAAGTCATCTTTTCTCCATAAGAAATAAAGTCCTTTAAAGGCTATTTTAGGCGTAAGTGCTCTGAAGTTGGAAGGATTTCCCTCTGGTAGCTTTCAAAGGTGCATCCTTTCTTCATTTCCCATAACTTAGACACTTCAGACCTTTCTTTTTCCCCAGTCTAAATACACAAGTAAGCATAATTTTGGTGTCTGAGTGTGGCATAGAAAAACCCCTCTCTACATACCCATGGATAATATTAGTGGAAAATCAGCTCTCAGGATTGCACAGGAAACAATTTTCCTTCCAATGAGATGTCTTTAATATTTTAGGGGGTTGTTCTATAAGGTTTATCACTTTCCACAGGAAAAAAAAAAAAAAAAAAAGCAAGAGCATAGAAGTCCCAATATCTTGATTGCTGAGGTGCTACCCTGACTACATGCACTTTGTATAATGATTTTTGCTGGGAATTTTCCACTTTCTATAAGTAATAAAATGTTAAATGGGCAAAGACTTGTACTTGTGTTTTCTACAGTTAGAGAAAATGTCATATGTACCAGAGTTTCTTCAAAACTGGTACCTTTCCATGAATAATTCTCATGTCAACATATGACATTAACATTGATAATTTATAAGCAACTCAAAACTTTATGTAAAGCATGGTTATGCGTTTTTTAAGAGGGATCAGTTGGTTCACCAGGTCCCTGCTTGAGAAAACATGTACATCTATAAATAATCCTGAAAATAACTGGCTAGCAGGACGACTGTATTCATTTTACTGGACCAACCCAGTCTATTTGTGCCATACCAATGGAACTTGAAGTAGAGAGAAACATAGTCATGACCAGTTAGAGCTCTGCATTCTGTTTCCTGTGAAATGTTTCATAAAGAGTGTTCAGTGTCTGAAGGTAGCCAGGGGGAACCTCTGACATATTGCTGTTATCAATACCAAAATGATAGCAGTTTTTCACCATTAACAGCAGGGGGAAAGAACCCCCAAACCAAAAGACCCTATGTGATTGCATACACGAAAGAGCTTATTTAACATTACCAAAACACGAGGAATAACTTAGGGAGATTTAATTGTTAAAACAAAAAACAAACAAACAACAACAACAACAACAACAAAACAAACAAAAAGAAGACAAAAAAGGCAAATCAAGAATGTGGAAAGAGAAATTAAACATATGTGCAATAGACAAGTTGTTAGAAGAAAATAATCAAGCAAATGAGGAATTAAACAAAGTCAAACTATGTCTTCAAATCTCTGAAAAAATATTTCTCATTGATAGTATTGCCTACATGCATAACAAAGTCTTTATTATTTGCTTAGCAGATGGCCTCACGTACATTACTGTGGATAGATAGTGATGAAAACAATATTACTAGATCACAACATCATGAAGTGTAAAAGAACAAACATGGCTTCCATTGAAAAGTTTATTCACTGACTATATCTTACCACCTGTAAATGGTGAGAGTCATGGTGAGATCAGTAATTCCTTTTTTCTTGCGTTAAATTACACTGCTCTTTCGGTCATAAGTTTTTGAGGCTGAAAGCAATTTTTTAGCAGCATACTGTGTGTAACAAGTATCTAATGTTGACAGCAGTCCCTGGGTTTTGCTATAAATCCAATATGTTTTTGGATGAAAGGAAATTAGCAATTTTAAGTGCATCTCGAAGAAGCATTTAATGCAAATAAAAATATTTCCATAAATAATGAAGACCACCAAATGACCAAGTCAGAGAAATGTGGTATTTGTGTTCTATTCTCTTACACACAATGAAAGATCCTTCCCCTCTACTCTGCTCTTGTGAGACCCCAGCTGGAGTACTGTGAACAGTTCTGGTGTCCCCAACATAAGAGGGACATGGAACTGTTGCAGCAAGACTAGAGGAGAGCCATAAAGTTGATAAGAAGACTGAAGCACTTCCCCTATGAAGACAGGCTGTGGAAGCTGAGATTCAGCCTGGAGAAAAGAAGTTTGCATGGAGTTCTTATAGCAACCTTCTGATATCTGAGGGGGGTTACATAGAAGCTGGAGAGGGACTCTCCATCAGGAACTTTAGTGATAGGACAAGGAGTAATGTGTACATATTGAAAGAGAGGAAATTTAGGCTAGATATTAGGGATTAATTCTTTATTGTGAGGGTCGTGAGACACTAGAAAAAGTTAACAAGGGAAGTTGTGAATGCCCCAACCCCAACCTTTAATATTTTGTGATTCTATGTAGATTGTGCTGAAGAGTCTATGACTAAGACATTTAACTGCTCTAGAAACTTCACTTTCTTTCACTTCAAAAAAACAGTCTAACTGAGCAATCTTGATAATGTTTGAAGCATATAGCTCATTTGCAATCATGAAAACTTTCATCACTGTGAGAAGCACCCTGATTACAATAAGACTAGGAAAAAGTAAAATCTTGCTGGGGGAAAAGAAAAAGAATAATTTTACTTTGAAATTCTCATTCTTTAAAGGAATAATAATAATAAAAAAAAAACCAAACCAGCATAAAGAACCTGTCTGAACTGTCAACATTAATAAAAAACCCTTTTCTATTCTGTATATGGCTGTTTCAGGACAGCAACTGAAGTGCAGCAATACCTATTGGAAGGTTTTTCATGACACTGATAGTAATGTCACTTGCATGAAAATAAAGAAATATTTAGGCTCAGGTTCAGAACTTTCTCTAATTTTAATGAGATTACCAACACAAGTTTTTTTATAGATGTCTGATATTTCTGAGAATAACTCTGATAGTTTTTAGTAGACATCATATCCTAGATGTATCTTTCTTTGCTCAATGACACGCTACACCAAGTATAAACTGCTTTAACACAGGTCAAAAACTTCAACTAAAATATTAAGAGAGTAGGTCTAAAAATTAAAATACTTTTTTTGGTGTCCTTCTATTAGTACCTCTATTAGGAATCTTTTGTTTACTTATTTTTGTTACCACTACTGTTACTACTTTGGTGAATTATATAAAGTTAAAATATAAAAAGTAACAAAAGAAAAACCAACAAAGAAAATGCATAACAAAATATAATATTATGTGGGATCCAGAGAAGAATAATAAAAAATAAATGAAATGAATGTGTGATCTTAGAAACATAGAAATATGCAAATGGCTGCTACTCAGTTCCATTAAAATTTGTTTGCATCTGAAAATATTTGTAGGTTTACTTCGCTGAACAATTTGAGTGAGTTTTGACTGTTCTTTCTAACATTCTTATCTAATGTGAAAAATTGCATAACCAATGCTAAAAAACATGACTGTGGTCTTCCAGTTTTATGTAACAGATTTTGTGGCAATAGATAGTTGTCTATCAACCATCTGCACAATTACAAGGTTACATGATCTGCCAATTTTCTGAATAAGTCATTCCTGTTTTACTAAGTATATTACAAAGATAAATAAATAAATAAATAAAATTCAGAGCCTGGTTCTGCAGATACAGTAAGGACAGTGTTTTACAGTATGACAGCCCTTTCAACATCTTCAATTATACAAAATCTATAGCTGTCTGCAATGTATTTTTTATACATAAATGGGGAGCTTAATTCTATTGCCAAAACTTAAATGTGTAGAACCATTTGAAACACCCTGTATCATGCAAAGCATCCATACAGAGCTCGAAAATATTAGATGGAACCTCTTGTTGCTTTGCCCTAAGCTACTAGACTCACTAGAGGTTAGGTCAATCATCCTACTGCATCTCCAGTTTAACTAAAAATTTGTTTTCTCACAATTGAATAAAGTTTCTATTTAATGTAGCAAACAATGTGTAGAGGGATTGTTATCCACTCAGTAAAGGTAACTACTTGAGAGTGACCTGAAGTTTTTCTGACTAATATGAATGTACTGAGTGGATCTCACTGACTTAGACTTTTGTGTAAGCAACTGTGATCAGACACTTAGACCAAAATTTCTCAGTTTAGCATGATTATCACTTTTTGCAGGAATACTGAAAGAAAACAGGAGGAATAAAACACTCTGAGAGAGAGTAGATTAAGTTTGGGTGATATGGAATGACTGATGTAAAAAGTCTTGTATATCTAACCACTGAATTTGATAAGGGAAGAATTAAACCTTTTTTTCTAAATGCCTACTATAGTCTTACTGAATTTTAGTTTTTCTGTATAACCTGAAGCTGTGGTTTTAGCCATACCATTCTGAATAGTTCTTAAGAGAAGTTCCTTGACATTTAATCTAATGAAATATTTTCTGCACTTCAAAATCTGTTAAATAAATTTTTGCTACCTTTTGATTTGCTTTCTTTCTCGGTTCTCTGTTTCTACAAATGCACTGACATTTGCTGATGGTGTAACTGTTGGAGTCATATGGTAAATCAGCTCAGTGAAAGAGTCTACATTATAAAATAAGAAAGAAAACATATTTTCAGAGGAGAAGATGAATATGAGACCACATTATCAGTTGCATTGTTCTCATGATTGTTCTTTTGTCTATATTATCTCTGTGGTACAATGTTAACAGACAGTACAAATTTCTCTCTCTACAGTGAGTTAATTAAGCCGGCAGCAAATAAAGGAAAAAAATGTTGATCCAAAACTGTACACATTACTAATTACTTTTCTGAGAGGGGGAGAAAGCAGGTAAGCAGCTCCTTCTAACTTGAATCCAAATTAAATATTTTTAATCAAAATCAACCATTTCAATGTATTTTGTTGCAATTAAGCACATTCATTGGATAGGGCTGATTATCCAAATGAATAGGTCAGACAATGATCTGGGACAGAGCTTAAAACAGTTAGAGACATTAGTGGGGAAAAAGGAAACACTAAGGAAGTCATAGACTCCATGGTAAAAAGAGTGAAAGGAGATATGACACTGAAAACATAAATGTAATAGGAGGAAACAGGAAGAGGAATAAAGAAACATGTAGTGACACTGAGACAAAGATGCTGGGGGAGAAGAGACATGGGAGCAGTGAACCACAATTATTTGCCAGGGAAGTCCCTAATGGCTGCAGGTTGGCATGCTCCTCCCAAAGCATAGGAGTCCAGTATAGAGCCTTGGTTTCCTATTTATGCACCTTCACACTGAATACACTTTGCTTGCCTCATGTGCATTATCTCACACACAGTCTTCAATAAACTGGGAAAAAAAAAGGTACCTCGTTCTCCCAGCCTACATTCTCATTTTGTTGGATGGACTACTTGGGAAAGCTTGTTATTCGGTTGGTGATTCAGTCACATACAGATGCAGAAGATCTCATACACATACCATAAGAAAGGTTGCTCAGAAATGTCTTTAGGTTTAACTACACTGTTGTCATCTTGGTGAGAAGCTCTTTTTCATGTGTGACAAAGAGGGAAAGGGACAGGGATAGCGGCAGATGACTGAAACAATATATGGAAGCTGTCAGTGGTTATACTTTCTCAGTCTTCTTTTTTTTCTTTTTCTTTTTTCCCCCAAGTTAGTTTGTATGTATATCAATTCAAAATATTGGGTTTCTTTAAGAAACACGGCTTCATGAGAGGAAGGTCCTGCTTATGAAATTTGATTTTCTTCTATGATAAAGTAACCCACCTAGTTGATCAAGGGAAAGCAGTTGATGTAGTCTTTGGGGATTTCAGTAAAGCTTTCGATACTGTCTCACAGGATCCTTCTGGACAAAATGTTCACCAAGCAGTTGGATAAACACACTGTGAAGTGGATGAGCAATTGGCTCATGGGTTGACCACAGAGGGTAATAGTAAAAGGGGGAACACCAGACTGCTGACCTGTCACTAGTGGAGTTCCACAGGGCTCCATCTTAGGCCCTGTGCCATTCAACATCCTCATAAATTACTTGGACAGGATTGGAAGGGACACTAAGGCAGTTTGCAGATGACACAAAACTGGGAGGACCTGTTGACTACCTCAAAGGCAGAGAGGCCCTGAAGAGAGACCTCGACAAATTAGAGGACTGGGCAATCACCAACCATATGAAGTTCAATGACGGTATGTGCTGGATTTTGCAGATGAGATGGGGCAACCCTGTATGTTCATATAGACTGGGAAATGAGATGCTGGAAAGCAGTGCCATGGAAAGGGACCTGAGGGTTCTGGTCAATGGCAAGTTGAATCTGAGTCAGCAGTACCCTGGCAGCCAGGAGGGCCAACTGTGTCCTGGGGGCATCAGGCAAAGCATCCTCAGCTGGTTGAGATATTGTCTCATTTTGAATATTGTGTGCAGTTTTCGTTATTGCAATATAAGAAAGGGATTAAGCTCTTGGAGAGTGTTCAAAGGAGGACAACAAAGATGGTTAAGGCCCTTAAGTGGAAGTCGTATGAGGAGTGGCTGAGGTCACTTGGTCTGTTCAGCCTGATGGGAGACCTCATTGTCGTCTACAACTTCCTTATCAGGGGAAGAGGTGGGGCAGGCACTAAACTCTTCTCTGTAGTGAGCAATGTAGGAATGGCTTGAAGCTCTGGTTTAGACTGGATATTAGAAAAAGGTTCTTCACCCAAAGGGTGGTTGGGCACTGTAACAGGCATCCCGTGCAAATAGTCACAGCACCAAGCCTGACAGAGTTCAAGAAGCATTTGGACAATACTCTTGGGCATATGGTATGACTCTTGGGGATGGTCCTGTTCAAGGCAAAGAGGTGGACTCGATAATCCTTGTGGGTCCCTTCCAACTTGGCATGTTCTGTGATTCTGTGAAGAAAATACCAAAAGGGCACAAATCATGTAGTCTAATAATATATATATTTAAAATATAGTCTTATGGGCATTTAAGAATTTATCCAAGACTTACTGGTGAACTTGAACCTTAAGCAATCAATGTGACTTTTATAATAGTTGGAATATATAAAGATTTTGTACTTTACATGCACACTGAGTGTTTATATTCCTCTTTCTTCAGATTTATAAAAGAAAGGTTTATATAGCTGCAATTCAGTGGAAGTTTTTAATACTCTAGGTAAAAATAAAAGGTGGCTGAATATACTGAAGAATTTATTAACTGAGTCTAATTCTCTGAGGGTTTGTATCAGCAAGATTCACTGACTGAGCTGAAAAATCTGTTCTGATATATTATGGCACAACTCTTTTTCCTGGATACACCTTTAAAGATTTTTTTTTTAAAGCTTCCTGCAATCTAGCATACAAGCCACCAATATATACAAGACACAAAGAACTAGGAGGTGGTCAATTCTTATTTAAACGAACTTCCTCATTCTATCCTTTTAACAATAATAAATCATATTTCCTGTTAATACATCATTAAAAACACTGTAGAAAATAAGTGCTGTGCTATTCCTGTGCTGAAACTTGGCAATAGAAGGTCCACTCTAAATTGCTCCTACTGAAAGATTTTTGGTCATTAGTATCTGTGGTATGAAAGAGATCAAATGAAATGGCATGTTCAGGGTAACAGCAAAAGCAAGTATTAATAGGCACTAGTTGAAAGAAAAGAACTTTGAAATGGGGGAGAGCAAAAGGGGTGTTTGGTTTCCTTATACTTCATAACCCCAAATTTCTAATCCAAAAGACAAGATTAAATTATTTCTTATGCCAACTAATGGAAGAAAAGGTGACCATGAAACTTCCTCTTTAGCCTCCATGTGTTAAGGTTCATTATAATAAAAAATTCATATGAATCTCTTATTGCTGCTCTATCCTATGATAAGTTGGGAACATGAGGTTGCATGACTGTTGCTCACTTATCTTTCAACTAGAATACTACTCTAAGGCAATTATCTATGCTTTGCTATCATTAGCAAAAAACTAAGTCATGGGAAACTTGCATCCACTATACTCCTGCAGTTGTAAGGGCCTCCACAGTGTTCTTTACAAAGCTGTAGGTTTGTAAGTCAGTGTGCCATTTTTAGCTGGGATAGAGTTAATTTTCTTCATAGTATCTGGCACAAGGCTACGTTTCGGGTTTACATCAAAACCAGCACACTCAACTATATGCTTCATAAATAATACATGTAAACTTTTCCATAGGAATATCTACCTCTAGGCAAAAGACAGAGACATCTTAGAGTTTCCTATCTGACATTTCAAACTGTATTTGCTTTAGCATTCAAAATCCTTCCACTCCTACTGCTGTTATACAGCCACCTCTGCAGTGCTTAGTCACCATCAGAAGATGTGAGTGGAAGATCTGTAAGGGGAGATTTCTGTAGCCTTAGCACTCCAAATTTGCAGATTCCCAAATAGATTTCTGATTCTGCTTTTACCAAGTAGATATGCTAGCTCTTAACACTTCCCATTTCTAACCTTCTTCCATCATGTGTTTGCTGTGAAGCATTCACTCTTTGAAACAAATTGCAAGTAGTACATTTGGAGTATCAGGAAGAATAAGCAAACTTGCAGACTTGACAATAATTGCATTTTCTATGAGAGGCTTTGAAGTCTTCTGTATTCACACCTATCTTCAATAAAAAATCTAAGTAATGACTACCAAAAATAAACCTTATTCTTCCTTTTACTCATTATATTCTCTTTGGCAATCTAAAGTAACATACATAGCATTCACATTATTTCTCAGCTAGGTAAAGTACACAGGAACAGAAAAAACATAAAACTGCAAGATTTTTTTCAAGAAGTAATAAAGCACCTGACTAATAAATCAACATTATGAAATAATGACTACTGTACATTTTTTTAATATAAAAGAATTACCATGAGAAGCACAGATCAATAAATGTTGGAGGAATAGTGATAATACTAAATTTGCTGATGTTTAATGCTATAAGAGCACAAAAAATCTGAAATTTGAATCAATAGATCCTAAAAGAGTCCTACTTCATTAAATTTACAGTTTCTTTCAATGAATCAGGCCACAGAGTAGCACATACATGCACTCAGACATATATGATATCTTTTACCTTGTATGGGAACTTCACACAGGAATAACCATTAATCCCAACTCAGACAGATGGAGAGTTCTACCAAATGTTACTAAAGCCTGGTTGAAGATTGTCCTCTGAGGACACCCTTTTCCATTTTTGTGAGGGAGGGAGCTATATATGTTGGTGTAAATATGTCAGACATCTTGTCAAGGATTATTCAAGAATAGGTTGACTGTAAAAACAGTTCTAAAACTCACTCTTTACCCTTTGCAACGATATTGCCATATGGTGTAACTCTAAGGGATCTATAGGCTAGAAATCAGACTGAAGGAAATTGATAAACCAACAGTACAAAAACAAACCCACTCTATTCTATGGTGAGAATGAAGCATCTTTGTGAAGTGCAACTGTGTCTATAAAAGGATATGACTCCTCTGACTAAGTGTAAACATTTGTAGATACTTACATAAGAGTTTATGTTCCTGAGCTCCAGTGGCTTCTTAAACCTATGTTTCTAGCACCATCTAAGATACTTGACCAGTTCTAGTTTCTCTTCTGCCCCCTCAAGAGAGTGTGTTTCTGATTCTTCTCTGCCATTCTTGGGTAGATTTCTGAAGACTGTAATGTGGATTAGAAAGCGTAAGGTGTCTATATCAAGACAATTGAATTGAGCCTCTATGTTCTTTTTAGTGCTGTGACAAGACATAGTTAACCCCAAGAATGCCGTTGCTATTTATTAATTAAAAAAAGAAACCAAGAGTGACGAGTTAATACACAATCATTCTTACTGGAGATGACAAATTCAGGTCACATAAATTCCTCTCTGGGACCTTTATGAAACAACTCCAAAAAGTTACTAAGTAATGAAAAAATATCAAATAATCTATTTCAAGAACTACAAGTATTTTTTTTTTGGAAAAAATGTTGAAGTACTCTTAAAGAAAAACTGAACTTCTCCTGTTATTCCCATTACTTACAAAGTAATATTATAAGTAATATAAAATAGAAACAAAAATGAATTAAAAAATACACATTTATCCTTTATTGAAAAATAACAATCAACCACAGCCTTAAGGTAACACAATTTGTAATGATGTAAGATTGAAAGTGAATTTTGGTGGACTTTTGCTAACACAGAAAACAATTTTTTCTTTCTTTATATGTATGTTTACTGAACTTATTTTCCAAATGTGTGTTTGGATAAATGATCTATCATAAATAAAACCACAAAAGAAAATCATATGGGTGCACTTAATCTTAGCAGAGGTCACTTTAAAACCTTTTAAAAAAAAGAGGTAGTTCAGTTTTGATAAGAGAGAGGTGATGGCTATTGCAATGAGGAATGTAGGAAGACTTTGAAGGAAAATCTTAGTGTCACAGTCTATTTATAATTTATATTCACAGATGGCAAGATAAGTGGTGTGACAAGTAGAAATAATCACTCTGTCATATTCACTAAACCTATTCTTACAGATGTGATGCTCACAATATATTTTTTCATCATTGTAAGAAGACAAAGGTATGGGACTTTTTACCACTGCTCTCAAAGAGAAACTTCCCAAATGGTTTTGCATTATAGATTCATCTTGCATTAAGAACTGAACTTTTCTCCTGCTTGATATGGCAGTACTTGTTTTTCAGTCTTGCAAATATTGCTCTGTCTTAGGTTGCTCCACCATAGTTGTCAATTACCAGCAGAAGAGAGACTTCTCACCCCTTCAGAGTGGTGACCTTGGTGTTTGTCCATACTGCACTCAAAGCATGTTCTTCTCTGTTACTTGCAAGACATACACACAGAAATTGTATTTTGTGGGGTTTTTTCCTATAATTTTCCTTTCATACACAGGTAGCAACTTTTTAAAAGCTTCTTAAACAGTTGCTTACAAATGCTATGCTATATCTCCATTATTTTTCTTTTTGACAGTGATAACAAAGCCTGATTTTTTTCCTTGAAATCTTGTTTTTCACCAGTACAATTCAACTACTTTTAGTTATACCAAAATTTCTGTAATAATAGCTAAAAAACTCTTATAATACATTTGGTAAAATTAAACTCTATTTAGCAAGGCAAATAGTCAGCAGATAAAACTTAAGTAGCTATAATCCAAAGTGATATAATCAAACCTGATGGGAACAAAAAACTTCAAATTCACTAGGAAAGTCAAATGATTAGTGAAATACAGAGGTTTATTCTATAGCAATCAGATAATTGTGACATTCTTTGATTTTAGTAAAAGAAATATTTCTTGAGATAATTTGGAAGTATTTGGAAAGATATACTCACTTGACTCAATATTTTCAGTGCTACAAATTTTCACTATATTTCATAAAAAAAGAAATAAGCAACTTCTCAAAAGAGTCAGGCAAAGATCAAATCTTCTATGGCATTATGAGACAGTGGCCTGACACACTACAGTTCAAAAAACATTCCAGGTTATTACAATAGTACACATAGGATATATGCAATGGATATATGAGATGTTTTAGCTTTTAGCTATTCTATACTTTTTTGCTGCTCTATCAAAATATTCTACTTCTGTCACAGTGATTAATATCTAGGTAAAAAAATAGAAGAAACTGTAAAGTGCAAACATAAAATCTATCACATAAATCTACTACGCAGACTTGCCAGACCTTGACTAAAATATCTTCTTGAGATTTCCACATTGAAAACATAGATATTGACTGTAAAATAATAATATTTCTGTTCATGATGCTGCTTACTATGAACTATATGCTTACTGAACTATATGTTCACTCAGTGGACAACAACTGACTACTATTGAAACATTGAACTACAGAGTTGGAAGGGACCCACTAGGATCACTGAGTCCAACTCCTGTCCCTGCACAGAAAAGCCCCAAGAATCACACTGTCTACCTGAGAGCATTTCCTAAATGCTTCTTGAACTCTGTCAGGCTTTGTGCCATGACCATTTGCATGAGATGCCTGTTCCAGCGCCCAGCCACGCTCTGGGTGAAGAGCCTTTTTCTAATATCCAATCTAAACCTCCCCTGACAGAGCTTCAAGCCATTCCTACACTGCTCACCAGTGAAGAGATGAGTGTCTGCTGCTCTTTCTCCCTTTACAAGGAAGTTGTAAATTGCAATGAGGTCTCCCTCAGTCTCCTCTTTTCCAGGCTGAACAGACCAAGTGACCTCAGTCACTCCTCATACAGCTTCCCCTTAAGGCCCTTCACCATCTTTGCTGCCCTCCTTTGGACATTCTCTAAGAGCTTAATCCCTTCTTATATTGCAATGACCAAAACTACACACAATATTCAATGTACGGTCTCACCAGTGCAGACCAGAGCTGGACAATCCCCTTCCTCACCTGGCTGGCAATGCTTTGCCTGACACCCCCCAGGACACAGTTGCCTCTCTTGGCTGCCAGGGCACTTCTGACTCATATTCAGCTTGCCATTGACTCCATCTCGCTCGCATCCATATAGAGAGACCGTAAGACACTAAGAAACATACTTAGATCACACTGAGACCTTATGTGCTGAAAAGGGGTTCTATATATATCCAGGCTCCATCATAGAACATGTAATAATTTTACCATTTTCATGGCAGTGTATTTTTTGTAAAGAAATCTCTAAGGGTTTTGTTCTTTCCTTTTTTTTTTTCCCCTTCACTTTTGTGCACTTCAGTTCTCAACAGCTAGTGCTATTGCATCTGTAATTTTTGACTTCTTATGATTTGTGATAATAATATAATCTAAAAATAAAATCGACTTGGCCTTCAACATGTTTGATCTTCCTTATAAATAGCTCTGCTGTTAATTTCCTTTTTTTTTTTAAGTCTTGAAGATGTACTACATAAAATTCCTTTCGGTGAGGTAATTTTATTGCATCAAAATTCCTGTGTGACTTTCTATTATTGAGAATTTTCTTTCAATATAAGCATGACAATTTTTACCCAATTTAATTTATGGTATTTTTATTAAGATAGTATTTAATTTAATTCTGTTGTTCCTTCGTAGCTGCTGGAAAGATATCAAAAGGGTCAAATTTATTGTTTACATAATTTCTTGGCTTAATTTCTGATGTAACAATGCCTATCTTTGAAAAAAAAAAAAAAGAAAATAGTTAAGAAAGTCTTTAACACTGAATATAGCTGCATTTCTTAGGAATTGTATGAAACTCAGAGCTGCCAACGGGCCTGGACAAAATACAATACCAAGGGTGGTTCATGGTTCAGAACTTGTATGTATAGGGAAAATAAGAGTAACACACTATTTCATGAAAACACCTTAAAATACATTTTAATGAGAGGAATAATTAATTACTAGAATAGCTTACCTTTGGGGTCTGTGGAGAGCAAATTTACAGACATCAGGAGTGACAATGACGTATTTGATTCAGTCTCGAAGAAAGGGAAGGAAATACAGGAGGGCAAGGAAGAAATCAGAAATTGTTTCATGGAAGACCTGGAAGATCTGTGCTCCTGAGTCTAGAGGAACACTTCAGTCCCATCTAAGCTGTACGTCACACATATCAGCCTTCTTTTCTTTTCTCCACCATCTAATAGTTTGGTGAATTTGGAGGAGGTCCAATTACTGTGCTGTAACAGACCCACAAAAATCAATGGCGCTAGGTGCTGCAAGAATCAAGGAACTGCAAAAAATGGTAACTTTGGACAAAAAATCTGCTTCCAAGCAGCCCCATGCAAAAAATATCTGACTCAATTCTTTTTTACCCTAATTTTCAACCTAAGCTATAACAATGTTCCTGTGTTTTTGCTTCTTAGAACAGGTATTGAATAAACAGTTTTTTGTCTGCGTGTCTGCAGGTGGTGTAGCAGCCGTAGAGGTACTATGCTGCCAGGTGGAAAAAGCGAGTGTACAATACGACTTACTGAGCAGTGACAATGATCTTTACTGCAAATGCAACTTGTGCTAAGGTATTTCAAGAGTGTTTTCAACAACAGGAGCAAGCAAATTCAGGCAACATGATTATACATTCCCTGATGCATTGTGGAGGAAACACTGCCTCTCTCTGTATCTGTTGCATTGACAAAAGATTTCAGAAAGCTTGGGCTGCATGCACAAGACTACAGGTCAAGCAGTGGAAGTATAAAATAGGAAGCATGAAATGACTGCAAGTTCTGAAATACGTCCATGACGTTAGATTTTTATGGAGGATTTACATTTTTATTAGCATCCAGTGAGCCAAACTGCACAGTGAGTCTGGTAAGCCTACTAACTTTTGACAGACAGCCAGTAATGCCAGGGAACAGAAGGCACCTGCTACAACGCTCAAGTGTGTTTGTTTGGTTGTTTTTTTTTCATTTTGATCTACTTGTTTCTTTCCTGGAACATATTCATGTAAATGTGTCCTATTGTAAACAGATGAGGATTAAACAATGCTTTGATCAGAACAAATGTGTGATAGATGCTTCCTTGTGTCTAGCAGTATCTTTTGGTCTAAAGGTTACAGACAATGTTTTTTTAAGAGACTGTTTTTAATGACTGGTATTTTCTATAAAGAAGACAAATAACACCAGCCACATCGGACATAATTGCCTAAAACTCTCTAAACACTATAAAAACAGACCAACTCAAGAGTGTCTAAACATGTAGGTGAGTAAACTTATTAAACAGATGATCAAATACATGCACAAAAGTGTAAATTCTAAGTAGATAAGTGCCCATGTTCCATCTTTTGTTTTACAGAAAGTGAAACGTGTAGGTAACATACATGAAGTCTACTGAGTTGTGACCTCCTGTTTCTGAAGATCTGTAACTGCTAAACTCTGATTTTGAAACAATTGTGATAAGTTCCATCTCCTCCGACAAGTTCTTATCTTCTAAATACCTCTGTACAGAGAGCATCCTGGAAGCATGGATATATCCAGTGTTCCTGACTTTTCCTGTACATCATCAGTTCTTCAGGGTGCATTGGCCACAGATGCTGTGGCCAATCATCATTGAGGAAGATGAAAGTCTAAAATATATGGGTGTGATCATAGCTTAAATTCTATATATCTGTGTACACCCGGTACTCTGTCTCACATCTACCTGCGTGTGGGTAGATAATATTGTCTTCTCAGGTTCTAAGACTTTAATAATTCCATGCAGTGCTTGACTGAATTAATCAGACATATTGTGCTCTTTTGATTATTTTTCAATAAAATGCAGGTACTGTATATCCACATGCTTTGCAGAGACAACAGAACAAGCATGTTAATTGCTTTATTTGTGAAACTTAGTGTATTATATTACCACGTGGTAAATAAACTTGTAAAACATACTTCCTTAAGTAACAAGTGATAGATGTTATCTCAATTTCTCATACTTAAAAAAAGAAAATTATGCTCGGGTTTAATAATTACAGAGCATCTAAATCCAGTCTTAGTGTTATTGGTTTCTACTCACAGCTTTTCTAGCTTGGCTTAACTTTTTTGTACTATTCCTTACCGATGAAATGAATACTTCTTTCCTCATTAATCATAAATAAATACTACCTTATAACTGGACTTCATGGAATTTTTGAAAGTTTTCCTTTTCAGAGGTCAAATCTAAGACTGGAGTACAACTTTACATCGTGAGGTAGATGGTTTACTTTGGAGAACAACATGAATAAAAACATTTAGTGATCTGAAAGCTGTGAAATAAAAAAAAAAAACAGTAAAAATGTGAGTGGTTTCTAGATCTGTCTTTGTATACTTATCTTGAGCAGACTTTAATAATACTGTGCATATATGATCAAAATTAACAAGTAAAAAAACACAGAGAGAAGCACACAAACATATTTAGAGCATTAATTAACGTAAACAGTAAAAAAATAAAAAGTATCAAGTCTCAGACAAGAGAGAAAAAAAAAAGGTAGTTTCACAATGATTTAGGGATTTAGTTTTGAGTCTTTCCATAAATTGGAAGTTTATCTGCATTTCTCTGAACTGGCTCCAGAATGAAAGCCATTGTTCTGTGAAGAGTGCAATTATGCCAACAGCCTAAAATATCCTGCTTACACTGGCATTCAACTCCAGCTCAGACTTCTGTTCCCAATACCTTTAGTGAATCTTACGGGCCTTTCTGTTAACAACTTGCTTCTCAGTGGGCTAGGAAATGCTTGTCTGTCACAGAAGTCTATCATGTGCTTTGCCAAACCACATGGATACTGACAATTACCATTTACTGATGAGAGATGAATCCTGATACCATAGTTGCCATGGAATAAATAAATTCTAAATGTGAAACAGTACGATCCTTATCACAATAGGCACATTGTGCTATTGTTCAGTGCTAATATGATCATATTTCCCAGAAACCCCTTATTTTCATTGTCAGATGCCTGTTATGACCTTCCAGATAGGTTTACAAAAGCCAAGCTTTCTTCTTACTTTTGGAAACCTGGGCGAGCCCTGGATTTCTGCCACTTCATGGAGCTTCCAGTCAGTAGAAACAGATGGCTCTCACAAAAAACAGGCTTTTCTTTACTAAGTTGGATGGTGATTGTATAAGGTGGCAGAACTAATCAATTTACTTGCACATGCCAGGTTACACACAGAACAGATACCTTTAGTGCAATCACATCAGTGTCTACGCAGTAAGGAGTCAAGCATAGCAAGATGCAAAAGGAAGCATATGCTTTACGAAAGTTGTCAGAGGGAGATAGAACTCTAACAATCTGCATTTAGATCATTTAACACAGCTACTCTTTGTAATATTTCCTTTTACTCAAGTCTTTCTTTACTCCTGCTGTTTACTTTCCCCAGTTTCAAATTCTCACCTTTTTTGTTCTGGTTACTTTTCATGTACTAGATTTTATCCCTTAAACATCATTGCTATTGTCCCTCCCAGAGGCTTCTTCTTCATCTGATCCTGAGTCTGGTTGAACCTACGCTTCTTCAAGAAAAAAATGCTACACCATAACAAGATGAGAAATTTCAAAGTTTCACAGATTTAAGGTCAAAAGGAACTATTATATCATCTGATTTCACCTCCTACATAGCAGAGGTTATGTCATGTTAGTGTAGTTTTGTTTATTTAGTGCTAGTGTCCTTTCATTTTGCCTATATCAGCATAGTTTTTTAGTATTCAACCTTAATTCTTCAAGTCTCCATAATCTTTGGGGTTTTTTTAAATAAGATTTTTCCCTGTGTAAAAGCTCCAAATTGGCTATTATTTTTTCACTAATATTATCACTAAACTGTAAGTGTGGAGTTGCAATTTTTCTTTTTTTTTGTAGGGAGTTCAAAGTTTCTGGTAATCTACACTACTCTTTGTCACCTAAAGGACAAAATGTGAATCGATTGAATCTGTCCTTGGGTGTTAGTCATAAAGGACTTTATTGAGAAATAAATAGAAAGAAATCCACAGTTTTAAAGTCAGGAAAAATAAAGCAGCTAATCACCTTTTCTTCTTTCAATCCACCCACACAATATCTAAAGATGGCTGAGAAGTTCAGCTATAATATTAAATGCCTGTAAGCTTTTCAGATGAGTTTAAAAAACAACTGTGCAGAGTTAAGGAAGTTTGTTTGGTTTGGTTTGGTTTGGTTTTTAATATTTCTCTCTTTTTTAATGCTACAATGTGATTAGTCAAGTATTCACTTCACTGAAGTTACTAGAATGCATACTTAGGGAGGAAAATGTGATTTTGAAATTCTTCATTACTTGTTTTTGTGTTTTCTCGCAGTTTAATAATTTGATGCCTTCAGAGAGAGAACTGTCTTCTGTAAATAAGTATATGGTCAGAAGTACTTGCATATAAACATTCTAAGATATATAATTCAGTTAACATAATGTTGATGCATTATGAACTGAGAACGAGTAGAAACCAAATTTGACTTTTTTCCAGCTGTCAAAATATAACATATTGAAAACACTAGCCCAGAAAATGTGTATGGATTTTCTAGAATTAAATCAATATGTATGTATACTGTTTGCATAGACTGAAGTTCCTAAACAATTTCGTATTATAAAGACTATGGCAATATGTCTTCTATAAACACAGAAGTCTACAGTTCTGTTCTTGAAAGAGGAATGACATCTATTGTATCATGACAATGGTTCAAAAACCTTTTATGATATGGCTGCTTTTAGGAATACTAAGGCAGCAATGATGTTTTGTAGCTATCTAATTCTCAATTTTCTATCCCAGTCTGGAGAAGAAGGGAAGAGACTTTTTTTCTTTTTTTTTTTGGAAGCCAATTATAAAAGCTTTGAAGCTCTTAACATGTGAATGGTAAAATATACCCACATCTCACTGTGGTTTTGATTTAATAATTACTGGAACAGGTAATTATTTTCTTGTCTATAACTGAGCAGTCATCAAAACCCAAAATCACACATTCCCAAGCAAGTGTTTCAAGTCAGTGTTTCAGTTTGACTTTAGTCTTCTGGAAGAACACGTATAAGGCTACAAAAGTCACATTCCTTTGAAAGTGTGTTGTTGGGCAACCATATTTCAAAGATAGACAAATATATAAATAACTCTAAGGAGTTTTCATGTGTTGAACAGAAATGCACATATATAGACACTTTGACGTCTTCTATTATGTATTACCTTATGATTAAGAAAGACATCCACACTGGTCCCCTAATCCAGAAGCTGACTTGATATAGACAGGACATATGATCATTTTAAAGGTGACTGAGAGAAGTTCTAAAGGATACAGACATAGAAAAGAATTAGGAAAAACAATAAAATCAAGGTATAACACAACAATATAGAACAAGTGTTCCATTTTTTTAAATACATAGTTTCTTTCATTTTTCAATCCATTTTACTTGACATAAAAAAATTAGCATCTTCTAAAAATCAGCAGAAAACTACTCGTTGAGATAAGACTTAAAAGACTCAACTAATTTTTTACTAGGCAGCCACTCATAAGTATGCATGAAGGTAACAAGGGAAAAACACTGTCACAATAGTTTTGGAAAAGTACTGCCACAACAGCTTAGGTCAAGGGTTACGCAGATGCAAGTGAAAAACAAACCAGTGAATTTCAAATAGGAGGGGTATTTAGCATTACAAAGGTTAAGGCATCTGTGACACTGTGCAACAATCCACTACTTGATTTCCCCAAGGGAATTACTGTTGTTTAGGATACTGGCCAAAGGCACTGCTCTCTCAGCACTAAGTTTTGTAACCTGCTGTCATCCAGGGCAGTCTGCCACTCTGTAAACTGCTCTAGACCACTTCTGAGCCCAGAGATCACCTTGGATGTAATTCGCACTTCCTGTTCTTTATGTTGTTACCAGTGTACAACAATACAATTATAACCATAGAAAGTTATAAAACCACAGCAGTTATGAATGGTTTTAAGATAGGATGTAAAGTAAGTCCAGAAGCTGATGGCAGCCATCTGACAAAGAGGTAATACAAGGGAGTTATACTTAAGGGGGGCTATTTATTTTCTATGCACACAGTCAGTGGTAGCACAGTGAGTCATTTCAGCGTGAAGGATGCCTTGATACGTGGTTGTGCATTGCTGCTGCAGTTTGTTCAACAACTTCTGTGTCACTTGCCAGAAAGGAGAGAGTACGTGATCCTGCACAGCTCCTTTGTTCAGGAAAGTCCCCATGCACTCTGCTCAAAAGTGCTGGTGGATTCTGTTGTTCTATGGTTTTAATAAGGTATCTGAGTATTATCTTTCACCACTTTACTGGCATTCCCATACTCCGTGAATGGGGCATGCTAAACTTACACCATCATGTTCCTAGGTGGGCACTGCACTTATAGTGCCATTACCATAATTTAACACTGTTGTGGATTATTCTAGTAGAGTTCATATGCATATTATTGCCAGGGCACAGTCCTCACAGACACACAAATCCCTGAGCTTAACTACGGGTGTATGATATATCCATAGCCTTGACTGGCATTTTTTCACACACTTGAAACCTATTAAATGATCAGAATTATCTGCCTAATTTCCCACTGGATGGTTTGCCCACTTCCTGATATATCATATAGGGTAAAAGAATATATATGTCATATTAGACAAAGATTCAATTGCATGTTGCCTTATTTACTCAGATTTTGTGCACCATCTTATCTGCTCAGAATCTGACATTTCCAGAGAAGGAATATTAATCGAATAAAGGCACCCCCAGGGAATAATTTCAGCTACAAATGCAAATTGGCTTGGGCAACTCCTATTTCTTTTATTTCTCATCTTTTTTTCCTTCCTGGCAGTGATGTCTTCAATCTATTCTGAATAAAGTTGCTCAGATTTTCTGCTTCCCTGTGCATTTTCAATGCCTTGCTTGCAATGACCTCAGGGTTTATCTACACTAGGCAATTAAAGTGCCTTCAGCCGTGCCCTTACATCTTGAGCTGAAGCTATTGAATTTATTATATTTTTGGTAACAGTACATTATTTATTTGCTGGTTTTCTGATGATTTTCAATGACAATAATGAAACACTTCTGTACTTCACAGCATATTCTTGTTTTCTTAACTCCATGCCCTTTGCAATATCCTTCAATTTTTGATCCCTGGTGAGGACACATGCTAAAGTTCTTCAAAGCTGAGAATATCTTGTAGAGAAGGAGAGGCCTTGATACATATCTGGAATATGGAGACAGGGCTCAGAAGTATGGCCTAGCTTCAGGGTCAAGGAGGATAGAGGGAGGGAAGAAGTGTGGGAAAAGAAAGCAAAGGAGGATGAAAGTGACCTGTCAGTTCTTGTAATTAAAGGTAATCTTATTGTTATTGATATCATATATAGAAAATTATGTAGTTACTATTACAGTAATATGTTAGGACTGACCTCAGAACTTACAGACTCAGATATAATAAAGTCACCCTGAAGTTTAACACAAATATGTTGGGGTCATAGGATGTAGCCTCAGAAATAAGTATATTATACTGGTTTTTTCTTTTTCCCTTGTATTGTCTCCTTTCTTTTCTCCCCACTGGATTGGGGGGATCTTATCAAAGTCTATAAATACCTGAAGGTAGAGTGCAAAGGGGATGGAGCCAGGCCATTTTCAATGGTGATGACAGGACCAGCGGCAATGGGTACAAAGTGAAACATGGGAGGTTCCATCCAATCGTCAGGAAATACCTTTATTTTATGGCCATGGTGACCAGGTACTGGCACAGGTTGCCCAGAGAGGTTCTGAAGTATTCATCCTTAGAAATATTCGACAGCAATCTGTCATCAGCAACTGGCTCTAGGTAACCCTGCCTGAGTAGAGGGTTTGAGTGAGGTGGTCTTCGGAGGTCCCTTCCAACTTCAACTGTTCTGTGATATTTAGACCTCTGTAATATAACTATTCAATTAGAAATCTAAAGATGTTTGTTTCCAAATTCAAATATTTTGCAGCATCATTACCTACTTTGAGCTAACTACAGTCACTTTCAAAAGAATAACAAAAAAAAATCCAAAAGACATCTTCAATATACAGAAACTTATATAGATCATATAAAAGATATCCTTAATTTGACATTTTATTAACTGACTACTTCATCACTTGATATATGTTAGACAGCCTTAAGACAATTTTCTGAAAGCTGAGTTGTTTCCTTCATCATAAAATGTTCCAGTCAGTAGCTTTTATGTTTGCTTAATATTTTTATAATTCAGCATTGCACTCCTAATTACATGTAATATCAAAGCGACCAAAACAAGTGCAGCAAAGAGTGAATTATGCAAGGTATCCTGTCAACTAAAAGATCACATAATTTTCAAATAATGAAAGTGATAGGATTCATACTGTGAAGCTGTCACATACATTTTCTAAGTAAGAAAATGTCTAGATTGGGTTCAGCTTTATGATAACATATAAAATAAATCTGATTTACAAAGGTATCAAGTTTTGAGACTGACTAGACTATTTTCGGGGTTTTTAATTAAGGTTCAGTAATAACTGAAATAGATGTTCTTTGCTTGATGCTTTCATCAGAGGTTCTCAAAAACTGTAACTACTGTTGACTAATATTCTTTTTCAGAAGTTATTATCTTATTTTAAGATGGAGAAACCAGGGTCCAGATCCTTTCATTTTTTTTTTTTAAGAGTCACCCAGAAAATCTGTGATAGTCCTAAAAACAAAACTTGGATTTCCTTGATGAAGGCAATATTAGTGTTTTGTAGTAAAATGTAAAGAACCTGCAATGTTTGACTGGATATAAATTTCAGCCTCCAACTCCTAAACTTATATTTTCACCAAGTTAATTTTTCTCTGCAGAGTACTTCTTGTTCTTTTAAAAGACTTTACATGTATATCACAAAACAGAAATTAAATTCTTAATTGTTTCTGGATTTTTGAGCAAAGGCTTGACTGCTGTGAATTAAAAACAAAAGTGTAATATTTCTGTTACACATTTTTAGCGAGATGAAATTTTGAGAGATCTGTTCACAAAAATTTGGGATTTTTTTATGTCTCTAATGATTGTGCAATTTTGTATAAAATCAAATAACCTAAATTCTGCAATGTTAGAACTTTGTTTAATAAGAGAATCCACCTGTTTCTGTAGGTATAAAACCAGAAAGAGGTAGTGGATTCCAGTTTGCAAGCATAATTTTAAGCTAACTATTTAGTATTAGGATATTGATGATCACAAGACTTTGTTTTAAATGCCACATCACATTTTCAGAAAGAAATGCAATGTTGATAGGATAAGAGTAACATATGATAATAAAGACGTAATTCATATCAGATAAATATCACAGTTCTGATAGAATAATATTTAGAACTGTGAATGCAAAGGTATTAGTGCATAATCATTTTAAGGACATACTTTAAAAAGCATTCAACAGCAGTACATGTCCACAGCAGGCCTTAATGACCATTTTGTTTAAATAGGTACTCTCATGCTTTGCATAAAACATTCTCCTATGACTTTTCTGTTGAGTAAATTTTCTAAAAGTGTTACAAAAAAGTTTGTTAATCAATATTTTTGTTTTACATAGAAATCTCCAGTAGAAATGTAAAACAATAAAACTGCTACTGCCTCCACCCCTCAGAAAATGCAAATAGAAAAGGGACAACTAAATGGATTATGGAGATGAATAAAGGAAGAAGTCTAGCTTTGCCACTTACTTCTCTGTTGTAACTTTAACATGATGTATGTTTGGGGTTTTGCAAAGAGACTGGCTATTTCTGCACTAAAATGTTGATATCATTAGAAACTGTGAAACCATATTGTTAATTGTCTTGATTGGTTTATTTCCTTATGATTTGTAAATACTTTTATTGCAAGTTGAACACATTCAACATTAAATATGCAGTTCTCATAATAAAGTATAGATAAATAGTGTTTATTATTTAATACATACTAAATTATTGCCTATAATATTAATTTCCACTAAAATATATTTTGAAAATATTTAAAATTTTGTACTTTTATATATTTATTTTCTTCTTATTAAAAAAAATCAATGTAAATTAGAAGAAGATATATTAGGGAAAAAAAATCTTCTCAAACTTTGTAAGCTACAATAAATACATTCTATTTAGCAAAAATTCTCTAAATTCCCTGAAATTATGATATGCAGTTAGACTATTGTACTGACTTCTGTCATCACTAAGAAGGGTGTTTGTAATCGAAAAACATTTGTACTAGCTCTCAAACTGAAACTCTTCAGATTTTCTAGTGACTTAATTCAGAAAGCAGCATTAAAACATCAGAATTCAGGACTCGTTCCCTCAATTTTTTGTGTTGGAATATATACTTTTATCTCCAACACTAGTGAAAATGCTTGTTCCTGGAACTAAAAATCTGAAAAAGGATCCATGCTCAAAAACAGTCAAGAATACCAAGTGGAATAATAGAAATTAAAATTAAAGGACTCAGAGGATATTGCTATACCACTGCACATGTTTGTGGTTATCCATGTGCTTTTTACTGAGAGCAGATCTAGTCTCTCCTCTCTCTTTCCATAGCTGAAAAATACATATAAGACCTGGAAAAATTGCATAGAAGAGCAGCAAGAATGACCAAGGATTGTGGCAAAGATTAAATAAGAGAAATTAATGATGGAATAAAAAAATAAAATGGACATCTTTATCTTTGAAACTGTGAAGGGCATGTGGAAGACAGTTGTTTACTGACTGAATACAGATTGAATACAGGTTGAATGAAGAGTATATATAAAGGCTAAACATAAGGAGGGATCTTTTCATAAAATGTAAACTTCTGTTGTATAACTTCTTG
Organism: Empidonax traillii; assembly: GCF_003031625.1. Taxonomy (NCBI): domain Eukaryota; kingdom Metazoa; phylum Chordata; class Aves; order Passeriformes; family Tyrannidae; genus Empidonax; species Empidonax traillii. Next base: position 1,503,906 of record NW_020955272.1, read on the forward strand.
TCATGGTATTTTGATGAGTTTAAAATGCTTAATGAATATTTCAGAGGTGATAGACAACTCTGAGCAAGGGAAAACCAACAACAGATATTGAAAATTTTGAAAGCTTTGTTTGACAAGTTCTTCTGATGCAAGCTGTTGGTGGCTGGGAAACTTTCTGAAAAGTATCACCAAGACTTCACCTTATCTTTATACTCTGTTTCAATATGCTCCTTTGTGGTGTCATCAAGTTTTGGAGACAGAACTCTAAACTAGACAGACCTCTGGACCCATCTGTTATCCCCAATCTTAGGCGATGGTGTTATTTTCTTTTTTTAAAATGAAATCACATTGAGTGATTTGTTCAACAGCCACACAGAAGATGGCAACACTTATCAAAGGGAAAGTAAAAAGGAGAAGCCAGAGCTTTAAAATCTTTTGGCTTTCAGTCGTTATGATATATATTTCTAAATATTTTTAAAACTTCTTGGGAAATAACCTCAGGAAGTTTGAATTTAATTTATAGCTTTATGAGTCATTTTCAAGTTTTTAAGGATGAAAACTTCCAAATCACATCACATAAGGATCTCAAAACACCTTTACAGATTTAATTTTTTTTTCTGGAATTAAAAAAATTTATCTTGCAAATTAAGAAAGAGAGACACAGAAATTTTGAGACACTTGGCCACAGAGGAAAAATTAAAATTAAAAAATCTAAAAAGCCTGAGCAATTCTATTGCTTTATTTTAATTAAAATAGGGAGATAAATAAATAAATAAGACTTTATTACTAGGAGTAAGATTACATTGTAATAAACAGAGACTGCAGTCAGTATGTCAGACTTCCCACAAACAGTCTAAGATGGACTAAATTTAGAATACGGCTTGTTAGTATATTGTTTTGAATATATTTTAGCCACTGTGAGATACTGAAATGGTAAAGGTTAATGACTCAAATAATCAACCTTTTCCAAAAGCGGTGGGTGCTTTGCTGAGGCCAGGTTTGCACATCCACCTTAAGGTGAGGAGGAGAGTTTTTGGGTGTGTTGTGGCTGAAACCTCTGATCTGAATAAGAACAAGCTAGGTGCGAAGGGGGTGTACATCCATCACTGGTGGATGACCGGGACAAACCTTTGTTAAGCAACAAGATGGTTTTTGAGTTAGATGGGTTAGAAGGACAATAAGAAGAAGTGAGGTGGGATAATGTTTTTTATTATTCCAATGTCCTCCTTCCCAATAAGGCTCAGATACCAAACTCCCCCCTCATGGGAGGTACCTGGATGTTCCCACCTGAGCCTGAATATAAATTAACCCACTGAACCCTATGTTTCGTGAGCTTCTCCCACCCCTGATGGATCAGACTGTGACCGTGACTTCGACCAATGGACATAGAAATTGCAACAACCAAGTCTCCTTGCTGGTGGTAGTATCTTTCCCCTTCATATTTACATTTGTTTTTTCCTTTCTTTCTTTTCCTTATTTATTTTTTTAACTTTTCTATTGTTATGTTTCTACAGATAATCAAAACAACTACGTACCTCCTTTCCATTGCAACTAAATTGTTCTAAAACACATACACACACACACTCACATGCACATATATACATACACACCAGTCCTCCAGTGTTGTTTCACTCTAATCTGTTCCAAGGGATCTATTAACAAGAACCTCATTACCCCACCCTAGGGGCGGATCATAACAGCAGTCAGATACCATCACCAGCAAACCTTGAACCTTAATCTATCACAATTTTATTAAGAAAGGGTGTTATTCTGCAAACTGTTGGTGTGAGTCCTTCAAGGATGCTAGCAGTCACTGGCAGCAGGTAACATGCTAGAATAAAAGTGTGGAAACCTGGGAGAGAGCCTCTCTCTTGGTATGTGACCACAAACAAGTCAGCTGAACTGCTCTCTGATCTAGTGAACTGCTCAGCTGGGAGTCACCATAACAGGATGATGACAGACTGGTTGGACACAAGAGTTTTGGCTTTCCTGGTGACAGACTAATAAAACACAAAGGGTTTGAGGAAATAACCTCTTTTCACATGACACTGTGCAATATGGTTTGGGTTTTTTTGTTTGTTTGTTTGTTTGTTTGTTTTTAATTCTTACTATTTAAAAAGTATTTTGTAAAGGAAAATACATTGAATGTGAATGTATATAAAAGCACTATTTTTGTACTTTGGAGGTACACTTTTATTTCTGGGCTAGCCAACAGGATTAAATAACAGAGTGACAACCTTTACTCTCAAACAGTCAGACCAGGGGGCATTTTAAACTACGGGATTCATTTTACTTTAAAAGTCTTCTGATTTTCATTGGTTATGTTAATTAATAAACTCTTCAGATACAATTTTGCAATGTTACCTCTGATCAGTTTGCTCTCTTCCTGAGGTCCAGAGAGATTTTAGAAAAGAGAGAAAGTCCTTGATGGTAGTTTATGTGTTTTGGCTTTTTGGGTTTTATTGGTTTTTTATTTGGGGCAGGATGTTTTGGGTTTGATGGGGTTTTTTTGGTTAACTTGTAAGTAAGAATTCATCACTCAAATGACAGTTGAACAAATAATGTAAAACACTTCTCTTCTGTCCATAAAGATTAATTTATACCATCAGAATATAATTTATCCTACCTGTCTTAGACACCTATTTTAGAAAGAGATTAATTTAATTTTGGATGTAATTGCTTGTCTCCATTGGTTAATGAGGAAGCTTCATGACTAGACATGATGGGTGGAATTAATTTCATTTAATTTTATGTATCTTTACTGTATATGCCTACATCTGAGGGAATCTCTGGAAACTCCTTTAGTGACTGAAGTGATATAAACATTTTCAGGGAAAGCTCATTTGACAATTTAATCATCTGCATTAGTTTTGACTGGGGTAGAGTTAGTTTTCTTCATAGAGGCTAGTAAGGGGTAATGTTTTGTATTTGTGCTGAAAATAGCATTGATAACACAGAGATGTTTTCATAATTGCTAAACAGTACTTACACAGAGTCAAGGCCTTTTCTTCTTCTAACCCCACCCCACCAATGAAGAGGTTAGAAGTGCACAAAAAATTGGAAGTAAACATAGCCAGGGCAGCTGACTCAAAATGACCAAAGTGATATCCTTTACCATATGGCATCATCGTGGTCAGCTTATAAAGATGGGTGAAGAAGAATCACAGAATCACAGAATATGCTGAGTCAGAAGGGACCCACAACGATCATTGTATCCAACTCCTGGCCCTGAACAGGACATCCCCAACAGTCACACCACGTGCCTAAGAGTACTTTCCAAGTGCTTTTGAACTCTGTCAGGCTTGGTGCTATGACCACTTCCCTGGGGAGCCTGTTCCAGTGCCCAACCACCCTCTGGTGAAGAACCTTTTTCTAATACCAAACCTAAACCTCCCCTGGCAGAACTTCAGGCCATTCCCACACCTGTCTACTGATGGGAAGTGGCGAATGAATTCAGTATTTTGCCTTCCTGTGCACACAGCTTTTGCTTTCCATACTAACCTGTCTTTATCTCAACCCACAAATTTCCTCACTTTTACTCTTCTGACTCTTTTTACTATCCTGCTGTGGAGGCATCAGTAGGAGCCTGGGTGGGACTTAGCTGCCTACCAGGGCTAACCCACAAGGCAATCTGTTTTACCTTACTTAATTTCCTATAAACAGATTCTAGATAACCAGCTCAAGTGTAGAAAACTTCATACATTTATTTTTCTTAATTCTTTCCCTCTGTAAGAACTGAATGAATTTCCACCCACATTTCTAGAGAGGTAAACATAAGATTTACTAACTCACTTTCAGATGTATTAAATGTATCTATGCTTCTTGCAAATCTACAGAATTTATCATTTAAAACAAAATGGTTTTTGTACATTCTGATTTCAGCAAAGTTCCTAATCTACTTCCTCCAATAGATTCATTACAGAGGTCAAAACTCCACAACTACAGACACCCGCTTCCTCTATTCTATCGCTGTTAGATGTAATTTCTAATGTTTTCTGATACCTTTGAAATCCATGCAACATTATCATGGTCCAAATCTATTTTACTCATTCAACTTTCATCCTGTAAATTGTAGTTGTTCGCTGTATTTTACCAGTCCTATTCTCTCCTTGGATATTTTTTTTAGAAGAGAATGGTCCTACACTGACACATTTTTATCAGCCTTTCAGATATTTTTATGGGGAAAAGGGGATATTAAAAAAAAACCCAACAAAACAACCAACCCCTCCCTCCCCCCAAACCAAACCAAACAAACAAAACCACAAAAAGCAGTCAAACAAACCAGTAAATCAGCTTTTTTACTACCCATGTAGTATAACATTCATCTATTCTAAATTGATGATAGATATTTATGAATTCTTTACAATTGGGATTCATTAGAGGAACATTCACTGGATTTAAAACTGGTTTGTAAAGAAGTAGCCCTTTTGGATTCATCATGGGAAAAAAAAAAAAAAAGCTCACCTTTCTTGATTTCCATTTTTAACACAATAGAAAAGGTGTTTTTCATGCACCTGTACCTACACTAACCATGTAAAGATTCTAGGAGTCAAAATAACCTCATGACTCAGTATAGCCTCGAAACCTTTTGGAAAAAAAAGGTTTCTTTATGGCAAAGGACCTGAGAATCCTCATTTAGAATAAGCTGACCATTAATCAGCAGTACCCTGGCAGCAAAAAGACTAACTGGGCTGGTTTAGTAAGAACATAACCAACAGGTCAAGGAAAATATTATTGTACTCTATTTGACAATCGTGAGATGGCATTTGGAATACTGTGTCCTGTTTTGGACTCCGCAGTACAGGGCAAATGTCAGTGAATGGGAGAGTCCAATCAAGGACACCGAGGTGCTCAGGGATCTGAAGCATAAAATGCAGGAAGAGAGGCTGAGAGAACAGGACTTGTCCAGCCGGAAGGAAGAAAGGTTGGGGCAGGGAGCTCATGTTATTCCACTACTTAAAGAGGTGTTGTAGATCTGATGGAGTCACATACTTGTCATACATGCACAGTAAAAGGACAAGAGGCAAAAGCCCCGTGGTTGAAAGAAGGGAAATTTCTACTGGATACAGACATTCTTCGTAGTGAGAGGTTAAGCACTGGAACAGCTTACTTCAAGAGTGTGCAGAATTTCTGTCTTTGAAGATGTTCAGAACTCACCTAGATAAGGCTGTGAACAACCTGAACTACTACTGAAGTTGCTCCTGCTTTGAGCAGGATGTGTGACTAGGTGACCTTTGGAGATCCCTTTCAAGCTCTTTTTTAATGTGATTTTATGATTCTTTCCATTTTTAGTGTACTTCATCACTTTTTTTCTTTTCATTTGAGTAACCATTTTGAAAGTCTTATCTGTAGGCTCTGTATGAGTATGTGTGTATGTGTGTGAATCTATACATGTACATTATATGCTAAGATGCAATGAGCAACTGTCTAATTTTCCAGAAGTCCTGCGAAGATAAAAGCCTGAAGATGTATAAGCTGAAATGTTGTTTTTGTTAAAGCAGCCATTTAAAATCTTGGACATGCTATAGTTCTAAATTAAATTCATCTTTCCTCATATATTCAGGTATAAATCAGCTATTTAACATTTAAAACCAGCATATGGCTTATAAGCATTTGAAAAGAAGCAAAAGAAAGGATATTAAGATATTGAACTTCTTCATAAGACATTTAAATGGTTCTTTGGGAACCAGTTCTGACATCACAATTATGTGATAGCAGAGCTGTAAGGTCAGGAAAACCATAAAGAGTGTGTGAGATTCTGGTTGCTGCTTGAAAATGAGAATACGTGGTATTATTATTTCAATAGCTTTCTGCCAGGTCATTGCTTGGCATACTTTTCTTATCATTTTGCACCATTGTTATCCACAAAATATTGTATACATATACCTGGATGCTGAGAAAGCAGATCTATTTCTCCCTATTAATCCAAGATCTTTGAGTGAATGTGTGAAAATGATTTTTAGAATTATTTTAAACATCAGTTGGGTAATCAGTTGATTTCAATATGTTTAAAAGTCAGTTGCCTTGAGGAGTTTACCTAAATTAGTCTTTACTTAATTTCTCAATAATAATTTAGATATAGTTTAGTTCCATGTAGAATGATAATGTGACAGAGTTCATTTCATGCAATGATTTCATGATTTCCTTTATTAGGCTGTGGTCAAAACTTCTTTTGTAAGCTTCAAAAGCTCGTGTGTTTAATTGCTCTCATTCTAAGAACTGTCTTAAATATTTATGTAGCCATCATTTCTTCATTATCTTTCTTGTCATGACTGTTAAAATATATTTAGTCATGTTTAATAAGAAAAGAAATCAAAAGCATATATATGATTGATTATGGAATCAGATAACTTTCAGAGGTATTTAAAATTCTCCTCCAACCAATAAATCAGTATAACTGCATGATTGTATCATTTACGAGTGCTTCTTGTAAGGATGCACACTTTCAAGAATTTGCAAAAAAATTCAATTGGCATTCAACAGTGAAGGAGGAAACTGTTCATTTATTAACACTTTTGAACAGTATCAGAAATCATTGTTCCATCATGAAGAACCAAAGAAAAACTTTCTATCAAATATGAACTTTTTCGTGCAACAAAAAAAGAAGTGTCTGTAATGAGAGCTTATGGGCCAACTCTTTGATGTAATTCCAAACGGTATGGTCAAGTTAATAACCCTGAGATCAGCACTTTCTGAAGGGAATTAACATCTGAACGAGCTATGGAGTGGCTGACATGATTCTAAAATAACAATGTATCTAACTGTAAGAGTAATTCCAAGTGACCTCGGCTACTTTGTGACAAAGTTGCTAGGGCAATATGCTCCTCGTAAAACCTTCCTGACTTTTTGTGAGAAAATAATTATTCCTTACCTATTTTGGTGATTCAGCCTTTTATAGAATCATAAAGGTTGTTCTTCAAGTTTTTCCCCTTGAATTTTGTTCAATTTGCACTAAGTCTCTTAGAGAGAGGCAGAGGGATTTTTGTGTCATGGGTCATAAAAGCAGTCCATTTTTGACATTTTCACCTTAAAAAGAAGGAAACGACGAAAAATTTCTTTATGCCTTGGGTAACTTGTCACACATCAGTTATTAGTCTATAGCTGTTTCAAAAATATATCTGTGGTGAGCATTAAAGTGCTTACTTCTGCATATCACTGGGACTGTAATAGAAATCTAGACAAAATATACTAAAGATTTTCTATATATTTTTCATATATGTTATTTACCTTCAACGAACACAAAGAAGTGCCTTGCACCTGAAAAACTGATTCTAAAAAAAAGTCAGCTTTGCTTTTTTACTTTTAAGAAAAGAATAAGGTGATCCTAGTATTTACTCTGTTTTCTATATTCATTTAAAGGGTGTAGGAATGTAATACACCTTCTAAAGGAAATACTGGATTTTGACATGTAGTAGCATAAATGCCTGGCTTTTACATGGGTGAATTCTGCTGTTTAAGCTCATATTTATGCTTCCAAAGTGATATATAAGCTCTTTGAATACAAGTTTGGGTGTCTAATGTCACCTTAACATTTGTACTTATGAAGTGTATGTATCAAAATGTTTATAGGTGTAAGCATTTAAATTTACCTGAATGCCTCTGATAGACAGAGATCTTGCTAAAATTTCCCTGTGACTTCATAATAGTGTTCCTGAACACAAACACATGTTTAAACATGGAATTAGAAATGCATGTTAAATATGTGTGAATGCAAGAAGAGTTTCATACACTAGCACATACATTACTGCAGATGGCATAACAGCATTCTCAGCTGTCATTTTGCATTTGAAGAATTAGAATATGTGCAGGGACACAGATTCTAAGATAATGCAAACTGCTATAAATCCAGTGATTTCAATGTTAGTTTGCAAAAGAATTGATAGAAAATTCACCTCACAGCTGAATCTGAGTGTAGACAAAACAGATTATTGCCTCAGGCAGTGGATGGATGGAAGCAGCAGAAGCACTATGCAGCTGCTAACATCTCTGCCTATTCCAGTGCCCTGAAAACCCTGTTCAACTGCTGTCTCCGCATTTAGATAAGGGAGGGAATGAGTATGTGGGTTTTATTAGATACAATTTTTTTCCAGTCTTTTCCTGATTTATTTTCACAGTAATGCATCCCAGCTCATTCTTTTCTGTGTTTCTTAGTGTCTTAGCCCCAGCTTCTGAATCTCGGGGTGGCAAAATTTTGTTCTGTCTGTAACACCAGGAAACTATTAGCATTCTCTGAATACTCTGCCTTTTTACTATGATGACAAAGCTGCCCCAAAAACCCCTTTTGGTTTCACATGCTTCCCACATTTCTGCTAAGAAAGGTGAGGAATATACCTACTCTTCTAGTTAAAAGATTTTGTCAAGACAGTAAATTCCCCAAAGGATTGGTTTCATCATATCCCAGCTATTAGCACTTTATTACTAATTCCAGGAATGTCATCATTATTTTACCACAACAGTTATTTCAATTTTCAGCATATTTCCAATTTTGTGACATTCCCCTCCACTGTTTCTTTCCTTCTTCCCCACCCACCCTCTTTTTTCCCCAGAAGCACTCAGTTTTCACAGGCTTTTGTTTTCCTATTTTTTTTTTCTTTCTGTTATTTCTTAGGACTGAATCTTCCTTGCTCTAAATCTTGGTATTGCAAACTGTATGACAGTATTTTCACAGGCCCAAATCAAATACGCATTTAAGCACACAGATAATTTTAGGCACTGCTGTAATCCCATACAAACCTAAGAGATCATTCATAATGGTAGATGATTTCTATAATAACAATGGCATCTTTGAGCTAGTTTGCTGAAAAAGACAGTGTAGAATTAGAACCACTCTGAGGAAGTTATTGAAAAGCTCAAGTTATTTAATGTCTCAAAACCCAGATCTGTGAAATATTTTGATGCAGACTGCATGCCCTGGAGGCTGATGCAGAGTAAGTGTCAGACTTTATTCTGTCAAAGTAATTATTCACTTGTTATACAACACTGTCTGGGTGTTATTATTGTTACCTATGGACCATTTTGCCTCACAATGACTAAATGGTGTTGTAGCAAAAAACATCAGCTGTTCTGAAAGAAGTATCTTCTAAGGCAATGTGAATAGAAAAATATTTTGCTTTTTTTTTTTTTTTTCTTTATTTCTAGGACTTTTTTTAATACAAGACTTTACATTCAAAGGTCTTTACATTCAAAGGTCAGTGGTTTCACTTTCCTTGAGTTACCCAAGGATTTCACAATGCCCTAGATACATATCATACTCGTGTTATCTGGTCATGTGAAAAATATCAGAAGTTAACCAAGTCCATTCAATTTACTACCAAGATGATTTGTTTATACTTGTTCACACTCAAATAGAGACAAAGGAGCTAACAAAAAAGATTTGTGAAAAGATACAAAATAAATAAAAAAATTACTAATACAAACAGGAATGCACAGAAGGAGTTGACATAAACATCGATCACATGATGTCATGATGTTGATGACAATTAATGAACAGCAAATAAACAGAAAAAAAATCATTGTCCCTCCAAATGTACGTGAGTTAAAATCTCTATAGGAGCTATTTAATTTTGTCAAGTTTTTATGCTCATATGCATTGGATTTAGCAGACTTTTGGATAAGATAAGAAAAAGAGAAAGAACAGGGATGAAGACCAGCACATGATTTAGCCCAGATATGTCAAAAAACAGATTAATGCAGTCATGTGCCTAAGAATTCCCCAATCCAGTACACATTTAGATCCCAGTCTGCAATCACTGCAGATTCAATGAGAGTCACACCAGAAAAAAAAAAAGCTGAAGATCTTTACATAGTATACAGTATTAATGCAGACTTGGTGATGGATACACCCTGCAAGGGAGATTCTCCCTATCTTCAATACATGCAGCTGGAATACAAAACTTTCCCTCTGTTCTACAACAAGCCAAACCAAAGAGCAAGGTGGATATCTGAACAGATTTAAATTGGGTTACTTAAGTAATAATTTTCTAAGTTCCAGTTTGAGAAGGGAAAAGTGTATGGGAAATGTTGGGAAAACCAGTGGGGAATAGATTTCAAAATAAGAAACAAATTGAAAAAGCTGCTGTTTAATAAAATTGAATTAACCATCAGTTCCACCCAAGTGGAACTGGCCTTAATGGCTGTAGAAACTGACACCACAGAAGTAAGTTTTGGTGGGACAGATTACAGTAAAGATCCACAGTACAGAACGAATTGCTGCTCAGTATGCAGCTACTGGCAGTTGAGATACAGAGCCTGTCAGAGAACTTTGTTCATTAGTCTTGATCTACAGGTGAATATGGATAAATTTTAGATGACAGCAGAAGTACTGACAAGTGGAAAGATGATGTTCCCACAATGCTGAGGAGTTTCCGCAAGGGAGAGCTGTGCAGGTACTGCATGATTAGAGCAAAGGCACATCCTGACAGTGGAAACCTTGAGACTGATATAACCCGCCAGTAGTTGGAGAAGTGTGGACCTATAAGCTGGGCAAAAAAAATTGAGGGTATCAAAAAGAATGAAAAACAATAATCCAATGTAACATGGACTCACAGACCTATGAATATGGAGCAAAGTGCAGATTAAGTTCACAAGCAAGAAAAATGAACCTATGCAGATCCTAAATGAAAAGAAAGAAACCATCAGTATCATATGCCTCTTGGTGAAGAGCTTAGGATGTAGGTGACTCACTGTGTTCATTCCTTTGACTGAAGCCAGAGTTAGCAGAAGGATCAGCATAATACCAGAAAAAAAGAGTAATATTAATATTTTTTAATATTTTTAACATTCCTGAAATAAGTAGATATGGAGTGATAATAAATCTTTGTTTAGCATGTTCATATTTCAGTTACACTAAGAAGAAATTCTTGAGCTTTTTTAATATAAAGTCTGTTTGCTTTTTGCCTATAGCAAGATTTGGAGTATGACGTGGAAGATTTGTTCCCTAATCCCTAAGAGCTCACTTTTTAGTGCTTTGACAAAAATCTCTGCAAAGAAACACTATGCTGAATTAAGGCATAAGTTTTTCAGGAAAAATCAGGGTTTGCAGAGAACTTCCTGGGGCCGCAGTGCAGACTTAATATGTTCAGCTTCCTTTTTCAGTAAAAATGAGCCTTCAATCTGATGTCTTGTAACCTCATTTATCAATGTGTGTTTTGCTAACAAAAACTGAAGACTATCTCTAGGACACTTGCTTATGTCAGCATTCCTAATAGATAAAAGTTAATATTTATTAGAGCAGCATTTGATAGTAATTAAATACAGAGAAAAAAATTAAAATAGCAGATTAGTTTGAGGCACAGCTTTACAACTTCTCTTGGTTGTTATACCTTCTGTGCAGGAAGAAAGAGATAAGAGAATCAAGGACTGCCAAGTCAAAAATTAAATATTATAATGAATGTTGATGTTTCATTGTGGAGTAATGAACTACCTATCACTCACCCTGACATTAAAGAATGACTGTGCTTGAGAGTTTCCTTCTCTGTATATTGTTTAATTTTGGCCCAGGCAAATTTATCACTGTCAGATAGGTAGTCCTATCAAATACATTGAAGGTCTGGACATCCTTTTTCCTTATCATTTGCTAAGCAACATCAAAAGTCTAATTACAAATATTTTAATAAAGAACTGGTAATTAAAACTTTTTTCAGGAAAAAAAAGAAACAAGAAGTATTAATAAGGAAAACACATCCTAGAATTGTTTACAAATATGGCAAAGACAGGGATAGATTTAGCTCTTGTGACTAAGTCCTAAATAAGTTGATCTGTTACATTTCTTTGTTGATTATACCTCTTCTATGAAATGTCCCCAAGGGGGAATACCTGGAGTGTTAAACCATGTAAAACTGTCAAATTATTCTGAGGAGTTCTGATATGCTAGATTTCACCCATTACTCCTATTAAACCTTTATTTATTCCCAAGTTAAGGCAAGGTACCTCTTAAGAAAAAAAGATCTTTTACCACTTGATCGAGATAGAACCAAGAGATTGAAATTTATTTGATAAATGCATTTTGTCTATTGCTTCCTGAAATTTCACTTTTTATCTCCTGTTATTAGCTTTTTTTAAAATTTCCTCTAAACAGACCTTAATAGAAATGTTCAAATCAAACTGTATAGCAGTTATATTTGCATGAACATTAAATCATATTGTACATCTCTACATGAGCCTGAAATCATACTTCACCTGTGCTCTACTTTTGGAAAAAATTTATTCTTTTTTTTTTAATCCATCTCTTTTTTTAAAGGCAAATTTTGGGGAAAAATGTCACACAGAAGTCTGTTAATTATTCATTTCTTCTCAGTGTTTGTACTGAAAACTGAAAGTTCCTTTTTTTTTTCAAAATGAGAGTGGTGGTCTCTGGCTCTTGAACTGAATCTGGTTCAGACATAACTCAAGCCCAAGTCCCCTAGTGAGACTGTCTCATGTGAATAGCATGGTGATTTGCTGACACAGGCACATTTAGGAAAATCTAATAGAGGGAATTAACCTTCAGGGTCTAATAAAGCCAATGTTATTGAGTCATTATCAGATTTAGTTGCACATTGAGCGTAACCCTCTACAAATTATAGTGCTGAAGCTTGTGGTCTATACATCTATCTATATATCTCTCTATCTGTCTACTCATCCACTCATCTGCCTATCTATCTAAATAGGAATGGCTATGGAACCACTCCCTCTGCAGTGGGATTAGCCACACTAACTGTGGGGATCTCTCTTGTTAACAGACAACCCTTGTAGACAGGCAGTTGGAGCAATTCCAAAGTCAGAAAGGGAGATGATAATTGAGCAGCATGGATACTGAGGAGTTTAATCATCATATTCAATCCCTACTGCTTTTTAGCACAACAGTAAAGATGAAAAGGAAGCCAGTCTTATTTATCACCCATCATACAGGCCCAGAGTTCACATTCTCTTCAGGTAATGCCTGTCTGTAGAACTTGCCCTTTAGGGCTCAGTAATCTAAAGATTTAAAGCATGTCTTATGGATAAGCATTACTTAGCCTTAATCACCTTTTTTTTTAACCCGAAAAATAAGTGAAATCAGATTTGTTATAACTTTTTTTTTTTTTTTTTTTTTAATAAAACACTATAAGGCTTCATTTTAGAGATAAAATCACTTTCCAGTTGTCCCCTTCAGTTAGGTTTAAAGCTTCCAGAACAATACTTGGGGTCAAAAAATACATGGATTCTAACACTGAAGCTCACTTTCCCCCATTGCTGGAGTTCTGTGGTCATGAATTCCAATACCTAAAATTATTCCGAATTATATTTACTTTTGTGTTAGATTTTATACGTGAAGAAAGAGTCCCTACCATTAAGAAAGGTTAGTTTCACTACGATGAAAAATGTTTCAGCTTATTTTCAGCAAAAAGGGATGAGAATTTATCTTTTGGTGTTCTGCATTAATGTAGTTTTATTCTTATGTGTTCATTTATGCTTGTATGAGTAACAGGGGGAAAAAAAGACTAAACCAGGACTGTTCAAAGGGTCATAAGATGAAGAATCCACCCTTTTATCTGGAATCAATAGAATATGTATCTTCCACCCGTAGCAAAAATAAATGATCTTTTTAACTCATAGCCACACAAAGATTATTCATGAAACAGCAATATCTATTCTTGTAAATATAGCTCCCCAGAATATACTAAAGAGGGGGAATTAGTGGTACTTAATACAAGATAATGTATTTATAACCTGAAATGGCAAAAGTTGATATAAAAAACCCAGTGACTCTAAGAATAAAATCCAGCAACTGAGAGGAAGATTATTATAGTGTAGTATGCAGTGCTGGAAAATATTGTTCAAATGTTTACTTTAAAGTTGACAATTTCAGTTAATTTATTCCAGTTTAGACAAATACCTAAATGACTAGAAGCCTTAGATAGTTTAAGACAGAGTACCTCTTATAAGGTTCAGAATCAGGCCTTCATGGCTTTTCAATCTTTCATGTGAAGCTAAGAGAAATGTAAGTGTTTCAGCAAAGTTTCATCTGCTTTTCAATTTCTTAGTCCTGTAAATTTTTAAAAAAAACAAACCTAAATTCATTATGCCTATCTGAAAAAATATTACATCAATGTCTATGAAATGAATTCATCATTCTAAAGCTTTAGACTTTGATAAAGGTTAGTTTGTGGTTAGAGTCATGCGTTCAGCTGCTCCTATTAAAGTTGTATGATTCAATTTTAATATTATTCTGAAAAGTGAAAAAAGTGTCATAATATTATCTAGCTATCTGTATTCAGTAAATATATAAATATAATGTATACTACAAGGTCAGCCTAGCTTTAGCTATAATAATTTGCTACTGAAAAAGTGGCAAATATTAAATTTTAGGTGTAGTAAAAGAATCACCATTCAGAATTATTCTCATTCAAAACATTGCAGACAGTACAGAAAATCATAAACCCTGTATATGCAACATTTACTTTACTGCTCTCATTTCAACTATTCCTTAAACCTTTCATTAGAACTGTATTCATTAACTCAGATAGACCTTTAACACCAGTATCAAGATTACAGTCCTATGCATGATATTTTTCCCACCATTAGTTATCATAGGGAAATTAATGTTATTTCCATTTCTGGAATTGAAAATAAATGGAAGTTGAATGTTCAACAATGTAAATAAGGTGTGAATTTATTTTCTTTTCTTTTTTTTTCATATTTTTTCATATAAACATATGTCAGAACATAACTTCAAAATGGGTAGGAGAAAACAGTGCAGGTCCATGATGCACTAAATGCATATTTTATTTTGTGCCTGTGGACTATTTTCGCCTATGACAATTTAGATACTATGACTGGTAATTAAATAATGTCTAGTTGTTTGGGAGAAACTTTAATAATATGGTACTAAGCTAACATAACAGTGGACCTGTGAAGGCCTATATCTTGATGGACTTGTGTTATTACCTAACTCAAAGTTTCATGTACCTAAACAATCGCTCTCATATTCCCTAAAATCAGTTTGGCAATCAACTGTGACCCACTCCTCATGAAAATTCAATTATATTCAGATGTATTTAGGAAGAAAAGTGCAATGTAGAATTAATGCATACGTTCTTGGATATTTTGTCCAGCTTAAAACAATTCCTGAAACTCTGAAAGAGGCAGAATGTAGATACCTAACTGGGAAGTCAGTTAAAGAATTGTTCTGATGGAGTTTGAGGTAACTGATTTGTAGTACAGAAGATAAGGTCAAGTCTTTACTGAGAATTCAGTTCTCCTCATGAATGATGGTAATAAGCATCTTCAGATTAGTATTAGAAATATTTTAAATTATTTATTCTATTGATGTTTTTAAATGTAGCTAAAATATTTAAGTATTACCTTTCAAAAAGTTTAAATCTGATATCTATATTAGTAATGTGATAACCGTGGAAGATACCCTAATTACTAAGGAATCAAGCTGAATATGGACAAACAATAGAAACCAAGGAGTCACTTAACTGAGAGAAAATAACTTTTGATAACAGAGGAAACCAACACTTTAGATACAGAAGTATTCAACTGTGCTCAGTTAGGCTGCTCCCAAATTGCTCAAATGAAGTGATATATTATTTAAGTCAAAATGATCTTTGAAATTAAATTATATTCTTCTAGCCATTTTCAGAATACAAAATTTAAAGAGAGTTTGACCAGAGAAAATGTGGATACCCTGTTAATGGAAGTGTTCAAAGTGGACAGTCCTCATTAGACATTGTGTACCTCAACAAAACATTTGTCTCAGATTTCTGATGTCTGCCAGCCTACAAAACCTTGATAGAATATGCCTAACACTGCAAGGATCATAGTTTTCTGAAGGAAGAAGGGTACAACCCAAGGCTGCTGGAATATTTTTTTGATAACTGTATTTTCTAAGGATCATCTTGTGCAAATTCCTATTCAGAAGTGCATAAAGATGAAGGATAACAATGCTTTATACAGAATGGGCTAAAGAACAAAAAGGGAGAAATTAATACCTTCATATATAAGCAATATACCTCTAAACATGTTAATACTTGTAGTGATTTAAGCCTTTACTATCTAGAATAAAACCCCTTAATTATAGCACTGTCAAGAACAATGAATGCTGGCATAATCTCAAAAGTCCAACACAATCAACTGTCAGTTACCTGTGAGAATTTTCTCTAAGGATTAATTAAGCAAGTTAAACCATTACCACAATGAAGCACAACAATCTATCTGATCTGCACCTCATGCACTACAGTGAGTGCATTAATTTGCTAAAATTATTTCAATTGTTTCTGCTTATAGTGGCCCACCTCTTTAAAAAAACCCTGTTCATAATAATCTTAAATGTCAATATAATAAATAAGCTTATAAATAAGCTTCTGAAAAATCTAAATGAAAAAATAGGAAAATACTTTTTCCCAATGTTTGATATTGTTCTATTTTATTTTGAGGTGTGATTTGGAGAAAAATGAACATTTGAGGTAATAAAAGAAGAGAATAAGGATTTCTTTGCTTCTTGAGACATGAGATCATAGTGAAAATTTAAAAAAAAAAATTCTTATTTTCAATTTAGATTTAAAGAATTCATAAGAAAATCAACTAAACTTGGATTTTAGATGCTAAATTCCTAATTATATTGATTCAATTCTGTGATGATACAGTTTATTAAATGCTTATAATACATTGTGCTCAAGACGACTGGCTTTTCATCCAATTTTCTGAATAAGTAAATCAATATTAAGGAATTTGGTACTACATGTAAAGTTGTACAGACTGTGTTTATTGTCATTAATATTCTCTTACACTAATAACATTTAATTTAATATATACAGGAATTTCATTTCAATTTTCCAATATTTATTTTTTACATTTATGTTATATTTGTATTAACTCTTTGTGAGCATAACTGTCTAATGTTCTGCTGGCAGTCAACAATTTTAGGATACCTCAGTCTGCTTCAAGATATATGGCTACAATATAGCACACCTGAAATGTTTCTACACTAGTGCACACAGCAAGAGAGAAGCTCAGAGGAGCTCAGAGCTTTGGCCCAGTCCCAGAGATTTCGCGTCCCTGACATAAGTGAAACCTGGTGGGATGAGTCCTGTGACTGGAGTGCCCTGTTGAATGGTTACAGGCTCTT
Organism: Empidonax traillii; assembly: GCF_003031625.1. Classification (NCBI taxonomy): domain Eukaryota; kingdom Metazoa; phylum Chordata; class Aves; order Passeriformes; family Tyrannidae; genus Empidonax; species Empidonax traillii. The sequence goes on from NW_020955272.1 coordinate 1,520,977, forward strand.
CAGGAGGGACAGGCAGGGGAGAAGAGTCTGAGGGGTGACACTGGGTGTAATAGAAGGTATAAAATGTACGGAGCTCAGAGTTGGCAACTGCACAGTTGAGAACTTCTGGGTAAAAATCAAGGGGCAAACAAATAATGCAGATGTCATCATGTGATTCTTCTGTAGACTTCTCAGCCTGGAACTAAGAGACACTTCCAAGTCCCACCCTTATGGGGGACTTCAACTTGCCAGGAATTAACTGGAAGCATCACACAGCTGGTACAACCCAGGCCAGAAGATTCCTAAAAAACCTGGATGACAACTTTATGGAAAACATCCTAAGGGGGTCAACTCGGAAAGATGCTCCCCTTGATCTGCTGCTTGCCAATGGAGCAGATCTTGTGAGCAAAGTGGAGATTGGTGGCTGTCTTGGCCACAGCGATCATGAAGAAAATGAGTTTAAAATCTTTGTTGATAGAAGAAACAACAGTGAAATCTCAACTCTGGACATGAGGAGAGAATACTTCAGGCTGCTCAGGGAATTAATAACTAAGGTCCCCTGGGAAAATGCGTTTGAAGGTGCTGAGATCCATCAGTCCTGGTAACTTTTTGGACATCACCTCCTTAGGGCACAGGAGCAGGCAATTCCCAAATGTTGGAAGTCAAGCAGGCAAGCCAGAAGACTGTTTTGTCTAAATAGGAATCTTCTTGTGGATATAAGACAAAAAACGAACATGTATAACCAGTGGAAGAAAGGTCAAGTGACATAGGAATAATTCAGAGATACTACTTGCTGCTGTAGGGAGAAAAACTGTGCATGGGGAATAATAGATAGTGGGTGTCACAGCAAATGTCCATACACACTACCAAATTCAGAATCCTAAATTCAAATATCTATATTCCTACGATGAATCCCACCTCTTAAGAAAAGAAAGGCCAGGAATATTGATGTCTTTTCCTTTGATTGAATTTTCTACAGATGACTACAATTCAAACAAGAAACACTACCAATCAAAATAAATTAGATTAACCATTAAAAAAAAAAATTATATGGATGCCATGGTTGTATTAACATTTTCTTAAGTTAAATTTCTTAAAATTAAATTTTTAATTTGTTCAGCATATTTATGCTTCACCCTGAAGTAAGGGAAAATCCAGAAAAAGTTTGACTTTGGACTAATATGTCTGAATGCTCATGACCTTTGAAATAGATTTTTATTACTATTATTAATATTATTTTTGACTACCATCTGAATCAACTTCTTCATGTAGCTCACTGGTAATCTGCCAGGTATCTTCAATTTTAATTCAGCCCGTTCCCATCTGCCAATGGAGTACAATTTCTTCTGTCCACTTCTTTTGTAGAACCCAGTTGTTTGTGCAGGTAATATCTGCCTGAGATTTTGCTGTCTGATCTGCCAGACAATATCTTTCAGTTTAGAAACAAGGACAAAATATTAGTAAACAATTAGACAACTGATTATTGTTCATATATGTGTAAAAATTTAAAAATCAGCCTATCTCAAATTGAGGGATTGAGTAAAAATATGCCAATTACTTTGAGTACATACCATGTAACTGTTCCTATAATATAACAACTTCTTCATATAAATTCTTACTCAGAAGTACTATGAAGGATAAGAGAAAAGGAAGACACATGTAGGATTGGGTGAAGGAAGGGGTTCAGTTACTATGGTGATAATGAACATATCCAAGTAAAATGTCACTAAAGGAGGTGCTACCAAATGACTGTGTGATGTGCAGTTCAGCAAGTATAAATGTCTTTGCATTTTGCAAAAAACCTCTAAATCATTATACACATTTTAAAATAGCCAGCATATAGATTGAAAGTACTGAAGAAATTGTGGGGTTTTTAACTCTTACTTCAAAGTTTAGCTGAGCCCCATTTACTAACATCTAAGTCCTCACGATATCAGGTCATGAGAGCACCATCACATTTTGTTTGACGTGTCTTGCTTTTGCTCCCTCACCAGAATTCTGTGCGTTTTTCTTTTTGAGCACAGCAAGAATAAATTTAGAAAAGAGAAAGAAATGTGTATGCTTTCATATGCAACCGACTTCAGTGAATATGAGAGGACAAGGAAAGAGAATCATAGAGTTATAGAATCACAAAATCATAGAATAGTTTGGGTTGGATGGGACTTTTAAAGGTCACCTAGTCTAAGCCCCCTGCAATGAATATGACATCTTCAAGTAGATCAAATTGCTGAGATCCCTGTCCAACCTCACCTTTAATGTTTCTAATGATGGGCTATTTACTACCTCTCTGAGCAAGTTGTTCCAGTGTTTCACCACCCTCACTCTAAATTTTTCTTCCCTACATTTAGTCTGAGTCTACCCTTTTTTACTTTAAAATCATTACCCATTGTCCTATCACAAAAGACCACATTTAGAATTTGCCATCTTCTTTCTTATAAGCTCCATTAAAGTATTGGTAGGTTGCAATAAGGACTCTCCTCTGGACCCTCTACAGTGTATTTTTTGTGTACTAGAGAACCTGAAGCTGGACATAATATTACAGATAGAGTCTCATGAGAATGGTGTAGACGGGGAGAATCACTTCCTTCAACCATCTGACCAAGATTCCTTTTGTGTAACTCAGGATGCAATTGGCTTTCTGGGCTGCAAGTGTACATTGAAAGACACTGAGAGGCTGGAGCTTGTCTAGAGGGGATGAAGCTGGTGAGGGATATAGAGAGTAAGTCCTATGAGGAGTGGTTGAGGAAGCTAAGGTTGTTTAGCCTGAAGAAAAGGAAGCTCAGGGTAGATCTTATCACTTTCTACTTGCTACAAACTGAAAGGAGGTTGTAACATGTTGAGAATTGGTCTCTTCTGCCAGGCAACTAGCAACAGGACAAGAGGGCATGGCTCAAGCTGTATCATGGAAGGTTCAGGCTGGTCATCAGGAAGAATTTCTTCACTGTACAGTTGGTCAGTATTGCGGGCACAGTGGAAGTTTCAGACAAAATTTATTAGAGATGCCCTCCTGTTGAGTCATGAGGTACAGAAAGAACCTCCTTGCTTTCTAAACTCCTTTACAGAGAGGAACCGAGGTGTGAGTGGATCCAATCCTAGCCCCAGACTTTGTCAATGGTTTATGTCTAAAGGATTCCATGGGTGTAACTGAACCTTTATACAGCTCTATCCCACAGGATTAAGAATAGCAAATTAGATATATTTATATAAATATTAGAGTTTATAATAGAATTATTAGATTCATTATGATAATTACTAGATGAAAAGTTTTAATCAGAATTATTTTTTACACAGTATGGAAGCTATAACAACTATTATAATACTATGAAGCAATGTTGAAGGAATTACATTAAAGCAATTGTATGTTAAAGTAATTGTATTAAAGCTAGCAAAAACAATTATTAAGTAGAGATTGACGTTACTCACCTGTACCAATGACTGTCAAATCTCTTTCACTCAGCCTTCAGAAGTAACCTTGAGGGACATCCCTACTCAAGGGTGGAGTCTTGACACAAACACTCCAAGAAGGGATACGCTAGAAGATCCTGCCATAAAAATTTGGGACTGGGTTTTTATAATATAAAATGACTGACATTCATACGTCTTCAGACCAGCTTTACCACTGATAGCTTTGTAACTAGAGAATTATTCAGACTGTTTTACCCCGCTCCAGACAAAGCATCCTGCTACAGTCAGGCACTGGAATGAGCTATCCATGGAGGTAGTGGAGTCGCCATCTCTGGGAGTGCTCAAGAAATAAGTAGACATGGCACTTAGTGTTATACTTCAGCTGACATGATGGTTTTCGGTCAAAGCTTGGGCTTGATGATCTTGGAGGTCTTTTCTAGTTTCAATGATTCTATGACACCGAGATTACCAGCTCAAGTCCATTTTTCCTTCCACCAGCACCCCCAAGTCCTTCTCTAAACTGCTCTTTAATCCATTCATCAGTATTGATATAGGGGACTGCCACAACCGATGTGGAGGACTTTGAACTTGGCTCTGTTGAATCTCATGAGATTCCTGTGGACCCACTTCTCGAGTTTGTCCAGGTCCATCTGGATGGAATCGCATCCCTCAGGCATGTTAGCTACACCAGTACAGTTGGTATTGTCTCCATACTTGCTGAGATTGCATTCTATCCCACTGACTGTGTCATTGATGAAGACATTAAACTGTACTGGTCCCAATATGGACCTCTGAGAGACAACATTTTTCACCGGTGTCCATCTGGACATTGAGATATTGACCACTACCCTGTGGATGTGACCATCCAATCAATTTCTCATCAACTGAACAGTCCACTCACCAAATACATGTCTCCAATTTAAACACAAGGATGTTGTGGTGGACCATACCAAAGGCTTTAAAGAAATCCAGATGAAAGGTTTCAGTAGTTCTTCCCTTGTCCACTGATGTAGTCACACCATTGTTGAAGGCATTGGGTTGTCAGGAAGGACTTGCTCTTAGTGAAGCCCTGCTGTCTATCTTGAATCTCATCCCTGTCCTTCATGTGTCCTAGCATAGCTTCTAGGAGGATCTGTGCCATGTTCTTCCCAGGCACAGAGGGGAAGCTGACAGGCTGATAGTTTCCAGGGTCCTTATTTCTACCCTTTTTAAAAATGGGTAAGATGTTTCGATTTTTTCCAGTTCCCAAGGGCTTCATCTGACTGCCATGACTTTTCAAATACGGTGGAGGGTGGCTTGATAACTACATCAGCCAATTCCCTCAGGAATCTGGGATGTATCTCATCAGGTCCCATAGACTTAGTTATGTTCATATTCCTCGGGTGGCCAAAAACCTGAGCTTCTCTTATAGTGGGAGAGACTTTTATCCCCCAGTCCCTGTCTCATAGTTCATCTACTGGAGAGGTGTGGGAAGAGAGGTTGTCAATGAAAACAGTGGAGACAAAAATGGTGAACACCTCAGTGTTCTCCTCATCCCTTGTTACAAGTTTGCCAGTCTTCCTCATCAGGGAAGAATGCTTTCTTTGACCTTCCTTTTCATTCTGACATATCTACAGAAGCCCTTCTTTTAATTCTTTGTTCAGCTGCAGCTGCCTCCCCTTGGCTTTCTTGACCACATCCCTAAACAACAAGAAAGTATCCCTGCACTTTTCCCAGGAAACCTATCCCTGCTTACACTGCTTGTGCATTTCCTTCTTAGCTTTTAGTTTGACCAGGAGGTCTCAGCTTAGCCTTAATGGTCTCTTGCTTTTCTTTTCTGATTTCTTACACCTGGGCACTGCTCGGTCTTGCACTCCATGGAAGAAGTCCTTAGGGATCTGTCAGCTCTGTTCTGCTCACTTGTCCCTGAGGGCAATTTCCCAGGGGGTACTATCGACTAATTCCTTGAGTTGGAAGTTTGCTTTCCTAAAATTCAAGGTCCTGACTTTACTTTTTGCCTGACCCATATACCTCAGGACTGTATGATCACTGCAGCCCAGGTTGTATCCAGTCTTGATGACCCTGTTAGCACACTTGCATTTCTAGGGATGCCTGTTAGCTGGCTCAAGAAGTCATCCTCCATGCATTCCAGGAGTCTCATGAATTGTTTACATCTCTCCATGCTACTTTTCCAGCAGATGTTAAGGTGGTTGAAGTGCCCCAGCAGGCCAAGAGCCTGTGAGTGGGATTCCTCATGTAGCTGGAGCAAAGAGACTTTGTCTCCTTGACACCACTCTTTTCAGTGGTGCCCAGAGACAGGACAAAGAGTAATGGTCATAAAATAAAACACAAGAAGTTTCGCCTAAGCATGAGGAAGAATTTCTTTACTTTGAGGGTGGCAGAACATGGGAACAGGCTGCCCAGGGTGGTCATGGAGTCTCCCTCTCTAGAGACATTAAAAAACCACCTGGACACATTCCTGTATAATCTGTTCAAGATGCCACTGCCTTGGTAGAGGGGATTGGAGTAGATGATCTCCAGAAGTACCTTCCATAAAGATGAGAAAGATGAATCTCATCTGATGTCAGCATACCCGGATGGTCATGAAGGCCATCCCACTATTGAAAAACGCAAATTTTGGTGGTGACACCAGCCACGGAGTTGTGTATTAAAAGGCTGGATCCATCCAAGTATACATACTCAAAACTAAAATATACACAAAAATCATGCTATGAAGAAAGTTATGAAGAGTACTAAGTAGTAGAATTTAAAAGAGCAGGTAAAATAAAGTGAAAACGAGACAATAAAATATATCAAGTAATACAAAGAAGTGATTAAGCAAGAAATGTTGAATAAGGAAAATATTATGGAAAGAATAAAGAAAAGGTTTAAGCAAAGAAACCTGACAAAGAGGATAAAAAGGTTAGTTTTGGAAGATGCTGAAGAGATTTAGAAAATAGTGGGTTGATCCAAAGGGCAAAGAAACTAGAAGATTAAGTTAGTTTTCTTACTTATCTCTCGGTAATGGGAAAAGAAAGATGTTAAGAGGTCAAAGAGGAGTGGGGTCAAAGGGGAAAGGGGTCAAAGAAGGTAAAGACAGAGAAAACTAGGAGGTAGCAATGCTCCTAGTAGATTGAATGGAAAGTCTGTGATAGATTTTAGATGATATTATAAAGGGAGGAGTGACAGGATTTTGTATCAGCATGGATATTGATGAAGGACGAGTTGAAAGAAAATTGAAGATCTCATCCTTAAAACAAGGAAAGTGAACATAAACATCACAACACAGTAGCAGTCAACATTATAGCTCAATGCTTAGATTTATTAAACTAAAGTAGAAGTCAAAATTGGCACTTGTTTTTGATTAAAAGTAGATTTGTACATCCAAAAATGAAACAATGAGGACTTGATGAAAAGCAGATACCATATTTTTCAATGTTTTGAAGGATCTGTATTTTTAAGTATCTCTTTTATCTCATTACTTGCTAATAAGTGTTCATCTCTTGTAATTTTTTCTGGTATCTTGGGCTCAATTCAGCTACCTGCATAAGTAATGACAAAAGTCAGCTAATGTGGGCAGGTGAATGAAGCCTTAGGCAAACAATATTTCTAATGTAGCATGAGATATTAACAGACAGTTCTAGAATAGGGATAATTATTAGCACCTTATTAAACAGTCAATGAAATAGCCACGTTTGAAATGTCACTCATACCATGTATGATCTAAAATGCTGAACAATGTTTGAAAAGTACTTGTACTGTTCTCATTCCTCCAAAGGAATACACGTTATGAAGTTACAAAGGTGTTGCAGTTTAAGATCATATAACAGTGCAGAGACTAGAGGGACAAAACCTTTCAATCACATGCATATGTGAACTTGTGTGAATTACATGAATTTTCTGTTCTTTGGCAAAGATGGCACACTGTAAGAAAGAAGCCTTGGTGTAATGACTCCTAACATAATTTCCTTATCCCCATGGGAATTGTGCAGTCCAGGGTAAGTCTTGCTTTTGCTGCTGATATACCTGATACAGCAAAGCTCACTTGGAGCCACATCTGGGAAGGATCATGAAGATTAAAAAAGGGCTTCTATGAGTACACCACAAGCAAAAAGAAGACCTAGAAAATGTGAGTCTGTTACTCATTGGTGCAGAGTGCATGGCAACGAAGGAATTGGAAAGGCTGAGGTATTCAATACCTTCTTCACCGTGGTCTTTATTGTTAAGACTGTCTTTCAATGATTCCTGGTTCCTGAGACCTGCAAAAAGTCTGAAGCTGGGGAGATTTAGCATTTCAACAAACTGGACACGCGCAAATCTATGAGATTTGCTAGGCTGTACCCACAAGCACTGAAGGACATGATTATCCATGAAAAGTAATGGCAACATCTTGACTTTATGAGCTGGTTTCAGAGGAAAAGTAAAAATACAAAAATATATGAAAAAAGTAAACATCTCTCCTATCCTCCAGAGGGACAAGGAGGATCCAGGGAACTACAGATGGGTCATCACATTTCAGAAGCTTATTATCACAGTCTAGCCTTTAGAAAGAAAGAGAGGTGGGGTATACTTCGAGACAACCTAAATATCTATGCATTAAGGAATGATATTCAGCTCCACAATTTAGAGTGTTAAATGTTGATGATTGAAAAAAATGTTTTATATATGAATTAGGTATCTAAGCTTCCATCGTAGTTAGTGGTGATGTAGCCAACATAGTAAGTGGAGACTCAAATAATATTGGTACCTATATCTTCCCTATATCTACACAAATAAGTTTAGGGATCTAAATGTTGAAACTAAGTCTGACACAACATGTAATATAAGAAATGAATTATTTTAGACTTGATGGTTGCTCACAAAGAATTAAGGGGCTTTTTGTCTAATTAACTGCTATTTTTTATCTCTAAAATCAGTGCAAATATGCTATTTACACTGTTAGCATAGTTCTATCAAAGTTGAAAGCTCTATAACAAATTTCTTGTATATTAAAAATAATTTACTTCTTTTGCATTATGTTTTCCTTACCCTTTCCTCCTCTTATATTAAACATAACTCAACTCTACTAGTAACTCTGGTTATGAATATGCATGTTGTCTGGCAAACAAGCATATTCAAATAATTACCAGCTCCACATCCTGCTATAAACATTTGACTGAACACTAATTGCTTGGAATGAATATGCATGTGGAAAAACAAATACTAAAAGAAGCAAGTATGTTCAAATTGAAACTGACTGACTTAATGCATTTTCTTTAAATTTGTACAGAAAAATTATGTGCCTTTAAAATCTCTGAGTGGTACAACGGTTTAATTGTGTCAAAGTCACTTTTTTGCTTTTAATCATACTTAAAGTAATTAGAAACTCAAAATCAGCTTTTATCTGTTAACAGTAGTCAGAGTTTTTGTGTCATTTCTAGTGCAGTTGCTAAAGTGTATGTACAGAGCATGAAAAATTTACAAAGGGTATAATGACTATCTATTATTCAGAGGATTAATTAAAAAAATATCAATGATCATTTAACTGTTATTTTGCACATGGAATCCCTACAGATTTCTATGATATAGCTTGAAATTTGCTTTCCAGAGGAACAGCTACAGTACAATACCTAAAGGATTGAGGGATTGGCTTTTGAATATGAGAATAGGTCAAGCAATGAGTCATCAAGAAATAAATATTAAAAGATAGTAAGAAAAAGATAAAAAGGAAGTTCAAGAAGTTTATAAAAATCAATATATTTTTTTCCATTTCCCCATTATAAAATAAGTGTTCTGAAGGTATATGAAAAAATAAGTATTGTCAATTAAAGAAAGTATTTATCTGAAAATTTTATTTTCTTCTGTAGGGAAAAGAACATAAAATGTAGAACTTTTGTTATCAAGTCTTATGATATTTGTAGGAAGTTTGGGTTTCAGGTGTTTTTTTTTTTTCAGAAGAAGAGAGGAAAATTATTCAGTAAAGATAGGATAAAATTAGTGCTAGGTAATAAATGCCAAAATTTTTCCTCTTTTTAAATCTGTGGAATGAAACATTCAGAGAAATTTAAATATTTAGGTTGAATCTGTAAAATTACTCCAGAAAAAAATGAAAGTAAAAAGTTATTAAAATGTATTTCATGCTACTTTATATCTTTAAAAATATTTCCAAAACATTTTGAGCAGATATTTCATAAGAGCAAAATGAGGGTTGCGATATGTTCTAGGAAAGTAAGGGCTAAAGAAGAATGTGGAAGTGTTTGATGTCTCTTCTGTTTAGTTTAAAACCTCTCGATCAGAATTAGTCACTGGGGTGTAGGAAACCATTAGGTTTCAGGTTCATTTTCCATTCCAGATAACTAAACCATTGTTCTTATTGAACACTGAATATGGAACCAGTTAGCAAAATATTCTGAAGTACAAGGCTTTCAGTCATACTTTGAAGGTTCTTTTTTTTTGTAAGACTAATTCTCCACTGATTAAAGTAAGGACCAGAATGAAATTATAAGGCTCCTCTCAGACAACTCAATATACTTCTCTACAGGTGAGATAGTCACTCTATGCTCCTTCTTTGCTCAGTGAAGAGAAATAACCACATCTTGAGCATGATTCATTTAATCCTAAAGTAGATGTCAGAAATAGGTCAGGTGAATTTCTCCCTAAATAGTGCTTTTTTTCCTCTATTGACTATAAAGAGAACCCAGGGTGACTAGCTCAGCTGTAGATGTCTGTATGGTGGACAAGTAACATAAGATAAAATTGATGCTACCCTGGATGTATCAGCAAGTAACACTACTAGAGTTAGATATCCAGTTACAGATGACCCTGTTTATGGATACACTCAGGGACTAGGACTCTATTTTTCTGCATTACTACTATCCCACTCTTGCATTACCCCCTTTTCAAGAAGAGAGGTAACTAGTTCTTGTCGACTCAACCAAGCTTCTATTAGATTTGAATTATTCAGTATCTCAGACAAGTATCTCTTCTTGGAAAATACATCCAGAACTGCTTTTCATATTACTTCCACTATTCTGACATGATCTGTAACAAAATGAGAAAGAGAATTAAATGCTAATAGGAAGATATATGTCTAATAATGTGAAATCTTTGTATCAAAGCATATGCAAAAGTCTACTGAACACTAGAAAATACTAGATTGGTATGGCTGAAGTATAACAGCATTATGATGAATAAAAAAATTATTTCAATTACATTCTGATAAATACTTACAAAAATTACTTCTACATAAATCCCACATAATAAATTCTCATCATCGTATGACAAACAACTTCAAATTAGATCTGTACCAGACATTTCACTCTTCATGCAGTGTGAAATCCATCTGCACATGCAGTAAGTTTAATGCTAGGAATTTTCCAAACATACACAGAACATCTGTCTGACCATTGCAGAATTAGTCTAACATATCCTGAAGCAGACCTTCTATGCATACATGCGTGACCTATTGATGTGCAGCAGGATCATTGGGAAGTTGTGTATTAGGATTTCTGGTCAAGAAAAGATCAACTGTCTTTGTTGTAAATATTCCAACACTGGTGTGTCTGACCAGTTGAATAAAATCACTGACTCCTATCTTGAAGTTAGGATTTTATGAGTTAAACTTTGAGATAAAATATAGATAAATTAATATTTCAAATATGTAAATCTCTAAGGAAATGTTAAGAAAATAAAAAAGAAAATGCTGTCTATCCAGTCAGATCTGCACAGAGCTTAGATTAGAAAAAGTAAATTATGTTTAAATCACCACACTAAAGTCACTAGTTTTACATAATAGCTCACCATTTCTTCAACAAAGAGTTAGAAACTTGGTCTTAGTTTTCTTTCCAATGTAAGGATTTAAAAGTTACTGTTCTTGTACAGCATTCCCTCAGAGTGTCATTCAAAATTTTAATTATCAGCTTGTGGTCACCCCTTGTACTTAGTCACTTGAGATCCCTTTGCTTTCTTGGATTTCTGCCTATAACATTAAAAAAAAAAAAAAAAAAAAAGGCGAAAACATTTTTTGTGCCTTCCTAGATGATGGTCATGTTGAGCTGTGAAGAGCTAGCATGTTGAGCTAGCAAAGATTTAGTCGCTTACCAGTTTTACAATGAACTAAAGAGGAAGCATTAAAAATATTCCTTAATTTTCTGGCTGCAAGCATACCTCCACTTTCTGCCAATAAAACATAGAGAAGGAGAAGAAAAATATAAGTCTCCAATTTGATCTTTTCCTTAAAGAATATAGTGAGAGAAAATCTGTCTGTCTCTGTCATGGTTTAACTGGTTCTTAGAAACCAGGCAAGGAATTTTTTCCCTTCCCCCTGTCCACCACTGCAGAGCTATCAAGTAAGCACTTAAGAGACACAGAAAAAAACCAAAACCAAACCAAAAAAAAAACCCTAGCTCCCTCATTAATTGCCAGAACTTAGTCTCCTAGGGAATGGGGCAGATGAGGAGCTACTATTTACTTTTTTTTCTTTCATCTTCTGGGAAACGGGGGGAGGAGTTGGTGTGCTGGGGGTGACTGAAACACAGGTTGGAGTGAAGGCTGGTGGTTCCTGTTGCTTGGGACCTGCTTGCCAGTTGCAGATGCCACCTGTTGTTGTTTTTTTTTTTTTCCCATTGGAGAGGAGCTGTTTTTTTCTGGGGGCTTTTCCCTTTTTCCCTGTTTCCGTTTTTTTTTTTTCTTTTTTCCCTGGCCATGGTCCTTGTGCACATCAGTGGGGGAGAGAGGATTGTGCAGAGCAGATTCACCACCCAGAGTAAGTGAGAGTTGTCTGGGTTTTTTTTCCATTGGGAGGATTTTCTTTTTTTGTTGTTGTTTCCCTTTCCCCCTCTCCCTCTACCCTGTCCTGGTGTGTGGGAAGGGAAGGGGGGCCCAACTTTTTTTTGGTTTTCTCTGACACACCCCGGAGGGTGTTCTTCTTTTCCTCACCCCCCTCCCCCCACCACGTGGCAGTGACCAGGGATCCCACAGTGCCATTCCCTTTACTGGCACAGGACATTACAAGCTCTGTGTCTCCAGTGATCCAACTGCGTCCCCTGTTGACTTTGGTTGGAATTGCACCAAAGGGTGCAAATTGAACTGTTTACTTTTCCCTTTGCTGTTTATTGGTTTACTATTGAAAGGGATTATTTGTGGGTATAGGAATATTGTTTGGTTGTTTTACTTGTTTCCTTTTTTTTTTTTTTTCTGCTAATACACACATACCCATTAATAAAGGGCTGTTATTTTTTTTTTCCTTTTCCATGATTTGTTTTCTCTCAATTGGAGCCTCTTAATTTTGGATTTATAATTGCTTAAAGGTAGGAGTTTGGGTCTTTTCTTATAACTCATCCTCAGCAAAAGACCCGTGTCTCATTTAAACTGGGACCATCTCAAGCAGCTTTAGTTCCTCTGCAGCTCAGGATTTTTTTTTGACATAAATTTTAAAGATGAGTTCTTATAGGGTCAGTATCTGCATTTCTTACACAGCCTATCTATAAGAATAAAATATCTGTTTCCTAGATACATAAAACCATTGAAATGCAGTGCTTTTATACAACGGATGCAAATTGGTAAAGGGTAGATTTCAGTGGGGGAAAAAAAAAAACATTACTTCCATTTTAGAAAACAACACTGACCATTGCTGTAAATGACCCATTAGCCTCAAGAGAACTGAGTTTTCATACTTGAAGGCTTTAGAGTCTCCCCTATTTGAATCTGGATTTTTAAATCAAATTATTACTTTCAAGGTACTGAATTATAACAGAAGGTGAAAGATCAACAGATTGAGAGAAAATAAATTTATTAAGTTTTTGATTTACTATCTGTTGCTGCTACTTTCCCCTTACACAGTCTTGAACACAAATTATAAGAAATCAAAGGCTTATTATGGAAACTCCATGCTACAAAAAAAGGCTCATTAGGAAGGAATAAGTAAAATTAGACAATTCAATGACTCAAAGGGACCTTTAGGGCAGAGATTTAAATAGAGGACACTTGAAATCAAATTGTTAGGTGGTTTTTGGACTACACATTTTGGGAAGTACTTTTTTGTCAATAGATGCCAAATTACATCATCTACTCTATTGTAAAAAAGAACGTTAACCTAAATAAATAGACTATGATATAATTCTATGAAAAAGGAAAATATCTTTTACTGTTCACATGCTCACATTAGGATATTCTACACAGTACTTGTATGTGAAACTTGTTAAATCTTCATGTTCTGAAACAAGCCAGAGATTTTACCAGCACAGCAAACTGATGTCAAGTTGTTGCAAGTGTGAAGTAGTCTGCATTCAGTAGTAATGTTAATTAAATTCCTTTCTTCTGGAGTAAAAATGATGAAAAGATATTCAGCCTAAAGTTTTGAATGCTTTCTTAAGCGGGGCATCTGTGAACTTTTACTTGTACTGGAGCCACAGTTTTAATAACTGAGTATAGAAGAATTTTAGGTTATGCAGTTTTCAAAGTCTGCTTAAATGCAATCAACCTGAAGTACAGAGAGAACTAATGTACGTCTGTATCCACCTGTAGACATACCCCAGAAAGGGCACTATAACCTTGACAGAGTATTTGATCTGCTATATGCACAAAGTGTACAAGTGCGAAGAAAATCAAACTACAGAACACGAGAAGCCTAAAGGTACATCCAAAATTTTTAACTTCTCAGACTACTCAAAGCATTTTGTAAAACTTCTAACCTCTAGGTACATTTTGAGTATCAAGAAAATTATGAAGTCTCAAAGAGAGACATTCTGGCTATATATGATTTCTCAAAAAGTATTATCTTAAGAGCTATCCAGACAAAAGTAATGATAGACAATAGTGTAGCATGTGCTCTGATGTTCTGTGTTCTCATAGTGGCAAACTACTTATGGCAGTAGGCAGCAAATCAAATGCTTGCCATAAATTCTTATTAGATTTGAGATGTGTCTCTTTGTGTTACCTAGACTAGCTCTTTGGCTCACTTTCTGGTTTGTTTCAAATTCTTAGTCCTTGACTGTACACACTGCATGAATGCTAATTCATATCAGGACTCTGTTCTGGGCCAATGCCTTTGGTTCCTTCAAATGGGAAACTCATCCATACTCATCCATAAGAACTTCTTGATTGGAAATATGGAAAAGCACTCTGTCACATTTAACCCCATGTTCCTAGCACAGAAAAATATCAATAATCCAGAGGGTCTTAGTCATTCAAACACCTCTGTTTGTTCTTTTGCCATATCTTGTAATTCAATATCTATCTTTAGGGTCACTCTTACAAATGTACAAGTACATTTGTACAATGAACAAAAAACCCCAAACTAATAAAAACACTTCCTCTTCTCAGATACTAGTTGTGCCTGGAAAACATAGGTTTATCACTGGAGACAAAGAGAAAAGAATTGTATGAAAAGTTATGAAGTGAAAATGTCAACTTACTCTATGGAATGATGATCTCTGCAGCTGTACCAGTAACCAAACAAAAGGGTAGACAAGGGTATTTCTATCTAATTTTGAAATGAGAAAGACATCGGTAGCTAAAGGTAACTTTATTTTGGAAAACAACAGGCAAACAAGACCCCATTCAAAGGTCCAAACTAAAGAAATCTTAGGCTAAAACTTTATATCTGACTAGCTGGTATTAGAAGTGAATCCAAATCTCCTGTCATTTTTAGTGAAGTAACAAATGCAAGCTTCTTTTTGGGACATGGTATAAAATCTGTTGTTTCTTTGAAGCTCTTTACTTCCACAGTGTATTTCC
>NW_020955272.1:1536651-1568414 GCF_003031625.1 Empidonax traillii
TTCTTACACAGACTGAATATCGACCTTCTGCTGTTGTCTGGAAAGCAGACTTGATTACTGAGTAAGGAATTTTCTTGCATTGTCATAAGGATAAAGTAAGGACACATTTATTTGGGTCTTGTCAGCTACTGAAGTGATTTTAGAGCATATCCCCTTACTAGTCCTCTATATGCTCTGCAAATACATTGGTTAACAAGGTTTTGGCAAGCTACTGCCTCAAGGTCAGGAAAGAAATTTTTTATTGTTTCTACTTTTGTAAGGAAAGAGAAAAGAGCACTTATCAGAATGTGGATAATGAATGCAGACATAGATTTCATTCTATCCACATCTCTTATAGTCTATTTGATAAACATAAATTTTTATCATATCAACTTCAGCCCAGAAACTTTACTGATGATAAACAGAGCTGATGGTAACATGTTCTTGCTAACATTAATGATGTTTGTGTTACTATGAAATCCAGAAATTCCATAAGATTCATCTATATGCTGCAAATCTACTTCTGCAGAAAATAAATAAGTTTTAATATATAAGAACAATGAATCATAGAGTGAGGAGAAGGTGTGTGACAAGGCAACAGAGGAAGAGAAAATACAGGACAGAAATGACTGCAAGTTACAAATTTTGTATCTTCTTTTTGTATTAGAGGTATAAACAAAGACATTACAGACACTCCTTGCTGACTATTTTCTTCATAGTGTTGATTACAGTTGAAAATACATATATTAACAGTAAAATTTACAACTAACTTAAGTCCAGGCTTCTTATAAGCCACTTTTTAATTCATGTATCTATAGAGAACATGCCGAAAGATGTTCTGGTTTCTGCCAAGGGTGCATGGGTTTCCAATAGTCCTTGTAATTGAGAAAACCTATATGATTTTTAAAACCTAATGCACTGTACAGAGATATTAGTGTTACACAATAACTAAATACTGAATTTCACTCACATATTTTGATGACATCAAGATACAGATGAACAGACTGGTCAAAGAAAGGCTCAAAATATGAATGTGCTTACATAAGTTTATAATTAAGTTTTAACACAGAATTGTTATTAAATCTACAGGTCCACATGCTCAGGATATTCATAAACTTCTGGCTGATGAAAATTGAGATGCTAAAGTATCAGAAAGATCCCCCCAGATTTTTTTATTCTACCTTTCTCTCAGGAACTACTGTTGCCTATTTGTAGTGCTGCATACTCCAAAGCAGTCCTTTGATTTCTTACATTTAAATAATTTCTATAGTAATGATACCAAAAAGCATCAGAAACAAGTACCTTATCACTAATTTGTAGGTGTTAAAAAGAAGGCATTCTTTACTCTGGGAGCTGGATGTTTGGAGGGTAGCTCCTTTAATCAAGCATGTTAAGCGAGAGATAGACAGGGCCTTTTAATACACATACTGTTTACATATTAATTAGATTTTCTGGCTTCATTAATACATATTCATCACTTTGCTTTACATAGCCACACCCCTATTGGAAGTCTTTTTTTGGTCCTTTTGGGTCTTCTTCTTGACCTTGGTTTTGAGCAGGCACAGCGTCACTGTGTTGCACAATAAAAAATGTAATTTTTTTTTATCTTATCTGGGTATTAAGAGCTCAGCTTACATCCTGTTTCTTTAAGTTACACTCCTTATCTAATTCTCTAGGACTTCTCCAAGATTATATTGTTCCTTATTTGGTCATGCCAGAATGCTGTGAGCAATGTTCTATTTTTCCTATCCATAAAAATACTACTCCTTGACTTTCTTTCCATTTTCTGGCACAATGCCAAAGTATTAAGTCCATTCCTCAGTTTTTCACAAGGCTTTCTTGAAAGCTTTAATTTGAATGTAATTCTGTGTCCAGTAAGAGATTTTATCAAATCATATGGTTTCTGATAATAATTTTATCACTAAAAATTTACAGAAATGAGCCTTTCAGTTTTAAAATCAGCATGTCACATAGTACAAAAACAAAGGCACAAATCAGAAAGCAGCTGGATATGTTATAGACTGACAGCCCACAATGAAATTATTTTACTCTGAAAATATTTTCTTTTAAAACTGTTATTTGTGAACATCTGAAAAGTGCTTGAACATTACTCTCTTATTTGTATCTGATTTAGAATTGATGCTGAAATTTATTCTAAGTCAAATTTGGTCAAGAGTCAAGAGAAACCCAAGAAAGAAAAGTAAAATGACAAAATGCAATTCCATTGTTTGAGATGTAGATACTGTTAATTGAAGACTTGCGTTCCTAAATTTGGTGTGGTGTAAAAGCTTACACAAGCTTCATAACTTTTTCTTGTGACTACACACATAACCATGACAGCCTTGATACAATACAGTTACTGAATGTGATTTGGACATGAAACCCTTGGATCCTGGAGTTTAGTACAGACAAATCAGTTGGAAAAATAAGTCAAAGAGCCAAAAGACTTGAAAAGGAGATCTGATACTTCTTTAATCTGCCTCTTGCTCCTACTCAAAACAATTCTCACCAATATATGGTAATATGAAAAGAAGGGTAGCGGTAGGTATTTTGAGACAATGGTAGAGGGCTGACAAACACAAAAATCTGTTCTGAGTAGCAGCTGGACAAAAGACTGGATGTCCTGGTGCAATTCTGGCGGCAGTGGACTCTTATGCTTTGGAAACTGAATCAAGATAAGTTTGGATGTCTATAGTTTGGAACTAAATGCCATCCCCAGAGAAAGGACTGAAGTAACTATGGAAAAAAAAAAAAAGAAATTGAAAATCAGAAAAAAATCTGGAGAAAGACTTCCACAGGAAAAGCTGGAAGCTTTCAGCAAATAGTATATCTGAAATATTTTAGTGATTTAAGGTGAGCACATGCTATTATTCTTTCACTGGTACTGATACATTGACAATATTCCTATTTGAAAACATGGAAATGCTAAAAAGATTTTTTTATTTTTTAGTGCTGGCTCATCTGGTTCTGTCTTGCCTGACATGCTTCCCTCTAACCATATAGTTATGTGTTATTTTTGTAGAATAATTGTAGAATAATAGTTTTAATTATTTTCCCTCTGTGATTTTTTTTTTCATTTCTCCAGATTCAGCCTTAATACCAAATGCCTAATAATTGGCTTTAACTCTTTAGTCAAACCCAATAACCTGTCTTTTTTTCTACAACTAGACTTAGTGAGATGCATTTACTGACTGAATGCAAACACTAAACTGTTGCAAAAAAGCTTAAGAAATTTGTTAGATGCTCTCTTTCTGTCCAGGTAATTTTAAAGTGTATGACAATGTTGATAAGGGGTGGTGGATAATATTCTGGAACACTGCAATACACAGAGGAATTTGTTATACACAGATAAAGACTCGTGCTTATGAAAACTTAAAAATCCATGTGAAATTTCAATCCATACTGAATAATAGATAAGGATGTTAGTTTCTGTTTTCATTGGCATAGAAAGTGTCAGATGGGGAGGGAAAATAAATTGTAGGGTTTTTTTGCGCTTTGTTGTCCCTGATTAAAGAGTCAGATATTAGACTTGTTGCAGATGGTATGATGAGTAAAACAACCACTTGAATTTTGAGGTAGGAAAAGAATCACTTCCTTTAAGTTTTACAGTTAAATACCTTTGTGAGTCATTTTATGATGGTAGATCTGATCCAATAATGAATGAGTTCAGATAAAAGAATTCAGTAGACTTTAAAAAGCTTTTAAACTTTTCCTATACATTTAGGAAAATAACATCTAAATCGAATGGTATCTCATAAACACATTTCCTGAAAGCAAAACCCAGTTAAAAATATATGGTCTCATATTTAAAGAGTAAAATGTGCACAACAGACATAGGCCTACCTAAATAAAGAAGGATACCAAAAAAACATTAATTGCAAAAAGTATTTCAAAGATAATGTATAAGTGTACTGAAAGCTTAGATTTATGATAAGTCAAAACCAAAGTTGACTAGATTTTAAAATCTCAGTCTCTAAATGACTATAGGAAACCTAAGTATGGACTTGGATTCCTATTACCACCATAGTCATTACATGGCCGTACTGCCTTTCTGATTTTACTGAAGTTAATAATTTTCATCTAATAGCTTTGTGATTCCGATAAAACATATGTGTCACACATCTCTACTGCTCTCTGTCAGTATAATTTTGCAGTCGTATGGCAGGAAGAAGTGCCCTAAAGCACCTTGCAGAGCTACTTCTGAAATTTTTTGAGCGCAGCATTTTAGCTCACATTCAGTACCAGGGACTGTTTCTTCATTTGCAGAGAGTATGTCTCCCTGAACGTGGAAATTAATTTTGTATAAAAAACTGCACACATCCTAAATTTCATAAATGTACTGGGTGTTTGCTTGCTCCAAACATTTTCAAAAGTAATTTTAGTGGTGTTTTTTTTAGGTGCTAGAGATGGATATATTGTAATTGCAGGAGAGAACATTTATTAGGATAGTTATGTAAGCTAGGCACTCATTTTAGGTAATGAATATGGAAGATAAATGCAACTGTAACGTAGTGGGATGTCATTTTAGCTGTGTTAAAGGTAAATATTTCAGTTTTTCAACAGAATCTCACCAGTATTTCTTTATATGAGAAGTTTGGTCCAACCAAACATTCATACTGGTGTCAGTAAGATTGCTTATTAAATAATAATACCCATATAAAATTCCAAAGAACTGAGTCTATTCATTTCATTGCTATGTTGTGACTTCATTGTGAATAATTATTCATGAGTAGGAGAAATAAAATCAATTAGTATAAACTCAAGTGAATATCTGGTTACCATTTTCAGTCAGAAATTCATAATCTGGTCCTTTGTGTGTAACAGTTTTCTAGCATTACTTTGATATTGGAAAATATTTAGTTTTATGATTAATAGATATGTCTATATTTTACCTACCAAAGAAATTTTGATAAAATTAATATGTAACTGTAAACAATACAAAATCACATACATGTATGACTTTTTCCTGTCTTTGTGGGTGAGACAGGATGATGCATTCATGAGAATCTGCATATGTGAATATGTATACATATATTTGTACTTTTACATATGTGTATAATTTGGATAATATTTAAATGTTTTCTGTATATTTCATACACATATGTCAGTCAATTGAGATTAATTTTTGCTGGAGGGTAAAGCTGAGAGAAGAGGGAAGAAAAGACCTAATTGTCAGAGACCTGAGTTCAGTCTTTCTTTTTATTAGACTACACACTCAGTTATTTCAGGTCTAAATGTCTCAGTGTGCAAACCCATCGTCTCCGTGTTAAAAAAAAAAACAAACACAGAAGACAGAAGTAGCAACTATATTGTTCCCATCTTCTACCAGACACAAATAAGAAATATCTCTTGGCTATAGTTGGTAAAAACCATTTCATAAATATTTACATGAAGGAAAGCTTCAGTGCTCTTGAACTAAGAATTATTTTTCTATGAGTCAAAGTACCTTAAATAGCAGATAATAATGTCGCAGTAGTTTTATTTTACCATCTTGCTTTTCAAACCATCTAACTTGCATCCCTTCCTATGTCATATTTTTGCAGTCTGTCTTAATTGTAATACACTCAGTTAAACAAGAACTTTTGACTTCCAAAATCTCAGATGAGATATGAATTATTCAGCAATGCTTGCGGGACACGTGACACAGGACAGAGAGATATATGACTTTCAAACATGTTTTCTAGTCTGATCCTTGACCAGAAATTCAACAATACAATGTCTCTACAATATACAATACAATCTCTACATACCTTGGAGTATCCCAATAGCTGATTTATATCACACAGCAACTAGTGGCCGTGAGCTTCTGATATTACAGGAAGTTTTGCTGTAATGATGCAGCTAAAACTCTTTTCATAATCCCTACATTAGTTACAGAGGAATGACTACTGCAAATCTTTGCTGAGCCACTGAGACAGCTCCTTGAAAAGTTATTAATATGCTTTCCTTATAGCCTGCCTTTGCAATGGTGATAAGAATTTAGTTTCTGTGTAAAGATAAATGAGGCATCACTCATCTCTAGAAAGAAATAAAGTAGTATATACTTATACTTAATACCTCAGAATAAAAAACTAAATTAAAATAAATCACAATTGTTTCAGTATATTTTTAATTCTTTAAAGTAAAAATGTTACTGTTGTAAAAGTAACATTTACAGAGTTCTAGTACTGGTTTTTTTCACTGTTATTATCATGATAAAAATTTAGGGTGAAATTTAATGCCGAGAAGAAAATAAAGCTAACATAACAGACAAAAAATCCAGGTAAAAGTACATATTCCTTTAGATAGCAATCTGTTACTGCTTTATCTTTTAAATATATTTTTAAAAAAGATAGTACAAAACCAAAACCAACAAAGTAAACTAAAACCCCCACCAGTCAAACAAAAATCTTCAATCATTTGCAAATATATTTCAGCTCAAGAGTTTTGACAAACATAAACCTGGACAAAACTGCTTCATGTTTTTGTGACAAAGGACAAAGGCACCCTACTTGTGTCTCTTGAAAGGCTGGTCCTTTAATCCTGTATTGACTACCACAATTAATCTAATAATATTCAGTGCATCTACTAGAAAATTAACAACAGGTAGTTCTAGTTTTTGTAGAGCACCATGGTGGCAAAAGCAGTTTTCCCCGTAATGAAAGCTTTAGTGCTGATGCCCTCTACTTTTTTCAGTGGTTCAGTAATATTTTCATTGATTGCACATACTGTCTTTGCACCTAACTTGGATGGTATGGATTGCCTCACTGGAGTTTAGAAACTGGGGTTTAGATGCTGCAGTGCTTGTCCCTTAGTCCTCAGTCCTCAGTCCTTCATCTGTTGGTAAAATACATTGCATTCAGAAATGTCCAAGGGACTTGAGGAACACACAGTACTAGTTTCAGCTAAAGGATGTTGTTTTCCTTTTTTATTCTTTCTTAGAGTAGCCAACTTAGTTTCTCTATCCTTTTCTCAGTAATCATGATTTTCATACCTCTGATTATTCCATCATTTTCAGAACCTGTTATGTTCATTTTCTCTTCCTTTGACACTTTTTTTGGAGGTATAAATATAATAGCCAGTTGAACAGCTGGCAGAGAGCTTTTATTTGGCCTGTGCTAGAAGAGATGGACTGAGCATCACTGCATTAGGGAATTTATGTCTCACTGTCAGTGTGCCATGAGGTCTGAAGATTCCCTGTGGAGCAGGCACCAGAACACTGAAGAGAAGAAGGGTCTAAGCCAACCCTGGGGAACCCCAGAGGCCAAGTGGGCTTGGTGGGAGGCTGGCCAAGGTCTTGAAGGACTTAGTGCTCTCAGAGACCTCACAGCCACTTAAAGGTAGCCACTGATGAGGTGTTAGACCGTCAGCTGTGTTCCCTATAGCAGCATAAGGGAAAATAAATTTTCTTTCTTGGACTTGTGTGGAAATCTAGTCCAAGAATAAAATTCTCTGTCATATTACAGTTCCTTCTTACTCTCCTAGGTGTGAACAGGTCATGCAATTCTCCTTTCAAGCTTATAGCAGCGAGTGGACTCTTCAGTAGGGGAGGAAGAAAAGTTGGCAATAAAAAAAAAAAAAACAAACAAGTAAACAAACTAAAAAACCCACTGGGAAACTTTGGGAAAGAGAAGTTGGGAAAAAAAGTTAATATCAGAATAATAAAAATGGCAATATGTAAGCAGTATTTTTGCAAAATCTTTTAGTAAGATACTGCTGCATCTTTGTGTCCTTTCCAGGACCAGTAGGTAATTATGACTTTGTTACAGTATCTTGTAGAGCTATTGTTTTTTTGATAAAACATACAAAAAATTTGTCATTCAGAATTTCCCCTGAAGTAATAATCTAAAACCTCAAGAGTTATCTGAGGTCCACAAACAAAAAGATACTCTTACTGGTTCTATTTCATAGCTGAAATAATAAATATCTTCTTAGTCTCACTTATTATGTTTGCAAATTGAAAACAGTTTTTATCCACTGAGATCTACATTTCCTTCTGTTGGCATAAAATAACTTTAATCCTCCATGCTTGTGTCAAAGCCTTTCCCAGTTGCATATCCCCCTTGACTTTAAACAACTCTGTGTGATATATACATGCCATTCAATTTAGGAAGAACAAGGCATTCAGCAGGCATAACACAATCAGTTATTGTATTCTGCCTGCTAAAGACTAAACAAGTTCATGTTCTGCAAATATGGTTAGAATATTGGCAATAGCTCGTTTTACACACACACAAAAGATAACACAGACAGCTGTATTTTTCTTAAATCAGATTATAATTGGCAATTACATTAACATGAGTAAAATTACATCTTGTTAGTTAAATTTGCATTTCAAGAAAAGCAATTGTATTGATTTAATTAATTCTATCTTCCACATGTATGGATACAGTTATTAGTCAAAAGTGACAGTTTAGAGTAGTTTGCTTAGCTGATCCATTTTTTTTTTTTTTCATTTGCATAAGCTTTTCTGGATTAAGAGAAAACAGCTGTAAAGTGGTGAAAGTTGTGATGTCCAAGATCAAACTAAAGAATAGACAACAGCAAAGGTCTCTCAAAAGAGAAATAATGAATCTTGAGGAAATTTCTGGCAATCTGATTTAATAATTGATTCTATGAATAATCTTTTTTAACATCAGAATCAAAGCCAAGTATGATTTAGTGAATTTTATAGTTAAAATGTCAACACATCAGGAGAGTTATGTCCATCGGGAATAGATCTGACTGTCATTGTATGAAAATCTGTTCAAATTGAAGTCCTGTGTACCATTTTGGTGGTCCTTATTCAAGGAAGAAGAACTCAAACTGATACAAAGAAGGAATAGTATCATAAATAATCTGATTTCCTTTAAGATACCATGTAGTCTATTCTACTTTAAAAAATAAAATAAAAAAATAAGAAAAAAGTTAAGATTGAGACCTAATTTTTCTGCAAATGCATCACAAAGTGAATATTAGAAAAAAAGAAGAGTACTTAAAGCTACTGACACAAGAAAAAATTAATACAATTTCACCATGAACACATTTCTAAAAGATGTTTAAAGAAAGTTGATAAGCCTCAAATAATAATTTCCTGAAGAAAAAAAAAAAGTAGAATAATGGTTACTTAACAGTTTTAAAATGGAAGTGCCATAAATTAATAGAAAATGTTGCATAAGTTGGTTACCAAGTGCTATAAATCTACATTCTGCCTTTCTGTTGTCAAGACCAACACTATAAAGAGTATTTCTACATGGCAGCAGTTATCACAGGCAGGGAACCACCATTAATATGCTTTGCATCTGAGAAATGCTTTCAGGACTCTAAACTGGAGTTCATCATATACATAAACTAGAAACAACAAAGAAGTTCCCAATCCTCTTCTCCTTAGTTTTATCATTCTGCTACTTACACCATTATTCTAGTGTAAGTGCTTGCAAGGCTTCATGCTGAACCAAAAAAGGAAATAGCTGCAATGTAAAAAAACAGTGCAGAATAAATTACTCGTTTATGTTCAAGCCAAAACTTGGTTCACTGCACAGTGTACAAGCAGTGTAGTTCTAGCATAACAGAAGGAGAAAAGTAAGAACAGAATAGGCAAACAACAGAAAAAACTTTTTGTATAGTAATGTTCTAATCATAGAATCATTAATCATAGAATCATTAATCATAGAATTATTTGGGCTGGAAGCATTGTAAATTTTGATGTGAAATTTTTAAAAAAATAACCACTGAAAAATAAGTAAGCTTATGTATGAGAAAGAAAAATAATTTAAAAGCTGATAAAAACCCTTTAAAAAATATTTTCCTTTACCTTGACTTTCCTTGCTTTTCTAAATCTTGGAAAGCCCTAGAGCAGCTTAATCTGGAAAACAGAATGAGCACCGGACTAAGAAGAGCTTTGAGATCAGCTTTCCCTCTGAAGTACAACTCTGATGGGTATATGACAGGGCAATGTTGTTATTTTCACGCATTTGTGTTTTCCACAATGCATTTGAAATTGCCCCCATTTCATCTGGGGTTTAAAGACTTGAAAAGTCCAATTCATTTTCGGTATACCAATTAAGAAAAGCTTGCAACTGTTGGTTTTACATTGAAATGTCTCTATTAACTCTACAAGATTAATTATTATTTTGTTTTTCATATATATATCAACCAACATGAAGTTCTGAGAGCGAAAAATTAAGGAGTTACTTGTGTTTTGAATACTCCTTCATACATAAGTACTCTCTCCAAGAGTACATGACGATTAAGACATAAAGTAGGACATGTTGAATAAAATTCCAAGTTAGGAGAATACAGGAGTTGAGCTACAGAAAATGCTGACACTTTCAAATGAAGAAATATTTAAGTCTATGTAGATAAAATTTGGATTTAAATCAACAGAAATATACGTGAAGAGAATATATGAAACATAATGAATAAATAAGAGGATTTCAAAAGCAATGTTTTCAAAAC
This sequence comes from Empidonax traillii, assembly GCF_003031625.1. Classification (NCBI taxonomy): domain Eukaryota; kingdom Metazoa; phylum Chordata; class Aves; order Passeriformes; family Tyrannidae; genus Empidonax; species Empidonax traillii. The sequence goes on from NW_020955272.1 coordinate 1,547,047, forward strand.
ATCTCAGTGAGAGTTTTAGTTCATTTGTGCCACTGAACATTACATATTCCATACATTTAAAATTAAAAACCTTATCTCCTTTAATTGCTATTCTAAAAGAAGAGCAGAAGAATTTATTAGATGATGGCTGCTTACCTTGTGACCCTATGAATAAATAATCACATAAACTTATTGAACACAGGCTATTAAGAAAATGAGACTAGGAAAAGTTGCATGTAGCAATTTGACTTTCACTCAAAAAGCAGGAACTGTAATATCCATGCAAGATCTGTTACCTATTCAAAAGAGGGATATGACTTTTTAAGCACTGAAAATATTTATGTTTAGGTCGCATTTTAGCAGGAATGAAGGGAAGAAAAATTGAGAAGAAGAAATCCTGTCCTAAAAGTGCATGGGTCTGATCTCATTTCCCCTTTTTCTTTGGCTTGGGGTGAGATGTTCCATAATGTTAGTCACGATCTCAATTCCAGCGACTGAGAAAAACAAACAATACCCCACTCCATCATTGTACAAATTATTTTCCAGTTTGATTGAGTGTGAATCCTGTCTAAAATATATGAGCTTTACTGTTTTGTATAGCACAGAATGCACTTTCATGGTCAAGTGATGAGAATGGCCTAAGCCTCCCATACAATGTAATTGCAATTAAGTGGCATAATCATGAATTATCTTTGAATAGTATTTTCAGTTCAGATACTGAAAAATTAGGAAATAAACAAAAAAGTAATTAAAAATTATTGGAAAACTAATTTTTATAACAAAATCATAGAATTAGGGAAAGGTTGGGGTTGGAAGGTACTTCTGGAGATCATCTAGTCCCAGTCATGAGTATGTACCTCAGGGCACTGAATCTGTTTTATGGATTAAATAAAACATAGACTGGAATTAAGACAACAGAATCTAATCTAGGTTTTTTTTATCTGAAGTTAGGCAAGTAATGTTAAATTTAAAAGTAATATTGAATTTAAATACAAATGAATATTCTTACTTAAACTATACAAAAATGCACCTAGATAAGATGCACTTTGCTCTTTAACATGGGAGTGATGTTATTCATCTACCTGTATGCATTAGAACAAAGGGATGGGATAAATCATGACCTCCACTGGATAAGTCACCAAAGTGACTGAATTACAGCTCAATATCTATCATTCCATTAATTGGATAGGCAAACAGTGAGAGACCTTTTGTCACAAAACCTTCTATACATTGGCCTCATATTCAGCATTACATTTTGAACTGTATATACAAGCTTTTCCTCTTCCCTCTTGCTCATGTTTATCACATAGCTTATGCAGTGTTAATTATGCTCAGTTTCCTGTTCTGGTGTAAAATACAGCATCTCAAGATATAAGACTGTGATGTGATATGATGTGGTGTGCTGAATTTATATGCTGAGGTTTTGGTAGTGGTCACCTCTGTGAGAAGAATCCAGGGCTGCTCTGTGATGGACAGAGTTCTAACCAACTCCAGTGGACCAGGGCACAGATGGTCCCCTAACACAAGGTGTTAATACTTTGTGAAAATTAATTTAAGGAAGGGCAAAATACTGCTCAAACAGTGAGGAGTGAAGGGGAAAAAGTATGAGAAATGCCCTACAGACAAGCTCAGAGAACTGGGAGAGGGGGGAGGTGCTCCAGGAACCAGAGATTCCTCTGCAGCCTGTCAGAGAGACTTTGATGGAAGAAATATTTCTCTGTAACCTGTGGAGACCAAAGCAAAGCAGCTGGATATTCCCCAAAGAACCTGCAGCTCATGGAGAATCTGAGAAGAAAAAGAATGTCCTGGCCTATAGTGGGAAGCCCACTCTTGAGCCTATTTACCCTGAAGGACTGTAGCCCATGCAAAGGACCCACACTGGAGTAAGGGAAAAGTGTGAAGAGGAAGGAAGGGCAGGCAGAAGTTGTTATGAACTGACTGCAACCCACATTCTGAATCTCCCTGCACTACTCAGGAATAGGGGAAGGAGGCAGATGGATTGGAAACCAAGGAATGAAGCTAAGCCTGGGAAGAGGTGGCATAGAGAGAAGGAATTTTAGTTTTTGACTTTGCTTCTCACCATTCAACTTTATTTTAATAGACTGATTTCCCCAAAGTCAAATCCACTTTGTCCATGACTGTAATGGATCACAACAATCACATTCAATGTTACTGGCTTAGGGAGGACTGTCTGTAAAGCTGTCCGGTGGAAAAGGGCCAGGAAGTGCTGGTTGACAGCCGTTGAATATGAGCCAGCAGTGTGCCCAGGTGGCAATCCTGGCTTGTATCAGGAATAGTGTGACCAGTGTGGACTAGGCCAGTGATTGCCTCTCTTTACATGGCATTAGTAAGGCTATACCTCAAATTCTGTGTTCAGTTTTGGGCCCCTCACTACAAGAAAGAGACTGAGGTGCTGTAATGTGTCCAGAGAAGGGAAACAGAGCTGGTGAAGGGTCTGGAGTGCAAGTCTGATGTGGAGCACCTGAAGGAGCTGGGGTTTTTTAGCTTGGAGAAAAGGAGACTCAGTGGGTGAACCTTATCACTCTCTTCAACTACCTGAAAGAAGGCTGTAGCAAGGTGGGGTCAGTCTTGCAGGTAACAAGAGATAAGACAAAAGGAAATGGATTCAAGTTTCACTATGGGAAGTTTGGAAAGGATATTAGGAAAAACTTCTTCATGGAAAGAGTGGCCAGGTATTGAAACTGGCTTCCCAGAGAAGTGGCTGACAAATGGTCTCTGGAGGGGTTTAGAAGACCTGTGGCTGTGGTGCTCAGGGACATGGTTTAGTGGTGAACTTGGTAGTGATATGATAACTGGTGGAACTTGATGATCTTCAAGGTCTTTTCCAACCTACACTATTCTATGATTCTATAAGTTATTTCCCCATCTTTATGTCAACCCAGGAGATTTTTCATGTCATTTGCTTCCCTGCCCTTTTTTGGGAAGGGAAGAAAGACTAGCTGAGTGGGGATCTGGAAGCTGGCCCAGGCCAACCCCCCCACACAAGAATGAAAGTAAATAAACACCGTGAGTGCATCTATACTGCTGAAAAAAATAGCCAACCAGGAAAAAAGGTAAGTGTTTGGACTTTCCACTGCCCACCTAGTTCAGCAGCTAATCTGTTTCCAGTGAGTTTAGTCGTCCCAAGGAAATATTCTATTTTCATTCTAAAGACAGATATCTCAAAGGAGTGCTCATGAAACAGTAAAAACTTGAGATTGCCCAAAGTTTTGCTCCCTCTGCCACACCTTGCTACAAATCCAGACCAAAATCAAGTAAAAATATGCTTTTTGGTAGTGTGCAGCACAGGCCTCTCGTATCACATTTGTTGTGAATAAAAAGATATGCAACATGCTTGCAGAGGCATCACAGGGGACCCAATTGATACAAAATATGGGTGCATCATTTTCACCCTTATGCAACTGATACTATGCAGCCTGGATGCAAGCCAGCCCACAGTGTTTGGCTTCATGACCAAGGATAGACCCTGGCCCACTCTTGTTAAGGGGAATAGCTGAACTCACCTTGCACTTACTGCAAGGTTTCCTTTGCATCTCCAGTGGTATCTGGTTTTGGTTGCTGTCAGACTTATATTAAAATATTTAGGAGTTATTTTTTATTATGAACATCCTTATTACTTCATTGTTTCTTTATATTCATCTGCTATAACCTTTGTTATATACATGCTATGTCCTTTGTTTCAGTAGTAATCTGTTTGGGGTATGTACCAAGCTGTGGTATTCTTAACTGGACCTAAACACAAATAAGAGCCATTACTTTATTTTATTGAAATGTATCTGAGACAGATGAACAGAGTGAGAGCAGAAAATGCTATAGGGAAATAAATACAAATAGTATAAATAAAATATTGCTTTAATTCCTGGTTCCCACGGGTAAGACTTCAAGTGTCTATATATCTTGTGCAAAGAAGCCTTGTTTATTTTTTCTTTTCAGGTCAGGGTGGATTTTTTGATTTTAATATCTGATACTCTTTTCCACTAAATATTTTCAGATAATCTTTTCCAGCATGTCTTTGAGTAATTTCCCTGGGTAAATCATATAAAGACTGAAATCTTAGCTTCTGAAACTCTGTAGGGAAGACAACACACCTGAATTTTCCATTATCCTTTCACATAACTATATAAAGTGAAGTGGACACTAAAAGGTAGTGTACCACCACTACTAAATAAAGAGAAATGTACTGCTTAATACAAAATTATTTTCAATCTAACAGTATCACAGTGCAGTAAAAGCCACAACACCTGCTATTTGTTATCAAAGATGACAGTGTAAGTGATCAAAGAAATAGTAATAAAATATATTATAGGAATGGCAATTTTTTTTGCCTTAGAAGAAAACAATTTAGAGAAATAAAAATTTGAGTGTATCAAGCATATTACTGACATGCCTGATATTTAAATGTACATGGGAAATTAAATTTCTAAACTCAGGTTATAAACATAAATTCTCTCTCTATATAGTGAGGAGAACTAGGGGTCTTTTTAAGCATTATGACAACCATTGCCAAGCAGGTCAGTGCCTTAGAGAGCTAAGAGGAAATGCCAGATAATGAAAGTTCTTATACAACTCTACTATTCTCTCATGAACAGGTGCTATCAGTATTCACAGACTGAAGCAGCATTTGAAGGTGGATGCCTGCAGTTTTCCTTTGGTTGAGGAGGGTCACTTCACCTTAGAACCCAAAGCCAAAGATGGAAATAGTGCAACAATTCACCTTGACAAGGCAAGTTGTTTTACCTGAGCTTTGATCCACAGATCCTTCCTCTCAGCATGCTATTACAATGATTACTGCAATATAGTTTAGTGGTGCACTTATGATTTCTGATGAAGCTACATAAATGTGGGTAAACAATGCAGTTTGTTGGTGAAAGTGAAAGAGTAAGGTGTGACTTTTTAGTCCCCATTTTGGAGCTTGATTTTTAACTTTGTGTTTAAAATTAACATGATGAAGTAGTGAGTTTTTGGGAGATACCTGGTTTTGAGTAACTCCTTGATAGCAGAAAAAGTCAAATGAGAGATTTCCTGGAACTGCTTAGAGACAAAAGATGAAGTTTTTATTAACTTCAGTTACCCTTAGAGATCCTGTCTTTTTCTTCCTGTGCAAATAACATCTTCATATTTAACTCATTGCTTTCTGTATGTTAGGTAAAATATCAGCTAATTTGATTACTTTGTCTTTCAGTAAGTTGGGATAAAGTTGACATCTGCTATATCAGGTAAGACTTCAATGATTTGTTGGTGGAGTATTGCCTGAGATTTCCAGCTTAGCTTAAAAGAAAAAATTGCTGGCAGAAGGGATAGCAATGCTTTACTAGCTTGGGGTCTTCCAGTGGCATAAATGAACAGTCTAAAATCTGCTAGGCACATAAAGGATTAAAGAAACTAATCAAATTCCCAACAAAACTAAAGCAGTGTTCTGAAGTAAAACTTTGTTTTATGAAATTACTTTCTATTCTTTTGCCTTATTACTACATAGGAAAAAAGCAAATATTTTGTTTTATAGTCTACCCCAAATTTATGTAGTTCCCTGTATGGTTTGTATTGTTATTAGCAGCTATTTATTTTTTCAGAAAGAATGAACAGATGGATTTATAACTGAAAAAGGGGTGGTTTTTAAAAAAACTGTTATAAAGTGAACATTTTAAAAAAAGCATGACAGATTAGCAGCCGATAATTATCAGTATATCAAAAGCTATGTTAATTCTTGTAAACTATAGTAATTTAGATTTTGCAACTAGAAGACAATGGTTAGAAAACTTGTGCTTTTTATGCAACCTGACATCAAGAAGATGTTCAGAAAACTCATCAAAATTAACCTAGAATTGATATAAAATATCATATGCTGACACAGAATGATGCACTAACTCACTCTGATTATAGTTCATGTAATACCTTCATCCTTGAATTTCTTTTTCAATCCTTAATCTATTAACAGTGTATATTTCAGTAAACAAAAGGATAACTGAATGTGGTAGAAAGGTTGATTTGTTGGTGGGTTTTTTCACCAAAAAGAAGACATTTCCTAAACAGACTGAATTTCCTCTGATCTCCTCCTGAAATGCTGTCCAGGATGTGTTATTCTAACACCAGAAATATTAAATTAATATTTATTCTTTGTCATATATGCAGTTATTCTGTAACAGAATAAAATTGAACTGTATGAAAGAATAAATATTAGACAAATATTAAAATAAAAACTCTTTTTGGGGGTCAGAAAAAAAGTAATTGGGAGAAAAAAGAGGTTCCTCAAATCACCTAGAACTTCATTATTGATATTATCCTCTGTATTTTCTGAATTACAATATTCAGATGGATATAGACTCACAGATCAAAGACCATAAAAGATTAAGTATCAGAGATTAAAGAAAAAAGAAAAAAATGAATCTCTTTTGCCTGAAAAAAAAAGCCCACTTGAATTCTTGTGTTGTATTTCAGTGCAATTAGTAACCAACATCACACTAAGAGATGAAAGAAACTCTAGTTCTCAGTTTCTTTTATTGATAGACGCACACCAGCATATATGTCTGGTACAGTTATTAGCTTAATTTTTTATCTTCTTACAAAGTTGTTTATAAAAAATCTGAAAGAAAAAGTTTTCATAAATCATAAAAGGATCTATGCAGATATAGACTGAGATACTTAGGGAGGGGAAGGTGTGAAGACTCAGTAGAAACATAGCACTTTAAAAAGTAACTAAAAAGTCAACATATAGATGAAATGTAAGTTTCTGTTTTCATCTTAAAAGGACTTTTTAATTTTCTCTTTTTTGTCCTTTTCAAAAGGGATAACATAAGGGCAGCTGGGTGGGCAGTTGGCAGCTGGCCAAGGTCAACCCAGCATGAATATTTTTAATCTTTAAAATTCGTTAAAAATTATCAATATGATGAGATACATCTAAATGTAGATGGTTATAATGTTCATTTCTATACTTGAACTAATCAGCTTGGGTTTCCTTTATATTCACTTTTAGGCTCAGTTCAGCTTATCTGGAAGTATGTGCTTGTTTATTAAGAAAACTTGAATTCTAAATAGTTAAATTTATTTCCAAAGGCTGTTCATAATTCAATATCTCCTTATAAAATTGCATGAGATTAATTCTGCATCATGGAACTGATGGAACATAGAACTGTGTCTCTGCTCCCAAATTCCAGTGTTTAATTGCACAGCTTTTCTCCCCTTCATTCTCCTCACTATGATCTGAATAATCACAAATGAGCAGGGATGTCAATCCTTGCTAAGGAAATATCTTCAGGTCTAGGCTTAGGACATAGACTTCAGTAAATAATCTAAGATTTTAATTAAAGCTAAATTAGAAAACACAGACATTCTTAATAAAAATAGATTTCAGTTTTCTCAGAAAAAAAAATCAAACTTTCAAACACCAGGTTATTAGCAAACATTTTTAATGGAAAAAAATCTTGTGGTGTTTTCAAAGAAATGCAAAACTTGATGCAGAGAAGAACATCCATCGGAAGCAGTGTGGCTAGAAAATCTCTTTTAGTCCAATTAACACGATTCAACCTTTTCCATGTAATTCGATTTTCTGAAAAGTTCTAAGAAGAAAAGTGCAAATAAATATGTGGGGTAAAGCCAGGTAAAAAATAGCTGAAGCTATATGATACATCTATCCAACAACGGATTTGTTTCTCATAATTGCATGTTTTGGAATGAACAGCATACTTGGTGAAAACTTGAATCAAGGATCTAGAATGAGAATAGTTTTGCTCCACATACACAAATCGGCCTAATAGAAGAAAGTGATTCAACAATACTATATGTGTTATGTTTGGTTATATTTTAGCTTTCTTTTAGTCTATTAAATCGACTTATATATTATTTGATAAACAAAGTACGAGGACAAGGAAAAAGAAGTCATTCACTTCAAGAAACTACAGTTTGCATCTGGGCAATACGAACTCCATCATCTAATCTTTCCACGCTGTAAAGAAAGCAATTTTCTTTGAAAATAACATTAAGTTGCTTTTTGTTTGCCATTACAATGTGAGCATACACCATTAAACTACAGAGGTTCGTATTAGCAATGCCATCAAATACAACAATCTTACAATGATCTTACATTTCACATGCAAGCCAAACTCCCAGTGAAGTTTATAATAGTACATAATAAGAAAGAAACACTGAAGTTTGGGTATTTTTAAATTTTTTTTTTACCCTGAATTAGGGTATGAGGAGGTGGAAGCAGGGAGAGGACCTCAGGAGTAGCACACATTGAGCTCAGTGAATAAGACCATCACAGACTGCAGCTATTAGTGCTGACGACATAGCATTAGCTCTATGATTTTGCATATTCACAGCTGGTGCAATATGATTGTTAAGGGAGGATTGATTTTAGTATGCTCTTATAATGATTAACAATGTGCAATAACTAATTATTGTCAATGTGTGATGTTAATTAATGTCAATTTAATAAAGTGTTGTTTTAACAGTTTGAGCCTGACCTGATTTTTCAGTCACTCCAATCACAACACTCTCTGGTTTCCTGATATGCACAAGCATTCATTGGTAAGAGCTGGCTGTGAATGGTTGTAGAATGACTTAAAAATTCTGAGTGTTCTTGACTGTTCATTGAAAACATGCTGAAAAATTAATACATATAATCTTGAAATAATACAATTAAACGAACAATTATTTATTAAAAATATATGAATATTTCATGGCATGCTAAACTAGATTATAATCTGTCACAGCCAGCATGGCTTCATGAGAGGATAGTCCTGCTTATTAAACCTGGTTTCCTTTTATGACAAGGTAACCTGCCTAGCTGATCAAGGAAAGTCAATTGTTGTCATCCTTTTGGATTTCAGTAAAGCTTTCAATATTGTCTCTCATAGGATCCTTCTGGACAAAATGTCCAACCCACAGCTGGAAAAACCCATCATGTGTTGGGTTAGCAATTGGCTCATGGGTCAAGCACAGAGTAATAGCGAATGGAGAAACATCAGACTGGTGACTGGTGAGTCAGAGGCCCTGTGCTCATCAATGTCTTAATAAATTACTTGAATGCAGGACTGGAGGAGATACTAAGCAAGTTTGCAGATGACACAAAACTGGGAGGAGCTGTTGACTCCCTCAAAGGCAGGGAGGCCCTGAAGAGAGACCTTAAAAAATCAAAGGGCTGGGCAATCACCAACCATGTGAAGGGGAAAGTGCAGGATTTTGTACCTGGGATGGAGCAGCCCTGGATATTTGTACAGACTGGGGAATGAGATGATGGAAAGCATTGTCACAGAAAGGGACCTGGGGCTCATGGTCAATGGCAAGTTGAATCTGAGTCAGCAGTGCCTTGCCAGCCAGGAGGACCAAGAGTGTCCGGGGGGCATCAGGCAGAACATCACCAGTTGGTCAAGGGAAGTGATTGTCTCGCTCTGCTCTGCACTGGTGTGGCATCACCTTGAATATTGTGTGCAGTTTGGGCACCGCTGTGTAACAAAGATATTCAGCTGTTAGAGAGTATCCAGAGGAGGACAATGAAGATGGTGAAAGGCCTTGAGGGGAAGCTGTGTGAGGAGTGGCTGAGGTCACTCAGTTTGTTCAGCCTGGAGGAGTCTGAGGGGAGACCTCACTGCAGTCTACAACTTCCTCATGAGGGGAAGAGGAGGGGCAGGTACTGATCTCTTGTCTCTGATGGCCAGTAACGGGACCTGAGAGAATGGCCTAAAGTTGTGTTAGGAGAGGTCTAGGTTGGATATTAGAAAAAAGTTTTTCGCCCAGAAGGTGTTTGAGCACTGGAACAGGCTCCCCAGGAAAGTGCTCACAGCACAAAGCCTGACAGACTTCAGTAAGCATTGGAATTGTATTCTCAGGCTCATGGTGTGACTCTTAGGAATGGTCCTGCGGAGGACTAGGATTTGGAGTCAATAGTCCTCCGCAGGTCCTTTCTGACTCAGCATATTCTGTGATTCTGTGATTTTTTTTTCTGCCCTCTCCTTTTTGAATATTTTTATTGCAGAAATGCATGAGAGAGCTGCATCTTTAAGTATAGTATGCAGTACATGATCTGTCACCTGAAAGAGTTTTATAAAATCACAAATTGAACAGAGGGTAAACATGGAATCTCCTTTAATGGATGAAATTAGGGACATGAAAGAAACTATGAGAGCAAGTGAAATTCTCATCACAAACAAGAGAAATACATTATTTTAAAATGAAACTTGTGAGATTTATGTGAGATTGTGGAGGTGAAAAATGTGAAGAGCATCAAGTGTGGTTAGTCAAGTTTATTAGAAGACATGAAGACATGATTATCCTAGAATGCAAAACACATATTCCACTCAGGAAAACCTGTGGCCTTAGTAAATAAAAAGCTACAAATGTGTATCTGAAAGTTCTAAATATACACTTATCCCTAATCACCCACTTCCCAAAATCTTCTAAAAATATCTTAAAAGAAACAGAACATATTCAGAATCTATAAAATACTGGTTGTAACCAACAATTTTACTGCTGACACTGAATCATGTGAATGTCTTCAGGGACTGGTGATAGTGAAGCTAATATTTTTTCAAGGCAGTGATAACTTGGTCAGTAAGGCTATTTCCACACTGTACACATCCAACTTATATAGATCTGTAACAAAGATCTTTGAAGCTGAGGTAATCTTCATAAATTTTCTTTTCAGTTAAAGGGCAAAAAAAAGTCCTTTTAAAAAAACACTTATCAGCTCTATTTTAATGTCCACATGGGTATTCACACACAAATGTAAAACAACATCAGTAATCAAAGATAAAAGGCTGCATTAGCTTAAGTTCTGAGTAATGCATAAATTCAAATGGTGAATGTCAATGCTTTTCAAAGCAGATGTTCAAGTATACAAATCCTCCCAGTACGGGATTCAGGAACCATCAAATGAAATTAATAAAAGCCAAGTTCAAACAAACTAATAACCCCTCTCCAATAATCAGCAAATAACAGATATGTGGGATAATGGTCTAAAAGTCATCGTCATTTGAAAAAGTTCACATGGGTTGATGAGGAGACTGGAACATACTTGAAAGAGAGATTAACTGGAAGTTACTGAACAGATGAACCATATCAGGATCAGGACACTCCCTCAAGAGGACAAATGTGGGGAGCTGGGAGAGAATTGTGAAACTGAGGGGGGAAGAAGCATCTCATATACTTGCCTTTTGAAAGTCTTCCTTGTCCTCTTATGGCTGCTGCTGAAGATAAAACACTAGGCCAGACAACACCTTGGTATGAACCAGCTTTTGCTGTTCTTATATGTGGTGTTACACAACACAAATTCTAATAACTTTTATGATGATCCATTTAGTTACTGTTTCAGTTAATAGTCTGAGTGATTGTAGTTCCTCCTGTTATGACTATGTTAGTCTGAAAAACAGAACATGGGCTTAAGCACTCTACCTCAGTACTATTAAATTATAAACATTCTCTTTGGTTTGGTTTTGAAAAATGGTATCTGACAACCTCAAAGAAATATCCCAGTTATAGTCAAAGAATAACACAGATCAAGGTTTGTTCCTGATAAACAACATGAATAACACTACCACGTTTTAGAGAAGGTGAAAGAGGCGGTAAGTTTGGCTGAAAGAGACTGTGCTACTTGTCCCAAGGAGCCAACGGTGGAAAATTGCTGCCTTTACTGCTCCAGATGTTCAGCTATAATTCCCTGAAATTCTACTGCATTTCAGAAGAGGAACTTTCTAGAAGCCCGAAAGAAAGAGAATGTGGTTCAGACTAGTTCTGCAAGTTTTGTTCAGAAGAGATTGTCCTAGAAGAGGTTTTTTTCCCCCCGTAAAATGAAAGGAAACAACTTAAGGTAGACATGTCAATACACTACATGCAAGAAACACATATTCAGTCTTCTGTTCACAATCCTCTTCTAAAGTACCAGCTTGCCATTTCTTAGTGCAGCATTTCTGTGTTTCTTCCTCTCTGTAAACAAGATATGACTTGATTTGTAATCTGCAACTAGTTTCACTAGGAGTCTCAAAAGATATATGTGGAGGGGGGGTCCCTGGGTAGTATAACTCAAGAATGGTTAACAGAGAAGGGGCATTGAAGGATGGTGTCCTTGGAAGTTGTCGACGTGACAGAGAATGTAGCAAAACGGGAATGCGACAGAGAGTATGTAGCAAGGAGGGAACCGAGAGTCTAAAAAAGGATTTGGTACTGAAGATAAAGAAAAGGGATTAAAACTCCAGACATAACTTCAGCAGTATGTAAGCAATATTAAAGGCCAACCAATCCTGAGCTTAGCTTTTGCAATATGTATGAGCTTATTACACATGTTATAAAATGACTGCCTTATAGATAATAAATCGAACGCGCTTATTGATCGTGAGGTCGTTGTGTGTTCCTCCGTCCCCACAGATATATATGCCGTGGCTGAACTGGTATTGAAATTGCTCCTACTACTATCATAGTTCACCACAGAAGTCCCACAGCAGTCCCACTGCTGTAACACCACAAGGAGTGTTACCAATTTTTTTTTTCCATCAGCTCATTTAAATGTCTGAGAAAGGAGTTGGTGCTTGTGTTTCTAACCCTTGCAAAGTGTAAATATCACAAAGGGGGCAGAACAAAAAAAAAAATCTGTTCTGGATCACAATTGTGTGAAAGGCACTGAATCTTTCAAATATTTTCTGCCCTCAGTGTGATAAAGATATGTTTTGCTAGAACTAGGTAATGTTTAGAGGCGATGATGTAAAGATTTTTTGATTTCCATGTTATCTGGTATGTATAAAATAAGAAGTATGCCAGAAGATATCTCTGTGAGCAGCAGCAGATATTTTTTTGAACCAGTAATAGTCCATTTTTCTCTTCACTGACCATGTATTAGCTAAGACATACTTTGTGTCCTAGAGATTTCTCAAGTGTTGCAACCACCATGAAAACCAGATATACAAAAGCACATACGTAAAAAACTCTCACTGAGTCATTCCCAAATCTATGAGTTGCACAGCTCGTTGTCCTAAGCTATTTTTTTCCTGTTAGATTTAAGCACAAAGTTTGAATTAAGTGCTAGAAGTTGACCACAGAAAGTTTCACCAGTGTTACTAGTTTATTGAGTGTTTTGCAATACATTCAATGAACATAATGTTAGAATAACTCAGATCATAATGTAAAAAAAAGTATGACTCTTTTTTTGCTGCTCATTCTGGATCAAAATAATTCAACTGTATAGCTGTAGAATGAAATTTGGAGAATGAATTCTATATTTTTTTCATTTTATAAATGTTTTCTCTATTTTTTCTATGAAAATGTTTTTATAACTATGCAAGGTAATACACTTTAAAACATTAAAATATTTTTCTACTAAAATGTTGAATAAGTGGTTTGAAATCTTTAAATCTTGCTTCACAAACTAGAAAAAAAAAAAACAACAAACAAAAGAGCAGGGAGTTACAAAGTTAAATTCCATTGTTAAGCTGTTTCTTTGCTAGCAATTGTATCAAGGGAAATGGTGAAGTCATTGTTTTTAAAATGCATCCCTTTAAAACTCGGTCAAATTCAAACCAGCTAGGAGAGTGACTTATGTAAGATTTAACACTATTTAACACTAACCCAAATTCAGCTAGCTGCACGTAACAGCAGGCAGGGGAAAGAGAATATGAACATCTTGAGCATAAGACACTGGAAAAAACAGTCAAGATAAAGAAAATAATGAAATGAAAAATAAACAGTATTACTCCTACCAAAAACAAGAACAACAGTAGCAAAAAATCTGATCTATTTTAATGAAGAGTAAACTTGGTTGAAGTGAAAAATTAAAGCAATTCTAAGTAACTAAAACCCAGACAAAAAAAATAATCAGAGTTGGATTTTAATTGTAATAAGGACATTTAGAGATCCTGTGACTCCAAGTCATTAAAAAAAAAAATTCATTGCTTGCTGTAAGAGAGAGATGCAACATCATAGGAGTTTTTGTATCATTTTGATTAAATGAGCCACTACAGAACATAAAAACCCTGAATCAGTTCTTGATTATGAAAAAAAGTATTAAGTTATTTTTCATCAAATATAGAGGAAGAAGCTATAGAAAGATGTTATCTCCTGAAAACCAGAGACATACTATGCTTCTCTAGAAGAATACAATGCTGACAGAAAAAAATCCTTCTCTCCTGTTTATGCTCAAGGCTGTACAACTATCAGTTTGACTTGAGCACATTCTGTGTCTCTCATGGCCTCCTAGTTTCTGACTGATTCACCTACTGATTTTACTGTGTAGAACAGCAGAAGTCATCTGTCTATACTTCCATTGGGAAGCTTGGTCATGTTCTTAACTGCCTACAGAGCTGAAGTGGAATCATTCTGACTCCTTTTTCTGAGCTTCCTGCAGGTGTACACAAAATATCAGAGACACAGTTCTCAGGTTGTCAACCTGGGCTTGAGAAAGCAACCTAGGAACTTGGTTCCTTGGAGTAGGGCAAAGTGGAGCACTGATTTAATAAAAAATAGACACATCATAGTCTACCTTGACTGTATTTCTGATGCAAACATGAAGCACTTTATAAATTCAGTGTGAAAAGGAATAATTGAAGAACTTCCTGTTATTTTAACCACATAACCCATCTAGAGACCTTCCTTTTGTGAGTGCACTAACATATATTCCTGCAATATTTTTTTGCTAATAGTAAGATGATACTATAAGTTGTTAAAAGTAGATTTCAGAATTGTTAGTAATTAGAATACATGAAAGTTTTAGCCTTTCTTTCCAAGGGCTAAGAAAGTATATCTGTCTGCATTAATTTTTAAAATATCTTTTTGTAACTTGGTGCCCAGCAGGGCTGGATTCAGTAATGACAATAATTTTATAAAAAAGTTATCAATAACTTATTGTTATGATTTTGCAATCCTACGTTATATGAAAACCCCAATCTTCCACGTAAATATCAGGAGGACTGTGATTAAGATATCTGGTGAAGCAGCTTTCTCCTAAATGTGATATATCTCTTTCATAATTTCCTCAGGGATATCATCTATATCTATCACCTTTTCATTAACCGTGGAATGCTCAAAAAAATCAGATATATTTCACATATTTGTAGCACCTAAATTTATTACAGGACACACATAATATTTTCAGATAAAAAGGTTAAGTCATTACCAAGAAAAAGCACAGAAATAGCAGAAACTGTTCAGCTGTCTCAAGTTTTGCTCTGATTTTCCTAGGGTGCCTTGAGTACTTCCCTGGTTGTAGAAGCTGTTGCACGCTAATGAAAATTTTTTCAGATTGCTTTTTAAAAGGATGACTGACTTCATAGGTTGGAAAATTACAGGTGGCAAAAGGAGAAAACAAGTACAGTTTGATGACTGAATAATCTTAAGGATCTTTTTCAATGTAAATGACTCTGATTCTTTGCAGTAATCAGGACCAAAGGTTCCACAGAGACTGCCTCTATCTATTTGTTAGTGGAGAAACAGTGGATGAAAGCTTGTGAAGTTTGCATTTTTCATTCAGTTCAGGATTGGATTTCCTTTGAGAAAACACTATTCATCATAACAAGGGAATATATCTTGGGTGTTTGGGGGGTGTATGGTGTTATTTGGGGGGTTATTTTGCTTTTTTTTATAAACTTCAAGATTTCTTACTCACTGGTCCTTTCAAAATCAACACTGGAAATCAGATAATATTGCAGTACTTTCCACAGATTCGTACTTCTTACACTTTTCTTCCAACAGACTTCATCAGGAGAAATTTCATTCTATAAGTTAAAAATTCATGTCATACTAATGACTTCATTATTTTATTTCAGTGTATTAGAGTGACTATAAGGTTCCTATTTTTGTAGAAGAACCTCAAGATATAGAATTTCAAGCTCTCTGCACAGTCAACTTGGGAAGCTAAGTCTTACTGAAGAGGAATCTACCTTTCTTTTAAATCTAAATAGGAAATTTTTTTCAATCATTTTGGCTAATATTTATGCTAAAATCCAATGCTTAAAAGTTAACTTTTGAATTTAAGCTGTTAACATTAAAGCATTACAAATAAGAAATTATTAAATAAGTAAAAACCAAAAAAGAATGTCTTTTCAGCACAAAATGGATATACCTAATTCTTTCTGTTAGCTGTAAAATGAATCCAGGACTGCTTGTTTGTATTTAATTACCTCAAATAACTGGATGAGATAAGGTTGACCCTTCATTTAGCATGCAAGCCTTCTGGTTTTGTACTTGTTGACTATTAGTCTTCCTTTCATTAGAGTTTTGACAGATAAACTCTTACAAATTCAGCTGTTAGAAATGAACAATTTATACTTCCTTCAGTTTTCCTGGCTGCTCCATCCCTCACTGGCTTCTGGCAGGTGTCTTCAACACAGCTGATTCAGTGCAAAGTCTATCAGCTTTAACGACACCCCATTATGACTGGCTAGTTTTTAAAATAAATTTCAAAAATTTTTACTGAAGTGGTTCATCCCCTTCCCTCCTTTTATAAAGGTAAATGCTTCTAGCATGGAGCCCCTCACTAAAAAAGGTAGAGGAAGATATGGGGAGCAGGTAGTGGATCGTAAAGTGTTATGGGTAATTAACTAATTAAAACATTTTATAATATACATGCATTTGAAATCTCATCATAGCCATTCTAGCATTATATTAATACACCTTTGCAAACAAAACCAATATGTTTTTCATCATGTGTATACAATATTCATAGTGGTAAGAAATAAGGAGTTGCCTGCACAGTGCTTTTACTCATCACAGTTTAAGACAAATTCTGAGTCTATGAGAAGAACTGTAGGTGTGTCTTTGGCGTAAAAGATATCTCCTTGGGCAGAGTTTTAGAGAGATTCTGATTGTCTTAGTCACAACAAGCAAAACCACTTTACCACTTTTTTTTCCCCCCCAGTAAAATGCATGCTAAAAGTACCCTCTCCAAACTATTTTCAAAGAACAGTTTCCCATTTCTAAAAATAAAATTTAAACCTAAAAACTTGCATTTGCTAAGAGGAAATATTGTTTAAAGGAAAAATAAGAAGTTTATTGAGAAAGAACTGACTAAAACCATTTAACATTTAAAGTATTGAATATATATTAAATTTAGAAATGCAGAAAAATACAGTGTAGTTTCTAATTTTTCTATGGTATGTTACACTGTGTTACATTCGACATATTGTGGGAGAAAAAAATGGAAACAAGAAATAGTCTTGTCATTAATGTGAGAAAGAGCAAATTTTGGAAAGATGAAAGCTGATAATTTGCAACTTCTTTGTTAAATGATATTTAAAACAAGTTGTTATTTTGATGAGCTATTTCTCAAAGGATATTTTTATTGAAAATATTTTGGTTAAATGTGTTTGTTGTCTCCATTCTACTGTAGAGCTACAAGTTACAAATTAACCCATTTTTATGTCCTTCATTTGTGCTTTATTTACATGGCACAGAGATGTGAAAAGTAAGGAATTGTATTATATATGTATATAAGTTTGCTATCTATATTTATTTTAATAATACTCCATAGCCAATGTTTGAATATTTCCTTAAAATAAGGAAAGAACTCAAAAGACTCATGAAACTCTCTGGATGGGAAAAAAAAAATTAAAAAAAAAGGCAAGTAGAGTTATAAACCATGTTCCAAGGAAGCAGAAACTGAATAATTACTGGCTTATTGTCTTTTTACTAAGGTGACAAGGAAAAATTGATGCTGTCTTTCTTTCATTGTCATTGTGGTCAGTAGACAAATGGTATTAAGCAGAGATGAGCTAAAAAGGTCAAGCAACAGGGATACATGGCAGACCAGAAATAAAGGGCTGTGCCACAGATGCAAAAACTTTGTTAACTGAGAGGCAGGTAATTTTATTCAGTCATTTCTTTATTATCGTCTTTGCTCTGTAGAACGCAAACAAACTCCTCTTTCATTTATTATATTTAAATAGGAGAAAAACATGGGCAGATGTCTTCTAATGTGGTCTTATACAGTCATTCTGAGATATTTTCCCCATTTAATTTTGCATTGAAATCTCCTCAAGTTTTATGTATCAGCAGTGTAACACTAAGCATTTTAATTACAAAGAATGATGAGCTTTCAACATTGAATAAAATGGAGAACCATCTCACAAGCTCACTCATTATATAGACACTTGACTTCTGCTAAATATTCTGGCAACATCTAAGCAGAACAAGTCTGTTTTGCCACTGAATAATCTATATTTACTGAAGTGGTTCACTGATTTAAAGTGGATATTAATGGGAAACCTTAACATAGCTGACGCAGTGGAAATAACTACTGGGAAAAAAAGCTTTTAAAAGTGCTATTTGTCATGTTGGCATAACGTCAAATGTCACTGATAAATTTGGTATTATGTCATAGTGGTATAGAGGCAAAGAATATTATGTGCTATAGGCACTGACATACCAAAATAGTTATCTGGGCTTTGATGGTTTTTTGCATTTTTAGTGCAACAAGTTTCAGCCATCATTGAAAGCTTATGACATTCACTCTTTTTTAGCTAGGTTTTGCTTACTAGAAAAATGTATGGCCAGTCTCTTTGCGAACGAAGAACCGGGGAAGGTCTTTACACCTTCCAGCCTGCGCATTGGATTTTTTAGGTGAGACACAGTGTGCGCGGAACTGAGCCCACCCTTTAATCCTGAGGTTCATCTGCCGGGGCCAAGCACGCTTGGACGGTGGCAGCGAGGTCCTCAGGACATAGATGGATTGCCTTACAGGGCTAACGAGCTCCATCTGCCCGGGGAGGGGCCCTGACCGGGACTCGAACCTGGGTCTCAGCGTTCACAGCGCTGTGCTTTAACCACTTCACCACCAGGGGCTCCCACTAGAAAAATAGTTTGCTATAGAAAATACAATTATATTTACAAATATAACTTAATAAAATGTATACAAAATATTTTAATTTCTGAGGTTTTAAAAATATTTATTTTAAGTTAAATTTTATTGGAAATAACACGCACTGATGATGATACACGATGAATTCTAATTTTGTGAAAAGTCTTTGTTTTGTCTGAGGTGCATATTATGTGTGAACTCAGTATGAAATGTCAGTAAGATATTTTCTATTTTAGATATGTTGAGGATTAACATCTTCTAGCACCAGACACAATTTCACATTACCAAAAAGCTCTAACATGTCTTACCTATGCAGTCTAACTTCTTGCATGTATTTATCAATCCTTTGTCATATCTTATACAAACACAATTTTTTTTTCTCATGGATGTTCAAAAATAGCTATAGTTCCTATACTTCCTTTTAACACAATTCATTATTTTCTCATATCTATAAGTCTTTCATGTCTTTTGATTTTTGTATAAGTAACCAGATGCTGGTCTTTAATACGTGGATTTAAAATAATCTCTAAGATCACTAAAAAGCAAGAAAGCTGTGTTTGATGTCAAACTGATTTTGAATTGACTTCTTTTTTCATTATACAGATTGTTGCATAATTGAAATTTTTAATTCCTATTAAGAACAAAAATTAATTTACTATTGTTTTAGTTTTCACTGTGTATACTTTAAGCACATTGGTACTTAGCAACATAAAGAACAGCCAAGTTCTGTTGTTTGTCAGTTCTGAGAGTATTGTTGTGTAGTTTCACAATTTAATGAAAAAACAGTTGTCAGCCAGCATGTCTGGAAATCTTTTTTTAATGCTTTTTAATGTTGATTTCCAAAGATATGACTTTACTGTTTAAAAGTATTTGACAATTTGTGACAATTTTAAGCTACAATTGCAAATATAAAATCTATGTTTACATCTAGTAGGCAGCTGCATGTTCTATATCTAACTTTTATATGGAGTAGGTTTAATATGTAGAAATCTTGTGCAAATCACAAGAGAACTACTGGGATCTTTAGGACTATCATGTTTGCATCATGGACTGCTTATCTCAGCATATTTAAGTAACTGCATATAACTATATCAAAATTATCCTTCCATAAAAAATCGCTACATGCAAAGAAAAATAATAAGAGGTAAATATTTAAGAAGAATTGTCTCCTAGTAATCATAATGAGATTGTCTTGGGAATGAGCTGCTGCTTGGATTGCCTGATACCAGACTCAGAATATTTATTCTCTCAGTTTGTTTGTTGCTGCTCTTGTTTACAGTTCCGTAAGTGTTCAAGAGGTGCAAGTACACAAGCACATCCACACACACATATGAACACAGGTACCCACACACTTTATTGTCTCCTATTTATTTGTTTTTAAATGCTGAATCCTACAGTGACTTTTCTCACAAACCAGAGGTCCTTACTATGCAGGTGACCGTGTACCCTTTAATTCCACATATCATTCCAATTTCACATACACTTCCAACCCTGTCTTGAGTGGTTGAAATTGGGTAGACTCTGTTTGTTGAGTAGATAACAGAATAGTATGATTAAAACAGAGCCATGGACTAACTACATGAAAATTCAATAGGAAAAAATTTAGCCAAATTAATGGGGAATTACCTTTCAGTTTGAAATGAGGAAATACATTATGAACTTAAGAGCAGAATGACCTTAACCCATTACTGTGATTCAGGCATACCAACAACTCTAATTATAGAATATATTAGATGAGATATTTCTGGCATAGATAGTAAAATAACTGTCTAACTTTGCTTCAATATATCTCTCTTGGTGGGATGACACTTAAATCGCTACGGACAATTCAGGTCACCTACATTCTAAAAACAGAATATATAAGAAAAAGGGACTTCAGTCTCTTTAGGATGAGACAATAAATTGCTCTTGTTATCTAATAGAAGGAGGACTGAGGTGAATAATTCTGTTCATTTCTTAAAAAAAAGGTAGGTAAGTTAGTGAGCAATGTTAGCACTAAAGTAAATTAACACAAAGTGGATATTAATAAGTCTGTTAACTACCCCTCAAAAAGATGATATTTTAGAAGCTGGCTTTCACCTTAGAATAGGGGGAACAAAAATCTAAGCAATTTTAAGAAGACTGATTCATGATACACAGCACTGCATTCCACAACGGAAGATAACCTGCTTAATCCTATATTTTCCTTGTTATAAAATGACTGTAAAGAATTATCAGTGTCTTGTAGACTGTCATTACATTACTCCTAGGAGAGTTTAGTGGGAGAGGATAGACTGATATTTGGATAAGCATCTACTCCTTCAAATTTGTTTTGAGCAGTGTCTAAGCTGTAGGGGAGATCAATTCTGTGGTGTTCCTTGAGATCCTGATCCTTCAGAAGTTTGGATACAAGATCTGATGAGAAGTGATTCTTCATTTCATTTAAAAAAAGCAGACGTAGTGAAAGGGAAAGTACATTAATTTAGGATACAGTCAGGACATATACTGCAAAGTGTTATGAGTTTTTATGAGACAGTTGTAGTCTTTTATATCTAGTGAAAAACTGGAGAACAAGAAGTCTGTTGTGTGTATGTGTGCGTGTGCATAGTGGTAGTACAGG
>NW_020955272.1:1569217-1571032 GCF_003031625.1 Empidonax traillii
ATGCAGGACCATCGCCTCCCCAAGATCGTGCTTTATGGGGAACTTGCCACTGGCTGCCGCAAGAGAGGAGGCCCGAAGAGGAGATACAAGGACTGCCTGAAACAGTCCCTCAGCCTTGGCAATATTGACCACAACCATTGGTCTACCCTGGCCTCCAATTGGGAGGCCTGGAGACACACCATCTATAACGCTGCTGCTGCTTTTGAGAACACACACAGGATCACTCTCGAGGAGAAAAGACAATGCAGAAAGAATCGCGTCTTGTCCATATCACCTGGGGAGTCTTTCTGCTGTACGTTCTGCAACCGGACTTGTCTATCTCGCATTGGCCTTTTTAGCCATCAGCGTGCTTGTAGCAAGCGTGGGTAGAGCCC
The DNA here is from genome assembly GCF_003031625.1 of Empidonax traillii. Taxonomy (NCBI): domain Eukaryota; kingdom Metazoa; phylum Chordata; class Aves; order Passeriformes; family Tyrannidae; genus Empidonax; species Empidonax traillii. The sequence goes on from NW_020955272.1 coordinate 1,569,592, forward strand.
CTCTCAAATCTTCGTTCGCGAAGCCTAGCCATGATGATGATTAGTAATATATAGACTGTTTTTTCAGTTTCTCTATACCTTCAGAGCCATACTTTCCTACAGAGTCCTGATTTTTATTAAATATCAGGATAGAAGTAGAAAATTGCAAGACCTGCTGACTTTTTAGAAACTCTGATGTTGGGATGTTAGAAATAAAAGTACAGTATAAATACAGCTGACTAACAGAACTTTTGTATATATTTATTCCTCTCCTAACAAGGCAATGATGCTGCTGAAATACAATCATTTTGTTTCCTGTAAAAAAAGAAAATGGCAAGTGACGAATGGGGGGTTAAAATGCCCAATCATCTGGCCCAGAGCGCATCTTGCGTGGGAAACAGACACGTACACGCAGGTTACATGTCCGGCAAAATGGCCGATTCTTTTATTACACTGGGGCTTTTATAGGGAGGGTATAGAAGGTTCTGGGATAGTGGTAGGTTTGGTTTTGAACCCTCGAATCTCGAGGACTTCTGATAAGGAGGTTTGAAGATATTGGTTAGGAGGATATGTTTATTCATTCAGGGGGAAGGGATCGCCAGGGGAGGAAGGGAAGGTGTGGTCTTTGGGGGCCCAGGAGAGGGAAAGTCCTGCAGAGGTCTGTAAGGCTGGGGCTGCTCTGGCCCCTGCAGCCGGCCCCCAGGCAGTTCTGGGCAGCTGTTGTTGCTAGAGGCTTGATTCTCTGCAGGCTCTGGCAGTTCCACTTCCCACAGGCAAGGAAAAGTCTAAGATTCTACTATAATGTGTAGGAATTACTTATTTCAGAATGAATTTGGAAGCCTAGGAGTGCTGGAATAAACTTGAAAACCAATCAGTTGTTCACAGAAGAGATTTTAAAGATCTGCTACAATTTTGATAAATACTGCCAGCAGGCATTTAAGCATTTCTGATCTTGGCTGCAAATTGATTTAGTTTGTGGAGTTAGAGTATTTGTGTGCTGATGAAATCCTTTTTCTATTTTATTTTTAATGTTGTGGACCACTGAAAATATTTTCTTTTAGACTGCAACATATTTTTCACTATACAACTCTTAAAAATAGCACTCAATTTGTATCTCACAGATGCTACATAACTATAGCAACAGGCCAATGAAGAAAACCACCAGGGGAGAAAATTCATTAGAGAAAAAACTGTTACAAAATAATGGATTGGGGAGAACCTTACCAACCTATAGAATAATCTAAACAGAAGGATCAGAAAGGTGTGAAATATTCTTCCTTGAAATCATATTGAAAGAAACCAGAAACCTCACAGAGGAGAAAACTATTCGGAGGAACAGAATAATCCATATATAGCAAGGAGAATATTTTAAAGTAGTGTAGAATAAAGAGAAATGGTAAAGCCATTCATGTAGTCAAAAAAAAAATCAGAAGTTGCTGAGTACTTGGGACTAGATGTAACA
>NW_020955272.1:1571388-1717430 GCF_003031625.1 Empidonax traillii
CCTATAGAATAATCTAAACAGAAGGATCAGCAAGGTGTGAAATATACTTCCTTGAAATCATATTGAAAGAAACCAGAAACCTCACAGAGGAGAAAACTATTCGGAGGAACAGAATAATCCATATATAGCAAGGAGAATATTTTAAAGTAGTGTAGAATAAAGAGAAATGGTAAAGCCATTCATGTAGTCAAAAAAAAAATCAGAAGTTGCTGAGTACTTGGGACTAGATGTAACAGCCAAATAAGACATTGAGATCCTAGGCATCACACAATGTAGTTTTTACATCTCTGAGTCCCAAAGTAAAATTCAACTAGTTTGGAATGCCTGAGCTTCTAGTCCCATGCACTGAAGAATTAAATCACTCAGAATGACAGAATTTATAACAATTGCTTTACAATTGCCTGAAGCAGCTAGGAGACTCTGGAAACAAGAGCTGTGACTCCAGATCAGTGCTTCACAGATGCCCAAAGAAATGGGCTACCGGGAAATGCTATTTCAGCACAGAATTTACAGCCCACAGGCTGATCCTCACTTAGGGAGTTTGAAAGACTGCAGCAAAGAATGTTTTCTTCTTTCTCTCATAAGACAATAGAGAGTATTTTTTGGGGGGAGGAAAAAAAAAAAGCTTTAACAAACAGCACAGTTGTGTGATATATATGAGATTCTTCTTGGAGTGCTTTCATAGACCAGTTTAAATTCTACTCTTTCAAGGAAGTGTAACAACCAGACCTGTATACTGTTTTACTGTGAACAACATATTTTCCTGTCAACGCTGTCCACATTTGCAAAATAAGTTACACTGAATGAAAACAATTAGCTGGATAATAGAGGAGATGCAAGAATAATTGTTAACAATCTAATACAGTAAAAACAGTTCTATTTTGAGAGAATAGAGGGTTATTTTTGCTCTATGTTTAAGTGGAATTTCTCTATTTTATTCAATGATTGTCATGAGCAGAGTCAAATCATAAGCTACTGCAGCTGGATAAAATGCCTCTACTTTTATATTTTGATCATGTCAGTCTGCCTACAGTCTTAGTATCAAAAATGATCATTTGAACATCAATTCTTTCAGAGTCACAGGAAGCATGATATAAACATGAGGGATAAAGGGAGACAACTAAAAACTCTTTGTATACTCCCTACAAAAGGTCTGCTCCACTTCTAAGAGGCAGAAGCAGCACAAGAGAAGTGTTTAGTAAGAAAACTTCTCTACCATATCTATCAGAATTATTTAATCCTATTTCTTATCTTGAGCAAGAAAGGTTTTTACCAATTAACAAAGAAAGTTGCCGGGAAGAATTCTGACAATTTTTCTTTTACTCATTTCCCACAAACCTTTGCTCTTTTCCCAAGGTATAAAAAGAATGGTAGATTAAAAACAATAAGGAAAAAATAAAAAAAGGTACAAGATACTATGAAGTAGGAGATATACTTTAATTTTTTAATGGAATAATATTTTATGAATATTAATTCTTATCCTAGTAAGAATTCTAGCATTCTGAGACAAATATTATCTTTAGCAATACACATATTTTTGCTGGTAGGATCATGTTTTATTTTTTTAACTGATATTAATAGATACTATTCTGCATTATAATGTAGTCATCCATTTTTTTTGGATACTTATTTTAAGAAGTGGTGAAAAGTAAAAATCAAGACATATTTTCATAACAGTATGAGGTATTGGCTTCTATTAACAAGAGAAACATGTTTCATTGTGCAAAGAGAATTCAAATCAGACCCCTGTAGAATTTTCCTAGTGATTATGTGAAATTACTTGAAAAGTAAAGGAGCCAGGAACACAGTTCTCATCTCAGACACAGTTAAAGTGTTTTCTCCATAGGGAAAATTACCAAAACAGCTCTTCTAGATAGAACCTGGAATCCTATCAAACTGAAAACAAATCTGAAACTCTCTTCCTGTTCTGAATAGTATGCTATTACACTAAAGGTGTGACTAGCATCTCAAAACAGCAGCAGCTACATCCAAGACACCTTAGTCTTCTGTTGGCTCTATCCCACTCTACCTCATTTCAGTTTTTATTTAATGCTCTTCATGTGCTAGGAAGTTTTTGGGATTTATTCTCAATACATTAATAATTTAAATATAATCATGACTTCATGGAACATCTGTCATTCTTCTATTACTTGAGCTATCTTCAATTCTGACAGTTTAGTAGCACTGCCAGTGCTAGAATCTTTGAGGTTCACAGTCTAACTAACTTGAAAGCTGGTGTGAAATGAAGCTACAAGTTCAACAAACTATCACAGAGGATTTATTCAAGTCTATGATTATGAGTCAACAATATTAAAAACACAATGCAGAGAGGAGAAACATTTTTTCTCTTTGAAGTCCTTAGCTGTTATCCTCAGACCATGCGATAATTAGATCATGAGCTAATTGAAACATACAAATTAATTGCACTGATTGCTATTTATATGAGATGATAGTCTTTTCCTGACAAATTTGCTTTGATGAGGCAAAGGAAGCACTTGACATTTTGCCATTGAAAGTCAATTGCTATCCTGCACCAATTAAAATGACACAGTATTTGAACTCAATTGCTTAATGAACTATTCCAAAGGAAAAAAAGACAAAGCATAATCTAAGGTGTCCATGCATTTAAAGCACAGTGTATCAGTCTGATAAAATTTGTAATAAGTTTAGAAATCCTTTCATTGCCAGTGGTTTTTCACAGACAGTTCTTAATTTCTTAGGACAAAAAATTTATGTCTTTCAGTAAACAAATAACAGACTACTGAGTCCTTAATGTTGGTAGTAGCTTTGAGGGAAATTTCCTGTGACTTTCTAAACCTAGAGAAATTAAAACAAATAAAGCACGTAACAAAAACTAAACTTGATCAAGAGTCGTGGAGTAAAGTGGCAAGTGAAACAAATGAGCTCTATCATGACTGTAAGCTATTATGAACTTTTTTCTTGATGTTCATCTTTCTTAGAAAAGCAAGGGCTGTAGTAAACCACAAAACAGCAGAATCAGTGCTATTATGATTCTGTATGTGAACATGGATGATAGTGCTGTAATTTCCTCCCACTCATCAGTTCCCCCTTTGCAACGCAATTCATAGTTCATAATTTGTGATTCTTCCACAACTGGTTCCTTCTAAAGAAGGGCAAAACAGGAGCTCCTAACCAAATAACCTCTTCAAGTTCAACCATAAATGTATCATTTAAAGTAAGAAATATTCACGCCATCACAATAAACACCTTTTTATCTATCAGTTGTTTATTATAAAATGAATCAGCCAGTCAATAAGACAAGACTAGAATCCAGGTTTCTATTTCGTACTGTAACAGCTGATCTAGTTATTCATATGCTCTCTTCACAGCAATGACTTTTCTTCTGTTGTGTATTGTTCTTTTTTTAACACAAGAACTTAAACTCCTCTTTCTAGTTAAACTGCCTTCCACCTTCATCTTCATCTCTATCTGTAGTTGGATGGCTACATTTTTTTTCAAATAGGTGTCAGAGGGCAGCACTTCTGGATGAGACACTGGCGTGCACATGAACAGAAATTGTGTGAGGAGGGTTTCAGCTCTTCCTGCAGACAGGGGCTAAAACAATGTCAAAATTCTCAATCATTGAGCAGACAAACCACCACAAGTTACTGCCCCCTTTCTATCATCACTATGGACACATATTTCTTCGACTTGATGGCCCAAAGCCATAAACAGATTTTTTCTTTCAGCTTCACTGAACACCATCAGCTGCTTACTTGAATGCTTAAGGGACCTTTTTTTATCTTAGTCTGCTGGGCTACAGTTATATGGTGTTGTTTTGTTAATTTTTTTGTTGTTGGTGGTTTGTTTGTTGTGTTTTTTTTTTTTTTCCCCCCCAGTATTTGAACTTTCTAATAAAGTTTGTAGGCAATTTGCTACTTTGAATAAGTTACAAATGCCCCCAAGACACGGTTCTAATAATTATCTGCTATGAAATGCAAAACATCTGTCTTTCACTGTGTACTATTCTTCATCTTGTGTCAATATACTGTTCTTTATTTTGAAAGCCACCCATGATGAACATCTTTGGTAATATCTTTTTACTTCAGCAATAAATGATAGAACTTCACAAGAGTTCAGTAACATCATGGTTTCATACCTTGCTTTTTTAATTACACTCAATGTCTTATATATCATATTAGTTAACCAATAAAATGCATTTATTCTCAGTACCCAAATATTAGGATTTAAAAAATACTAATGGCATTAGAACGTATATTATTGTAAAATACCTTGTGATTTCCAGCAATTATTAAGTTAGAACTACTATTAAAAGGATAAAGATCAAAAGATAAAATTAATATATTAGAAAACTTGTTCTGTTTCATATTAGTCTTTACAGTTCATTTACTGTGTTTTTACTGCAGTTGAAGAGCTAAAAAAAATTTATTCTAGATGTGATAAATCATGTTTTGACATATTCTTCGTTATCATATTATTCAAGTCAATACATGTGGTAAAACTCTCCTTCAGACAAGATACTTTTTGATACAGCTAAAACCTTGCAAAATAGTAAAAGGAGTTATGGTGATTCAGGGTAAAGAGTTGCAAATGGAAAACGTCTCTAGATTGCAAACTATTAAAGGATATATTTTGACATTAGGTCTATTGAACTGGGTTTTTTTCTAATTGCGTAAGCTAGCCAACATAGAAAGGCTGAATCAGCTTGATTTCATTCAGCCATTCCTGAGAAGGATGAACTCTTAGTGAGCAAAACCAGAAATTGATAAAATAAGTCCCTGTCACCCTGTTCTTTTTTAATAAAACTATATTCAGTTTTAACTCAAGGAAATAGATGACTCTTCAGAGTCTTTGCTGAAAATATACCACAAAAAAAACTAACCACACAGCTCTAGAAACATCTAATGAACTGGGCAAAACAATAAACACATTCTAGAAAAAAAATTACTTTGAACTATTCAACTCACCTCATTCTCTTCTAGTATTGTGAAACTTACTGTAAAAGGAAATAAAAAATCACCAAAAACCTGTAGGAGATGGAATTGTGATTTTCTTGGAGTCTGATAAAAGTAGGACTCTGAGATCTAGGACATGAAAAGAAGCTTCTATACAAAACATATTCCCCAGTGGAAACCTGATGAAAAGGTGAAGCTAAAGAAAGCAGTAGCCACTGCTTCTACTCAGGCCACTCATGTTAGAAAGACAAGTATAACATAAGAGTGTCAAAGAGAGATTGCCATGAGATGACCTTATCAAACTTTTACTTTCCCTCACTATTCTCATAGGTGTTTATTTTATCTTGACCTTACAGTTTTATAAATTTTCATCTGGTATAATGAACTTCTTTGTGTAATTATTAGTAAAATTAGTGTGATCAATAAGGGACTAGGGTTATTGACCATACCCTAAATGGGTTGGATTCAGTTGAAAATAATAAATTTACTCCTTTTAATTCAGGCTGTCAAAACTGTGAGGCAAAATCCTATTCAGTACATACTTGTCTATACATTTCTTATATACTTCTGCCATTTATTTGTGTTATTTTTTAACACTGTTCCAGTGTGGGGTCCCTCCCACAAGAGACAGTAGTTCAAAAACTTCAGTATGGGTCCTTCCCATGGGCCCCAGTTCCTCATGAACTTGAGTCCTCTCCATGAGTTACCGTCCTTAGGAGAGATCACTCTGGAGTGGGTCACCTGTGAGCAACAGTTCCTGCCTGAAAACCTTTTCCTTTGTGGGCTTACAGTGGACTCTAGCTTCTTTCAGGGTATTCCCACCTGCTCCAGCATGGAGAGTCCCACCGGCTGCAGATGGATTTCTGCTCCAGTGGGGTCTTTCACGGGCTATGGGGTGACAGTCTGTGTCATGATGCTTTTCACCACAGGCTACAGGAGACTCTGCTTCAACACCTAGAACACATCCTCCCCCTCCTTCTTCACTGACATTGGTGTCATTGTTTCTCTCATTTTATTATTCTTCCCTCTCACAGCTGCTAAGCAGTGGTTTTTATCCTTCCTTAAATATGCTATTACAAAGACACTACTAACATTGCTGATTGTCTCACCTCTAGGATCTGTCCAATATGTGAGCAGATTCTGGTGTCTTCTCACAGACACTAGACCATCCTGCTGCCAAAACCTTTCCACATAAACGCAAATCTTCCAGAAAATGAACACTTGAAAAGTGTTCATAGGGAGGATTGGTACTTGATGGTGTTTTCAGATTGTTTTATGTTTTCAGGAACGTTGAAAGAAACAAATTTCCAACCAGGAGAAATAAGAAAAAAAAAGGTGAAAAATTAAACTCCACAGGACACACCATGATGAAAAGAAGTGGATGCAGGAATTTTAGTGACCCTGCTGTTTAGTGTCAGATCCTTATGTGGTACAAAAAACTACTGATAGTAGTATGATCATAGTACTGAATGAGTACTGAATAGTACTGGGATAATGATGGGTAATTGTACCTGCCTACATATTAACCTTTTTTCTATTCTACTAAAAGAACTTTCCAATTGAAAAAGATGAAGTTTCACATAAACTGGAAGTAAACTGCCTTAGAAAGAAAGAACCAAGCTTATTTTACATTTTCCCGTGTTTGCTGCATAGCCATACAACCAATTTTCGTCAGTTCCTTTTCATTAGATTAAGATGTACAGAGAGCTGCAAGAGAATTTTTAACTTCAGATGCTGCTTGGAGCCATGAATCTCTTTTTGCAGTGCAGTCTCTCTGGAGGAGGATGCTCATTCTTTTTAACCCAACTGTGACATTCAAATGTCTGTCAGACTAAGCAGCATATTATTATGAAAGTAAAAATACAGATTTTTGGTATAAGGATGTGATAAACAGAACACTTTAAACACAGTGTACTAAGCAGAAAAACAGGTCATCTGTTCTTGTTGCTATCTTTCTATAAACCTTTCCTCACCATTTTTCTTTTTAGTTTAATGTCACCATAAATATGTCCATATCTTTAGTATTTATATACTGAATTCTACAGTTGCTAGAGAACTATTATTTTCCTAGGTGCATTCATGAGTCATACCAAGAACTGTAAAAAAGTTGTCCAGTTATGGTTCACATGAACAATGGGCTCAGTTCTCTTAAACAGTCTGAGGCCCCCTTTTCTAGGCTAAACAATCTCATCTCTCTCAGCCTTTCCTTAAAGGAGAGATGCTCTATCATTTCATAGTTTTAGTGACCCTTCGTTGAACTTTGTTTAGTATATTCATGTCACTTTTGCACTGAGGAGCAAGAACAGGACACAGGACTCCAGGTGTGGTCTCACCAGTGCCTCCCTATATTTACTGTCAGTACTGTACCTAACGAAGCCCACAAAACTGTTAGCTTTCTTTACTGCAAGAGTACATTGCTAGCTTATCTTCAACACGGTGTTCTCTAGAAGCCCTGAATTATTTTCTGTCAATCTGCTTTGCAGATGGTGGCCTTCAGCATATATTGAGGGCTGGGGTTATTCCTTCTCAGATGCAGCACTTCACACTTCCCCTTGTTGAACTTCATGAGGATCCTGTCTCCAACCCTGTGACTAAAAAAAAAAAAAAAAAAACCAAAAAAAAAAAACACCAACAATTTTTTGGTCCCAAACATATTAATGCAAAATTTCAAGACTACATCATCAACAATATAGTTGTCAAGTTGTCATATGTTCAGTAAGGTGAATGAGAAGAGTCCTGCACCTTAACAGAATGGTGTACCCAAATCACACATTTCAGGATGAATACCATGAGGATAAACATTTATAATTGTGGCTTTACAAGGTGACTAAGAAAGGGCATTCAGGAGAATTCTTCAGCCCAGAGATTCCTGAATTGTCTTCTGGAGAGTGGTAGAGCTTCCACAGATAGGGAAAATAAAGGACTATGGGCGAGCTTTCTATTTTGAGATTAGACCACTCTCTCCAGAATCATAACATTAAAAGCTTATAATGCAGGAAATGGCCCTGAGTATCCCATGCCACCATGTTCTAACCTATATCATGGTGTGGATCAAAATAACCACAACTCAGAAGATACTGGTTTCTATAACTTTTCTGTAGAGCACCATCCTACAGATGTATGTGCAGTGCTCCAAGACTGGACACTTTGCTCCAAGTCTCCAGTGTTCTTATTTGAGAAACACAACAGTCTTGCATCCTAATCAAGTTTAGATGTGAAAAAAAGTATAAAGAAAATGTTCCAGTCCTGTCACAACTCCATCCTTCACAGCATGAAAGAAATGTAACTTTGGACTCCTACAGATGTGTAAGTACCAAAAAAAAAAAAGAAAAAATATTATTTGGGTTCAGACAGCAACTGAGTTTTAAAAAAACTGAGCTTTAAATCACACATCTAAGTTCTACCAGTCTCCTACATAAGGCACTAAACTACTTTCTGGGATGTGGCCTTCATTACCCAAATACATCAGTTGTTCTACTTTAGACTTTACTGAAACTATTTTTAAAATAAATAATTACTCATAGTCTCTATCTATACTGGTGACTGTATTCATCTTAGGAGAGATGTCAGCCTACTATGTGGTACAGTGATTCATGTATATTTGGCTAAGGACTAGCTACCTCCAGTGCAGATTGGTGGTATCTGAACTACAGCTCGAGTAACCCTGGGCAACCCTGGTGTTTCATGAAGCTCCCAAGAATTAGAATATTTTTCTTTTCCTGTTCAAAGCTTATGACATACCATGCAGATTATGCTATAAGAGAGTTATTTTCATTGTTTTTCTTGGTTTAGGATGAGGTATTAGGTAGTATAATAATGAGTTGGTGCCTGCTAGTATTTAAGTGTACTCATTAAAGTAGAAAGAACTCAATCTGATGCCATTTCACCTAATTTGGAGAGCAGCAATGAAATCAGCTTCTAAACCCATGCAAGGATTTGTTTTGGAGGAGAATGTTGACTTATGTTGACAAAGGTCTTGGCAAAAATTAATATTTTCAAAGTGTAGATGTTCAAAGACAGAACGGTAATGTGAGCAGCTATAATTAGTAGCCTGATTAGAAGGAGAATGTTAGTTAACAGAAAAAAATGTCTGTTGAAAAATACTGACAGATAAATTGCCTGCCAGCCTGAAAGCTGTAAGCCTGGGAACTAGGCCTTGGAAGCAGAAACATCCTCTAAAAGTGCAGCTGGCACCTTTAAAATACAGCTGCATAAATAGAAACAGGAGGCATCCTGGGATGTTATCAATAAGTGCAAAACCCAAGAAACTGTAATGGCAACTTATCATCTGAAAAAGTGGGAACTGTGTGGGAAAACAAATTGGTATGAAAGAACACAAAATGTCATCATGTATGCATTCTTACAGGTGAAAAATAGAGATTGACAACATCTATTAACTGTTCAAAATGCTGGTGATATATGTGATTGTGTCTCTATGATACAAAAAGAACTTAATTTTCCTTTTTTAAACAGGTTGAATTCTCTGAATGAAATGTCTATGAGATCTTGGACCCAGGCTGAGGATGCCTGGCTGACTCCAGATTCTATGGTATAGGTCATCTTTGAAGACAGACTCAGTTTGTCACTTCATTAATCCCACTCCTGAGGTTAGTCTTGTTTGTCCTCTACCCCTTAGATGGTTGAGTTCCTTTCTGGTATCAATACGATCTGCCTCTTTGGGGTGGCTTCACCCCTTCTGAAATCTGTCTAATTCACTTGATACTGGTATTAAATATCTCTATGAATAATCTGTCTAACTATAACAGTTATGTTGTTGATAAGTTTATTTTACTTCAGTTATGAGTTTCTGGTAACTGGTAATAAAATACATCCATTTAGTTGCTGGTTTAAAATTGAATATTGTTATATGACTGCTTGCTGCCATGATTGGTTTCTGCCATACTATTGGTTGGTTCTATATTGTTGATTGCTGATAATTTATAACAACTTGATATGTGGATATATATATATTCACTTTATTAATCATAACTTTACTTGCTGGTGGTGATTTTGTGGTAGTGTACCTGCTAGTGGTGATCTGGGGGATATTTTTGGTGATCTGTAATAAAGTGGAGACATTTAAAGGATTAAAGCTGCTGAGTCCTTGTGTATTATGGAATCCTAAGAACCCACAGTCACGATTTTTATACACCCCCAGAGCAGGTTATTTTTTTTGGCTGTGACAAATGGTGAGATAAGCTACTTGACAGATTTACCCATTTTAAATATGTTAGAGTGCAGTACACTTTCACCAGGTCCTTTGAGATATTTCTTGTGGAGGTTGTAGTGTTTAATATCAGTTTTAGTTATTTTAAATGTAGATGATGTTTTAAAGGATTTCTGATTTATCAGAGTAATTCAAAATATACTGCATAATACAATCAAGCATAAGTTACAGTCAGTAAAACACAGCAAGGTAGTACACAGTTCATTCACAATACCAATGTGATTCCCAATACCAATCTGTATAATATGCTCACCACTACAATGCTGGGTGCCTCAGTAATGCGTGGGTTGAAACCAGCTCAAGCCCTTTGCTTTCTCAGAAATTCTTTTGCCAGTTGCTTATTTTTAAGCTCTGTTTTGGACTGAACCCCATTTTCACTACCCTCCATATTGGTCTGGCTGACTCAGGGAGACATTTACACTTTTAAAGAACTCAGGAAGAAACATTTACACCACTAGTTGACAAACTCAATTGTTTATCTGAAACAATGGTCACCATCTGATTCTTTTTGTGTTGAGATCAGTTTCTTTGTGTTATTCTTTGAACTTCTTGGACACATCAACTTGACCCATTTCCACTGAAACTTCTTCCATTGCAGCAGTTTAATGATCAGTCACAAAATGACATCTCAAGGCTTCCATTAGAAAAAAAAAAAAAATCTTAGGGAAGACATTTGACTTTCGTTAGAAATAAAATATGAGTTTGTCTGCTGCATTAATATTTTTTCCTAAATAGAAAGTTTTCTATACTAAAATGAAGATTTATTCTACTTAACTCTAGATTTTAAAGAGTCATGAGACTTTCTGTAAAGTTAGCAGGCTGTCTGTGTGACTAGGCTTTAGGCCTGGATGGTTAATTGTTTCAGGATGATAGTGAGTGTACAATTATGTTGATTGTATTGAGCAATCTCAGCCTTTTGGTAACCTGTAAATATTTTATTTCAGCCTATTAAGTCATTGAACAACAGTTTACATATAGTTTTCCTAGTAATATAGTTTTCTTAGTAATAGAGATAACCGTGATCTGCTAAATGGCTAGTTATTTATAGGAGCAACTTCCCAAGTTTACTAGGTTTCCCCTATCACCACTGCTTCAGCTGTGAAAAAATGTGCATCTGCCATTTTGTTAGGATAACTCTTTCCAGTACCTTTCACCTCCTGAACTGGCTTTTCAATATGATAAATTATTTGTGATTGTACTCTAATGACATTGTAGGGGAAAATAAAGGCCTTGAGATTTGTTTCTTGGTAGGAGAGGAAGGAATCATTTGCTACTGGTGAGTAGGCAGTAAATAGATTTCCCAGAGGAATTACATATAATTAAGAAGCAATTAACACACATGGTCTACAACAAAGGCTAAAAGAATATACTACGAGAGCGGACATTATTGAAGGAACAATATTCCTTTGCTAGATATCATAAAGATTTGTCAAATCAAATTAGTTCAATTCTGATAATTTCTAAAACTGTTTAATTATCCAGTGTCTGATGGTATTTGAATGCATGAAAATATGCATCCAGAAAATATAATCAAATGACTGCTATCTTTTTGTGCATTATCATTAATTATTCATTCAATATATTAGTTATTCACTGCACATGGATATACAAAGTAAAAAAACCAAATCAAACATTTGTGTTAAGCTTACACAGAACATTAATGTTAAGATTTAATTTCAGTTTTTGCAGAGATGGTAAACTGGATCTAAATATGTCAGATCATACAAACACAAACAATACATGTAAAGAAAACAATTGACACAGATCATGCATCATTTGCTCAAAGAGAGTGACTCATAGTTATATGCATAAGGTTGGTAGGAGTGAAAGGGGAGGTTGGGGCACTTGAGGTAGTATGTTAAATTTAAAATTATTTTCTATAAGTCAATAAAATTCATAGTAAATAGAGACTTTTTAAGGTGACAAGAAAAATCATTATGAAGTAAGGAATGTGACTATTATGAATATTATAGGAAATTACCTTTATTGCCATACAGAAACAAGTAAGTATTTTCAATGTCTGGAAGAGAAACCTATTGTCACTTAGAGAATAGATGACCCAAAATTTCACCTGCCAACAAATGCACCACACTTCTTCTGAGTGCAAATGTTACTTAAATAGATTATCCTGACCTTCAGTTAATGTCTAGTTTTCCACTCTTACTGGGTCTGATCAGTCCTTACAACCTTCTTGCATCACACTGCATCTGTACTCCTTTATGGAATGCAACCTCTTAAGAAAGGAATAGACCTCTTAAGAAATGTAGCTGCCTATTCACAATTGTACTGAAAGATTACTTCAAAGTATTTGCCTTTGTTTTTCCATTTGTATTTGAGAAACCCAGAGGCCCCTCTGAATAATTCATACTGCCTTTTTTCACCTCTTTAACATTTCCTTCTGAGAACTTTCTCTCCAAGACTGAATTTCATCACTGATTTACATAAACTTCTTCTGCCAGCACCTAAACCCAGGAGTGTCTCTTTTCTAGACTCTTACCCAAGGACTGGTAATGATATACACACTTGTTTTGCTCTCATTGTCTTTAGCTGGGAAAGGAAGCCACAACATGGAAAAAAATCCTGGTGAGCCTTAATCATCTTGAAAGTCTTCCTTGGAGGAAAAAAAAATTACAAAAAGAAGTGTAATTAATTAATTGACAACTAAAATTCAAAACTTTTTGTAGCAAAAAAAAAAAAAAAAGTATTATATTGTTTTTTAAATCTTCACATGAAACTTGTCTATGAAAACTGGTTGGACTAGAAATGATACATAGCATCACCTGAACTGATTTATTCATTTTTAGAATGTCCCTGAATCTGTGTACCAAGCAAGGCAAAGTTATGACATTCTGGCAGAAGAGAAAACTCTCAGTGCTTCCATGTGCAACTTGTCAATTCCACATCCTGAGGCTGAAAAGGAAAACTAGGTTATAGCAAAACTGGAGCAATGTATTAAGATTCTATTGCTCGTTTTAGGCATTGTGAAGGATCACTCCCTGTACACATCTGAATACAGAAGACTTGCAGTTCTGGTCCAATGCATATTGTGAAAATAAGAAACTACGTCTAGAACCTATGAGGACAAGATACAAGTGTCATGTATTTTTAACTCATTGTTCATTAAATAAAATGCCAAGTTAAGTTTGCAGTAAGCAAAGAGGGCTTACCAGGAGGTAAAAATGTACAAAAAAATTAATTCTTCAAGCTGAAATTAAGACAAGTAATAAAGTAGACAAGCAAAACAGATTCTAGAGCAAGCACATAAATACAAGGATGACTTATCATCCCATCCTTCTTGTGCACGTATGCACTATTACAGAGAAGCAAAACCTACCATACTGAGTGTTATTCTTCTTATGGCAGTCTTGCAGTACAATGACATATTTTAAATCATAGTATTGTTTTTAAAAGTCCTAATACCACAAACTTTGGAATGAGAATGATATTGGGGGGGACTCTTAGCTTTATATTCTCAGTAGATTTTTCCAATGACATTATGTAAATTCCTTCTCTGTCTTTTCTTGTCTCACCATCCTTTATTCATTCCTTGAAGCCCCACATGATTTCACTTAGAACTTCTTTTGACAGCGTGATTTCTTTGATCTATATTTTTGTGAGCTTTAATGACCAGCAGGTATAAAAGTATGTCTTACCAATTCTCACTGCCTGAAAAATTGTTTTATTTATAATTAGATCCCTGGACTCCATGGAGTTAGCATTTAATTTCATTTATACTGGTGTAAATCAGCAGTGAATCACAAAGGTAAACTGAATAATAAATCTGAGTAAAATAATACCAGAATCTGAGTCTACTGTACATCAGTTGTGTATCTGATAGTTTTTTTTGAAGTTAGGGACAGACCTGAATTTTAATCTTATTCAAATATTGCATTTTCTTGCTTGAAAGCAAGTCAAATTAAAACAAAATACATTAAAAGAAACTATAAGAGGAGTTTAAAATTAAATTTCAATGCTATTATCATTCTAGAGATATTACCCTCATCTTTGACTTCTGAAATTGTCTTGTAATTTACATAGACTTTAAATTAGATACGAGCTGGTTCTGACCAATCAGGGAAGAGGAGAAAGAGGACAGGATTTTTATTGCTGTTATCACAAATTACGTGGTCTCTTGAATAAGACTAAAAGAAACAGCAGATAGAAAGACAACACCTCTGTATTCTGGTCATCTTGAAGACATGACTATACTGATTCAGAAAATTAAAATGTCTGCTAATATCTGTGTTACTTCCCAATTCATTAAAAAAATATTGCTACAAGGACTTCATATAAAAAAGACATTTTTCTTCTGTTTCTATCAAACATGTCTGTCACAATGTATTTGCTGTCATGTTAAAAATGTAATATTTCTGGAAAGTAGCACTTGTGGGAATTTCATCACTCTTAACGTGGCTAGTATTGTGACTAGCTGGGGGCATTGCTTCCAGGCAGTTGTTTGAAATATTTAATCCTACATAAAACAGTTCTGGTATGGTTCTGCAAAGTTCATAGCAGAACTTAGAACTTTAGGAACTGTAGTTCTTAAAAAAAACCCACCAAAACAACAACAACAACAAACCAGACAAAACACACACACACACACACACAAAAAAAAACCAACCAAAAAACCACAACCCCCCTTATTTTTTTCTTACACTTGTGACTTGACACTGAAGAAGACAACATTTTTATTATTTATTTTTACATCTGAGAGTCTACAGTTTAAATAAAAAAAATAAAATGCTCATTGAGTAAAATTCACACAAATACCTTTCCTGAAGGAAAAGATGCTTTGATAATTTAATCTTACTTTCCTAAAGATATTTAATTCTCCAAGAGACATGGAAGAATATTAACATTCTCTTGAGATCTTCATGGATCATGCAAAAAATTTGCATAGTTGTACTAATTTCTTAATCCTTTTGTTATTGACAATTTTCAGGACAATTTGTTGAAGTGTGTGTCTGTCATTCTGAAAGCATTAAATTTGTGAATTAAATTCTATCAACAAAATCAAGGCCTATATATTTCCATTTCCCATTGACTTACACTTATAGAAATAATAGGGTATTCTGCAAATGAGGAGAGATATTGGGAAAAAAATAAACAGAAACATAAGAAGGAACACTGAGTCAAGTGTTCAAAGCAAAAAAAAAAAAATTTAACAGTACACTAGTGGCTTGAAGATTTTGTAGTCTATTTGAAATTAGCACTGCCGCACTTAACGGGGAAAGACACTCAGAAGCACCCAAAACATACTCATTGTCCCTGTGCTCCTAATGGGTAATGTAATTTTAGCTTTCTCAAGTGGTGCTTCTGCCAGCACACTGCTAGCAGAATATTGTGAAAACATGTCCTGTCCTTTAGATAATGAATAAGTGTTTTCTACAAACTATGTTTCATTGTGAATACAAAGATTTTGCTGTAAAGAGATTTCTTGACTTAGTTGATGTATTTCAATGGCAAAGAGGCATCAACTTGAGATTCAGCAAACAGTCAGAATTTAATAATTAGTTAATTAACTTAGAAAGAGCTAAGAGTGTTTCCTTGTATTTGTCTCATGTAAAAGACAAAATACCTTTCAAAATACCTGTACCTCTTTCTTTCTTAATGGATGTGCTGCAAGGACCCTTAGAGTAAATGACAAAAAAACAAAAAACCCAGAACAAGAAAACCTCCACACAAACAAACAAACAAACAAACAAAAACCAAACCAAAACAAAAAAAAAACCAAAGAAAACAAAACAAACCACCCCCAATCACCCCCCCCAAAAAAAACCACCAAAAAATCCCTGAAAAAAACCCCAACCAACCAAACAGCAAAACACCAAAAAACAAAACAAACAAAAGAAACATATCCTGAGATGTCTACCATATATTCATTGACTGTGTTAGATGTCACTTTTATATGAAATCACAAAAGGAGTTTCAGTCAATGTTTTGTATACATGTAGATAAGGGTGTCCCACAACATCAAAAAAAATTTCCTCAGTTACAAGAATATTACTTTCTGATATTTTTCCTACAAAAAATAGATAAAAGTTTCTGTTAGACTACACCCTGTCCCTAAGTAAATCCTTCCAAATTAGGAAAATATTAAGTTGAAGAGAATAAGGAAGGAAGAGGAACACCTAGACCCTAAGTATCAACTAGAACCTGAAACTTAAGGCTTTTACAGAAAATTATTTCCTACAAAACTTTGCATGCTTCTCTTTCTGTTTTATTTTTATTTTTATTTTTATTTTTTTTTTACTCTGTTGTTTCACCATTCACATTTTTCTCTGTGCAGTTTATGTCTTACTACTTCGCAACTTCTGTCTTTAAAGCCAGGTCTGACAGCCTTATCATACACTCTCTGTACAGGTACTTGATATCTCAGTTTCTTCTTCTTCTCCTTTGAAAATAAAAATGGTGTTCATATCTGTCAAAGCCTACCCCTACACTTGAGACAGTATGCCAAATCTGGGTATGCCAGGTTTACTCCTGATACTGTGAATAAATCTCAGAAGACCTTGTGGAATATTCATTATAACTTTATGCTATATTCTAATTGAGTCCCTCCACTTTTGTTACCTGCTAAAAAACCTGAGTCATTCTGGGCTGTAAAATGGTCCTTTTCTTTCCGCTGTTTTCTCTGTTACCATCATAGATTTTTAGAGGAATAGAGCACTGAAGATATTTGGTGCTTAAGGATCTTCAGAATATCTGTAAGAAATATGCTGCTTCATTAAGCTAAAAAGGCAATACTGTTTCCTTTTTCAAGGGAACAGCATTAGTCAAAGTTTGAATTAAGATAGCTTGCTTACATGTGGATATAGAGGTAGTCTCTCAGAGCAGATTTTTACAGATGAATATAGTACAAAAAAATTCAGTGTGATACTCACTAGTCTCAGGAATTAATGTCAACACTCCATATCCGTAATCCAGAGTCAGAGCAAAAAGACTGGGTTCTGGGATATGGGGAAAAAGATTTTCTGCATGTGGTACTCATGTTCTTGGGAGAAGAAATATGGATCAGTGGATAAGACATACATTCTGCTTTAGAGATACATTGTATAATGCTGAAGTCAGATTGTCAGCTAATACATGTTGTCAGCATGAAGGACCTCCACAACCCCACCTTACCTCTCTTGATGGTTTAGCCTATCAAAGAACATCATCAGAGGATGTTGCTTGCTTCAAAGCAAGTACAGCTACTGTCATAACTTTGAGGTATTTCCCGCCAGCTTAAGTATCTTCATACCATTTTAAAATCAGTAGAAAAACTTTATATTATATTTAATTTGAAATGGAACAAACCCTACAAAGTATTCCAATAATAAAAAGGGTATATTTTAATGACCAGTCAGCATGTTCAAGATAAAAGTTTTGTCAGGAGACTTTATTCAGACAAATCAATTAACCTGATACCTTGTTGTGTCACAATTGAAAAGATAACAGAAGTGACCCCAGTTCTGTGATGTCAGCTGGAGTGTGTGCTCTCAGTTTACTAATAAAACATGTGGCTTTGTTAGTTCCTCTGTCAGTTCCTCTGTAATTCACTTTTGTAGAAGAAAATAAGCATGTTCATTTCATGCTTCTAATATGAAAGAAATATCTTCAAGGCACGCATAGATCTTGAATGTAATGTCTCAATTATGTAATGCATAAATTCAAAATAACAGATTGTCTGCATACAAAATTATTCTCGACAGCTGCACTGTCTTGCCTAAGAAATTTCCTCTCTTATAATTCCTGAAACAGGAAGAAAGCATGAAGATTGCCATTTCAACAAAACTTCTTTAAACATTTTTAATTTATGTGGTTTCAAAGCACGAGTTCATCACTTGTCCATGCAAATTATATTTGAAATTCTCCACAGTGTTTTATAGTTAAAAAAAAAAAAGTTTTTGATTTTATATTTGCCAGGTTGCATTTTTAATGTTCCTATCACATCAAGGGGGAACCAAAACCCATTTCTATAATTAGAAAAATATAGCAGGGCATAGGATAACTGATTATTTTTACAGGAGATACATGGAATATTTTGTCTTTGTGCCCAGATAATTAAAAAGCTTTTCTATTTAATTTCAAAAATGCAGTAAGTTTAATTTGATGAATTTATCCTTGCAGTAACTCAATTTTTTAATTCTGGAGAGGTTTTTCGTATTTTTTCAACTGATTCTTAAATTACTACTTACTAGGAGTTTATTAATAATAAAGAAGATAATCTTTCACCTGTTCCATCCAGCTCAACAAGAACTGAAAGCTGTTTTTATCTAATTAATTTCATGGGTTTAAACGTGAGAGATTTTCAATTTGAGTTCCAACCTCACAAACTTCCCACCACACTTCCCCTAATTGCCAGACTCCTCAGACAGCAAAAGCTTCAAAAACTCACTTAAACTGAACTCAGTACTATCTAGTCAAGCCTGACTAAGAAAGGACATGTGGTGAGCAATCTTTGTTACAGACCTGTGAGCACGCAAAGAAATGAATCTTCTGAAGCTGTCAGGATGAAACCTCTCAGCCTCACTAGCTTGACGTCATTCTTTGAAGTTAATAAAATAGGTAACTTGTAAGTAACTTAGCTGAGGAGCATTTTCTTAAGCATATTGAGAAAAATAGTCTGTCATTTAAAATCCAGCATTTCTATGTCCACTCCCAGCACTGTGGACAGCTAAAGCCTTGAGCCTGCACCACTGCAGATCTCCCTCACTACTGCAGATCTCCTTCACTGGGTCTTTTTTCTTCAGGTACCTTTACCATACACAGAGAGACTCTCAGACAGACAACCTAATAATTATTTATTAACGCAGCAATTATTTATTGGCAAGCATATACAATAGACAGCTGGAGATAGTGTGTAATTAAGCTAATATTACATTAATATTCTCAGCACTCTGGGCAAGACCTCCAGTGGGGCTCTGCTGGCCAGGCATGTGCCAGTTAGTTGAGATATTGTTGTTTACTTGGAACAGGCTGATCCCTGATGTGGTTTTTTTTTTTTTTGCTATTCTATTTCACCTAGGTTTTATATCCTTTCATGACAGTTACTTTCCTCGTATAACTTTAAGCTATTATTTTTATCTACTTAAGAACACTTCTGTCATTGTTTTTACTATTCTTGTCTTACATGAGCATAGTTTATGTAGTACTTGAGGCCTTAAACTTCAACAACTTTCTGAGCAAAACTGAGATTACATAGCTGGACTGCACCAAAGTGGATTTCAGGTCTCAGGTCTTTACCTTGTCCATTCTATCACATTCTTCTACAATCTAAACTCCATAGTTAAAAGGTCAGTGGATAATCAATATTGCTATCAATTAAAATCCTGAAGGATTATTAGGGAGTGTTTAGAAAAATGATGGGTGGCCCTGGCTTTGGTGATGCTGAGAATTATTCTGATATTTTAGTCATAGAAAAATGTAAGTTCCAGTGGCTCTCACCGTTAATTTTGTAATGTTCCATCTCTTCCCAGCCCATGTCTGTGCTCCTCTATGCTGCATCCTGTCTCCTTGTCTCAAAGCCTCTGCTATCATACTAAACCTCTATTTCTCTACAGTTTATCAATCATTGTGTTAGGGTTGTAAATATTTAATTCTGGCTAGAACAAATGCTTGTTACTGTTACCTATGTGAAACTACAGTCGTAAAACACAAAGACCAGTAATGTCCAGTAAAGTAAATGTAAAACCAATGAAAAATAGATATAGACAACTGATAAATTAGAAACAATGCTGTCAAAACTAAGGAAAAAAAAATTATAGGTAACTCAAAATAATCTCAGACAAACTGAAACCTGTAAGATATCAGTCTTGAGACCTTGTAAGCTCAGCACACTATGCAACAAAATGAGAAAAAAGAGGTAAGGGATTTCTAATAATTTTCAAGGTGTTTTGAAGGACCATTTATTGTTTCATCACTGTTTACTGTTTTGGAGATTCAGTAAAAGTTGATCAGCAGGTAGTAATGAAAAATATGTATAATCTTGCTGGGGTTTTTGAGAAGAGGGTTTTTTTCCCATTTTCCACTTAAGTTCTTTAAAATTACTGTTACCAGACTCAGACGAGTGGGTTATATTATTTCGTCTAAGTTTAAAACAAATGCACCTCTGTTCATTACAAATAGTCTGTTACCAAAAGGGCTGGGATTGTCATAAAAGCTTTAGGCTTCTGTTCTTTGCTGCCCATCAGAAAAGTGGAGTAAGTGCTTGCCTTAACGCAGTTAGTTACTCTAGTTTTACACTGAGCAAAATCAAGAACTATTCCTGTGGAAAAATCAGGTCTCATACAAAACAAACAGTACCATTATCTGTGCCTGTGCAGTATATATTGGGTGATCATCAGTAATAATTTTGTTGAATCTAACTTATTATCTCTACTACAAATAAAAGCTGTAGAAAATTACAACTAAGTTGATAAGGTACTATCAGTCATTACCTCAGGAGCAGTACAACATATTACTGTCATTTGATGATAAACAAAGGTTCAAAGCCTGAAAAAAAAAAAAAATAAAAAGAACCTTTGCAAAGTCTAGTGGTTTCAGCTGCCTCTGAAAAGCAAGAAGAGAGAAAAAAATAACAAAGGAAAAAACCTCCCCCAAATTCCAGAACCAATGATTTTTTTATCACACAATTAAAACTGATTTTAGTCCCACATTGTTTCTAGCTGAGACATCCTGTGCATTTGATAGTGTGCCATTGAAAGCTACCATTTTGACTGTAAACTTTACCATCTTGCAGAGTAATGATAACATGCATATACTCTCCTAGCCAGTGCAATGTTAATTTACTCTTGGAGTGTAATTAGCCTTTTGTCACCAAGCAAGATGTGCCCAATTTTTCCAGAAGTCATGTCCTGCTTTTAACACACTATTCATCTATTCACAGTCTCATATCTGGCTTTTATAACTATCTGTAACTGTCCTTTATAACCTTAAAATTCAAGATTGTTCTGCTGTTCAGAAAAAGATAAAAACAAAACCAACAAGCCAGTTGTGCAACAGCATATTTTATTGAGTAGTTTAAAAGCTACACTAAAAGAAAATGAAATTGTGTGTCTGACAATGAATAAAGGCAGACTGTGAGCCATGGGACTGGTAAAGCTCTGCATTTTGCTTAAAGAGAGAGATGGACAATATTGTCTCTTGGCTTTCTCAAAAATCAGATTATATCTGCATTAGTTCTACTTATGCACATGACAAGGTTCCAATAATAGACTAAACATATTGATCACAGTAGTGCAAAGCACTCTTTTATTACATATTAGAGTGGCTGATTAGGCATAAAACCTTTTATACCTCTCCAAATGAAAACTCAATATTTTTTTCATTGTCAAGGTTGTAATTTACATTTACTGGTCTTCTACTTGAAGTGAAGGCTATCAATTTCATAGAGTAAGTCAGTTCTTTGAGGTGAGTGAAACACTGTTCTCCAGACCTTTGAGTAGAATAATCTTAAAGAACTCTGGTCTGATACCTCATGTTTCTTGTCGTTTAAAGTTCCTATCTTGATATAGTAATGATACATGTACGTAAGTAAGCAAACTCAAGTTACTTACCTTTGCATTATACTGATAATTTGTGCATGTATAGTTTTAGAGCTAGAAATTGTTAACTTTATCCATCTAAAATGGTGTAGATGTCAGACTTCTTGATGCCTTCAGTCTTTTTGCAGATGTTCTGATCTGATGGTGTAGCAGCCTGTAATCTGTCTCACAAACTGTACTGGGATGCATAAAGAAGTTTTTAATGTCTATCTTATATAGAAAGAATGAATCTTTTAATGGGAACGACACTTATTCTATTTTCAATTGAATGGTCTTGGGTGACATTCTCATACGTCAATCATTCTGAAACAACCAGCACGTATCTTACCCTATCCAAAGACCTAAGGGAAGTAATATCAACCCATGATGACTTGTAGGGAGAACAAGAATACCTCAGTCAGTCCACAGTTCCTAAACTTTCACAGTGCTTTTACTTTCATATTTCACTAAAGAGTTCTTTGGAAAGAAAATATGTCAAACCTGTGTGGTAAAAAGATTCATTCAAAACTTATACCTCATGCTACATAAAAACAGTATCTATTATTATTTTAAAAAACATGCCTACAAGAAACAGTGCTTCCATGTTACACAAAATCTCACAAGCAGCACTTATTTAAGGCATTGAATATCCAATTTAAATTCCTTCTGCAGTCACAGAGGATTTAGTTTAACAAAATCCTTTACTTATATGTAGGTTCTTTCCTAAGTTAAAGCTTAGATGTTTAAGGTGACTAAGAGAAGTTATTGAGACAGTCCATTTAACTGTGGAAAATCCAAATGCACCAAAAGGTAACACATATAGTTTGCAGGAAGGCAACTCAATTAAAAGAAGAGATGGATGGAATTCAACTGCTGTTCAAGAGACATTTTCTGCATTTTATACTGAAATAATCTAAAAAGGAGTAGAACTTGATTTTGAAATTGAAAAATCTGGGATTCTCCCATCCTATCTGCCTATCTTAATAAATAATCTAAAGAAATACAATTATTTTTTGTTTAGCTCTATCTATAACACATTAGTACATATTTTTGTTTCTACTTTCTTTTTGTTTTAATGCAAAATAGAAACATCCTATACCTCTCTATAGAATCACTATCTATATGATCTAGAGCATGCAGTTAGTAAAATCTCTTGAAAGTTTAATGATGCAATTTGAACCTGATTGGATAAATTAAATAATCTGATGTAGGTTTTCCATGATTTGAGTGAGATTTTAAAGACATAATAAATATAATAAAAGGTAAGGCTATAATACTGTTTACTCATGTGCTTTGAATAAGTATCAGAAAATTTTATTACTATTTGAAAATAAAGTGTTGGCATTTAAAATTTGAACATAAAGATATTTCTCCTAGTAGTACTGAGTAAAATTACTAAATCCTTCATGACAACCAGTTTTGGTAGTTTTCCACTCCATAAATTGTCATTCTGCTTGCCTAAAAGGCAAGTCTACATGGCCAGTGAAGTTAATTTTTTCTAGGTTTCAAAATAAGCAGAGCAAATCAAACCAACCCACATTTTATGGGGGGAAAAAAAAAGTATGACTTCTCCTTATTCTTAATAACACAGGGTAAAGTCATAAGCAAGTAATTCAATTAGTTTACAGGTTGAAAAGGAGTAGAAGTTCAGTTTTTTGTGCAACTTCATTTAGATACCTGTTAAGTCACTCTAAATGCATCTTGGGTCAGTAAGAGTTTTGAAGCAGATTTACGTATTTTACCTTCAGAGAACTCCCTTATAAGAAAATCATTCTGATTATTTAATAAAATCTAAGTTAGCAGGTAAGGTAGGAATGCAAGTTGGGAAGAAATTTTACAGGAAGCCTTCTACCTTCTATTTTTGAGACTTTGTAGGATAGGTCTTAACTTTCAGGCTTGTTTTTAATTAACTCAAGGCATTTTATGAGCTGAAATCCCTTAAGGTGCCTCCCAAGTCTCTTTTCATAGTCTCTACTTGAGCTGCAATTTCCTGGTTCCTTCCTGTCATTCTCATATTTGCTACTGTAGCCACACCTTGTACTCTGGTGTCTTCTTTCTTTTACATATACTTAGTTATTTTCCAAGGAAGGAATACCCTTCCCTTCTTCCTGCATGTGACATGTCTACAAGATATTTTAAAGGGAAATAAACGCGCAGTCAAAGAACAAATAAAATATTCTGATACTGACAGGAAGCATAGCATCTATTGAAAGACCGGATCCCCCTAACAGAAGCCAAAATGTAGGTAAAAGAATGATAAGCAATTTTGGACTTTTTTTTTTCTTAAGATTTGGCCCTAAAATGGTTTATTATTTGTTTTAAAACATGTATCTACAATTCTTTTTTTAAATATGATATTTACTATTAAAAGTTGCTGCAAATTATAGCTGCTAGTGACATTATACAGAAACATAATGACATTGCAGGAAATCTGATCAGCACAGACATTTCAGGAAATCATTATTCTGTGTAGAAACCTTCATCCATTTATTATTACTGAAACTTATTTCAGTTTAATAAAAACTGTTTTACAAAAGCGGTTCTAACACTAAAGTTTTAGTGTATATTCTCTACTGACTGTTTAACTATATGCTAATTATTTTGACAGCAGAGCCAGATTCTTACTAAAAAAAATTAGACTTTTTCACAGAGCAAAAATTTTATGCAAAAATATATTTATGTTTGAAAACATTAAATATTTTTGTGTGGCAGTTAAGTCACCTTTATTTACAGCTTTACTTCAAAGTGCTTAAATGCAAAACTCTTTCTTTGCAGCTGAACACTCCAGTTTGAGTCCTAACCATTTCTTCTAAACTCTTTCCTTCACAGATAATAGGATTATTCTGGGATGAAGAGAAGCCTGTTGTAGTTCTGCTGATACATTCCTTCACAAAAGGGATTCTGTTGATAGCTTTGGATTGGCTTTATATTGTTTTAAGAGAAATTTAATCAAGCCTCGATACAAGCATACCAAGTAGTAGTAGTAACAGTAGCAGTAGTATTAGTGACAAAGATTGATCAGCTTTCGCTGCAGAGAGAATGTACTTTATAGCATTACTGTGATTCAACTAGCAAAGTAATAATCATGTGTAGCTATGACATGGAGGATTTATATCTATTTGACAGACTGGTTCCTTATAGAGTAGAACTTTTCCAATAACTAAGATAGATATTTATTGAGAATATTCAGCTTGCAAAATGGCTTTAGAAGAAAGCCAGTACAGATAAAACTTATATTTGTACAGCTCTTGCAAATACATTCTCACTGCTGTAAAATATTAGAGCAGAACATGGTAATTAAATTGTATACAAACAAAACAGAGCTCTTCTGCCATTTTTGCTGCAAACACTCCAGGCCTCTACTCTCTCATTTCATATCTCCAAATGTTCTTGCAGCCCACAAGGGGTCTAAGACTCTCTGATAGTGACACATTTCTTATAGCTAAGGATAGCAGTGGAAAGCCAATTATAATAGCTTCCCTACTAGGTCCTGTGGTGTTTGAATCTTTGTAACCCTTGTGGCTTAGTTTTCTCTGAACTGCACTGTTAAATTTCTTAAGAGACCGCCCTTCGAGGCAGTCACCATTTTCTGAATCAGAACTGATGAAGAACACAGTGGAGGAGACATGCTGTGCTCTTTCAGGGGGATTTTATTATAGTTACTTCTGCTTTGTTAAGTTTAAACTTTAAAACGAAGTTGAGGTGAAGGCAGTTATGCTACACCATCACTTCTCATTGCCACTAACTTTGGAAAAGAGAAAATATTTTTAAAAGGTTGTGTATAACTGCAGTCCATCCTTACCTCTACCTTGCTAGAAACTGAACAGTTAAAACACTTAGCCCTCAAGTCCAAATATTTAAGACTGTGAACTGGATTGAACATGATATGTACCCTGTCAATAATTAATTATGAATCCTCTTGAAGTTTAATGATATGATTCAGGATAAAGGCCAATTAAATCAAATTTCTTCTGACTGTCAGGAAAATTATTATTTTACACACACAGTTGGCTTCTACATCAAATGGGGAGCATCTTAAAAATTAAACAACAACTCAATTTAATAAGAGTGACCTTGAAAAGACAAAAGACAAAAAGTGGGTTCTGGAAGGAAAAGCTATTTGGTAGCCTTAGGTGGAGAAAACATTAGAGGTATATATTCTGTCATTTTCTTTGTTATTTGTTCGTGTGAAATCAGATCAAAAACATCTACAAGTCAGGACTAATTTTCCAAGATTACATTTTTAGTGACTGCAGCTCTTCATGAAATCAGTTAATAGTTTCACAGTGTCTCTCCATCTTGCTCCCCAGAACTAAAAGTAAAAATATGAAACTTGTAAAGATTTTATTTCAGCATTTTCAGTATAAAATACTCCATAATCCCCCAAAAATTTTCTTCTTTTTGAATCTGTCAAAATGAAAGATTCTTCGCCACAATTTGAGGAGAAATATAGCAGGTTCCAACCTTTTCTTTCAATAGCATTTTAGGACACATGACACTGTCAGAGAGAAATGCAGGAGCAGTTAAGGACTTTGGGTTTGTCTAGTCTGCAGAGAAGAAGACAGAGGGGTGACCCCACTGCTTTCTACATCTTCCTGAGAAGGGGAAGTGGACAGGGAAGTGTGGATTCTCCTACTAATCAGTGATAGGATGCATGGGAATGATTCAAAACTGTGTCAGGGGAGATTTACACTGGAAATGAGGAAGCATTTCTTTACCAAGGGGTGTTCAAAACCTAGAACAGGCCTCCAAGAGAGGTGATTGGTGGCCCAAGACTTTCAGAGTGTAAAAGAAATTTGGAGAATGCCCTTAATTTTAATTTTAATTTTGGTCAGCCGTGAAGTGTTCAGACAGTTGGAACTAGAAGACTGTTGTAGGTCCTTTACAACTGAAAAAAATCTCTTCTCTTTGGTCATATACAGGCATATCCTTTGCATCATCAAAGTTCTTCCTTCATGCCAGCTCTGTCTTTTTTCTTCTGAGTCAAACTGAAAAGTAAGACTTACTTTCAAAGTACTTGAAGTATACCTCTTTTATGATTCAGTCTAATTTAAGCTCATCAGAAATCACACATTCTTCCATCACAGAATAGTTATCATTCATTTGAAAGGATTTGCTCCTTAACTTTCTATGAATTATGGAGTTACTAAGGAACACATGTATCTAGGGAACCTCTTGGCATCATTTTATATGGTTGGAAAGAAGCTGAAAGAAGTGAGTTTATTAGAACAATCTAAGACTGAAGTCTTTAAAGATTAGAACAGTCTTGGGAAAATTCTTTCAACCCAGTAGTTTGAATATGACTAATATCTTTAAAAAAAAAGTTATTTAAAATTAAACAGCATGCAAAATGTTTTTGAATACCGTCATTCGGCATTAATAATTACATATTTCATAAATTCTTTATTTCTGTTCATGTAGACCAATTCTTTGTTCAAAGCAAGATTAAGTTCAAAATCAGATTACTCTGCTTCTTCTGCAGTCAAATTTTGAAATTCTAGGACAGAGATTCCACAACCTCTCTGAAAAAACTTCTGCAGTGCTAAACTGTTTTCAGAATAGTGCTTAACCCCAGCATTTACCTTATTTAACATATTTCATGTGGCATATATTTAGGCTTGTCCCTGGTCTACAGACAGAATATACATCACAAGCCATCACGTTATTGATTTTCTATGAAATATTTGTAAATAAAAGGTTCCTTTCTAATGATCACTCAGAACATCCTTGCTTCTTGAGAAAAGCGAAATCCACTAATTATTCCTCTAAACTGAATCATCAAAAATAAACAATATTTAAAGAGGCATTCAAAATTATTAGAATAATTTAAGATCAACCACAAAGTCATAAACAATTAAAAATAGCAACTAAAGCAATTAGAGGTTGATGTTTAATTAAGTTAATATTGTCTAAAAATCCACAGGAAGTCTTCCAAGTCCATAGGAAACCATTAAAATGCTAGCAATGTCAACAGAAAATGAAGTAAGCTACAGCACAAGAAGTAGAGACAGGAACTCATCATTAATATAAGGACAAAATATGTAATAAAATATCTAGTAATGTGCCATAAAAAACTAAAACTCCTTTTTGTTGATAATCTAAATAACCTAAATAAGAGAAATTGCTGTACTCCTACCTTTGAAATAGCCCTTTGAAAATGTAACTGGGCAGTCTTAAATAATTGCAGTCACAAAAAGTTATTATCAGAACATCCAAGCAAATATATGAAGTAAAAATTAAACTATTTTCTTTTCCCTAGATGCATATAAGCACTATTGCCCCTAAGGTATTATTACACTAGTTCTACAAAGACTTAATATTCATTTAGTGCTATGCATTCTATTAAATCACTTTCTCTTTTGGTCTCTTTCCAGGGGGAGATATAAATTAAAAACACACCTCTAATTCATTTTTTTTCCCTTTTGGAATATTAGTATACCACTAAAAATACATATTTTGTTTTTTAAAGGGAATTTCTGTGATATGTAATTAGTTATTCCCTTTAAAGATTTGTAAACTACAGCTTTCAGGATTCAAATGTTTCAGAAATTGATTTGGGCTATTATCAATAAGTATCTTAATACTCAATCATGCCCTCTTATAACGTGTTTTCCTTCTCTCAAAGTACAAAATAGAAATATCTATTACACTTTTTTCTTAGTTAACCTAATTTCTCTTAGCTGACAAATTTGGCTTTGTTATTTTTAAGTGTTACTATATAATCCACAGGATTTATTTGATTGCAAATATATTCAAACTCCTTACTATTTTTATTTCTATCAGGCTTTTCCTCCTCTCCTTCCAAGAAGGAAGGCTGCCATAACAATATTTTTATTGTTGCTATTTCATTTTGATGTAATTTGTAAAAATTATAGCTTGATCATTATTCTATTACAGCTTAATATACATCTAATTGTTTAAAAACAGGAGCTGTGGGAAATATGTACCTTCCTGAACTGACTACTGGAGACCAGGAGAGCTACACTAAGGAAATGGAAAAAACTACCAGAAACTTTTTTACGGGACACTAGATCACAACCTATCCTCTATTAATTGTGAGAAAAGTTTAGATGATTGGCTCAAAGCAGATCTAAACATCTAAATGTAGATGGTTGGTTTCAGATTAAATCTCATCAGTTAGCTGAAGGCTTTCATAGCTGATTATACATGCAGAAAAAAAATTATTTTGAGCAGGAGCCACTGATTGCTCATTTGAAATAACAATCTCTGTCTTCTCTTCATATAACATCTAAAGATTTTATTTTTGTTTGATATGGTTAAGTACAAACTTGAGTATGTATTAAAAATATACTTATATAAATACACATGCATATCTCATATACACTTAGAAGTCTTAAAAGCTAAATTTCCTGTGAAAGCCTGAATTTTTCTTGTGGAAAAAAACTAAACTAGATACCGGAATTACATGCTCTGAAAAGGGTGAAATGAAATATCCTTTCTGAAATGGATAATTCATAGAATCACATCAACACAGAATCACTGAGACAGGAAGGGACCTCTGGAAATCTAGTCCAACTTCCCCACCCAGAGAAGAACCATGGTGCATCTTTTTAACTCACACCCACCAGATATTTACACACATTGATAAGATCCTCCAGAGCATTGTTTGTTTTTTTTTTTTCCAGTATGAGCAGTTGCAGCTCTGTCAGGATTTCCTCATATAACTAAAGCTCCAATTCCTTAATTACCCCCATGGTCCTTCAGTAAACTTTTTCTTAGCATGTCTACATACCACTTTCACTCGGGAGTCCAGACCTGGACCTGGCCTTCTAGGCAATGCCTTCTTTCTAACTCTTTCCTGGGTGAGGTCTTTGTGTGGGGGGGTGTGTATGAGCACCCCAGTGCCAGTAAATGGAGCCAAACCAGGGGTTGAAGGGCTGTGGTTCCATGGTACTAATGACTGAAGCAGGTGTACAAGCATGTATGTGATTGTTAGCGAAAGTACAAGGTGGAACAACTGGTGAGTGGATGAAGTCACTTGGGAGCAGGCTGTTGTGAATGAAAGCACTGGGGGATTGGTTGCTTTCACTCAGGAAGTTATGGCCAGCTGCACATGCATGTGTGACAGTCTGTACCAGCAAATGGAGCAGGGCTGTGGTTTAATCCCAGCCAGCAATCAAGAACTATATAGCCACTTGCTCACTCCCCCCACCAGTGCGATCAGGGAGAGGATACCAAGGGTAAAAGGTTGAGGACTTGTGGGTTGAGATAACAACAGTTTAATGGAGAAAGCAAACGCCCCCCATACAAGCAAATCTAAACGAGGAATGCATTCACTGCTTCCCAAGGGCAGGCAGGTGTTAAGCCATCTCCAGGAAAGCAGGGCCTCATCATGCATAATGATTACTTGGGAAGAAAAATGCTATCACTCAAAACATCCCCCTCATCTTCCCATTCCCTTATTCCTTATATTCAGCATTATATACTGCGTATGACGTCATATGGTATTGAAGTTGGACTCAATGATCCATGTGGGTCCCTTCCAACTCAGCGTATTCTATGTTTCTGTGAATATCCCTTTGGTCTGTTTGGGTCACCTCTCCTGACTGCATCTCTTCTCAACCTCCCATGAACCTTCAATCTTGTTGCCAGCGTGGCAATATGAGGTGCAGAAAAGGCCTTGGTTCTGTGTAAGTCCTGCTCAGCAATAACAAAAATATCTCTATATTATAAACAATGTGTTCATCACAAATCCAAAACACTCACTAGAAAATTCGTATGATTTGAGTTATAAAGATCTTCCTTCAAACAGAGGACATCTATAGAAATAACCCTTAAGAGCAGGATATGGCATTAGGAGGAAAGATTAAAGCAGTATATTAAATTCTTCTCTAAAGAGAAATATGAAGTCTCCCTAAAAAATATTATTGGAAGATATACACTTCACAGTACAATGTCAATGCAAGCATAGATATATCAGAAAAATACACATTTCTCATGAAAACAATCTCCTCTAATATTCAAATATTTCATGTCTCTTACACCACTTACTCTGTTTATTAGAGACACATTGCAATCAATATCCCAGGGAAGTGAAGATTTTTAGCTGATAAACTAGGTCTTTCTTTGGCCACTCTCCCTGACTTTTTCCTCCAAGGGACGTTAGAATAATGGATATTTTAACCATTCACCCTCTAGCTACATACATAGAAAGATATAGCTGATCATTCAAAGTTTATATTAATATACTGTTCAGTGCAAGACAAAATAGATACTTGAAAAAATAAATTTAAAGATCATCTAATAAGATTGATGCAGCTGCCCAGACAGAGCTCTGGTGGGAACACACTGCACCCAGGTACCAACTGCAGGCTGTTCCCTGTCCCACTAACTAGGAGGTGTGCCCAGGTAGGGGAACTCTTCTGCTTAGTGACAGCTCTGAGAGGAGGTAAGTTGAGGAGCATCATGGAGTCTGAAAGGTAGACTAATGGAATCATACTGTACCTTTCCTGGGACAGGCAGACAGGATGCAAGATATGGAGGATCCCCTATTTTCTCCAATTGTCTGAATGTATTGACTCAAGGGATAGGTAACAAAGGCAACAAAATCCTACATGATGCATCAGATATGTCTCCTCTGCGACTGACTCACCTTCTCAGGTGCCCTAGCATAACAGGTACAGGGGTCTGCAACAATAAGAAGGACTATGTTTTATCTGTGTTGGAGGTGTTGCCAAGATTAAGTCATCCTACTCCCTGCATCTAAATTGCTTCCATAAAAAACCAAACCAAAACAAAACCCAAACAAAAAACCAACAAAAATGCAACCCCCCCAACCAAACCTACACAAGCAAACAGAAAACCAACAAAAACAAACAAACAAAGACCCATCACCACCACCCACCCTCCCCCCCCCAAAAAAAAAAAAAAAACAACAACAAACCCACAAAATCAAAGGTGCTGGTTGACAGCCAGCTGGACATGAGCCAGCAGTGTGCCCAGGTTGCCAAGAAGGCCGATTGTATCACAAATCATGTGGCCAGCAGGAGCAGGGAAGTGATTGTCCCCCTGTACTTGGCACTGGTGAGGTCACACCTTGAGTACTATGTCCAGTTCTGGGCCTCTAGTTGCAGGAAAGAAATTTATGTTCTGAAGCATGTCTGGAGAACGGCAAAGAAGCTGGTGAAGGCTCTGGAGTTCAAGTCTGATGAGGAGCAGCTGAAGGAGTTGGTGTTATTTGGCCTGGAAAAAAAGGGGGGTTCAGGGGACCTTAAAATTCTATACAACTGCCCCAAAGGAGATTGTAGCAAGGTGGGAGTCAGTCTTTTCTCCCAGGTAACAAGTGGTAGGACTAAAGGAACTGGCCTCAAGTTGTACCAGAGGAGGTTTAGTTTGGATATTTTGATATTTAAATATTTATATTTTAAGGTCTTAAATTTACATAGTAGATCAGGTTGTAAATTTTATGATGGGAAAAAAGTAATGCATTAGAAACATAAAATGTATTAACATATGTTGTCTTCTCTTTTTCTCCTTTTCAGAAAACAATGAAGTAGCCTTTGCACTAAATGATTATTTTTATAATAATATTAATTTTATGGTTTTATTGCTTTTATTCAGGTCACTTCCAGAAAAAATAAGCTAGGTCACCTTATAGTAAATTAACTCCTAGATAGAAAAGTTTTAAAAATTATTTTCCTATACAAGTATTTAAAAAAAAAGCATGATGTTTATTTTTCCAATAGCAACATATTTTATTGGTTTCACTGCAGAGAACAAAATTTACACTATAGAGATTTCAACTCAGTTCCACATTCTTATCCTTGGGTTTTATCAAAACCCTTAAAAAGTTAAGAGGTTTTTTTTTTATGTAATAGTATATTAAAATAAGTAGTGCGTTATGGTTTTTGGGGGGGATTTCAGATGTTCCAGTCTTAAAGTCAGACATAGAACTTAACTAATCTTTCAGTGGATGCTACTTTGCATTAGTAGCACATGCCATTTTTCATCATGCTGATCAGTAAGTAGGTTTTCTTAAGTTCTTTCAAATTCATTTACATTATTCTCTGGTTTGATTAGCTAAAGTCATATTTGTGTCATCTACACAATGTGTTTTAAATTTTCTTATTAGTTTTAAACCGCTTTTGATAGCAGAATACAAGACAGCAGGACTTGAGTAAAAAGAAATATCAAATTGTCAGCTGTGGTTTAACTGTGCTAGGCAGCTGAGCACCTGC
Source organism: Empidonax traillii (assembly GCF_003031625.1). Taxonomy (NCBI): domain Eukaryota; kingdom Metazoa; phylum Chordata; class Aves; order Passeriformes; family Tyrannidae; genus Empidonax; species Empidonax traillii. The sequence continues at coordinate 1,604,258 of NW_020955272.1, forward strand.
TTAGTCATTCCCTTCTCTGTTGGGATGATGAAGAGAATCAGAAGAAAATTCGTGGGTTGAATTAAAGACATTTTAATAAGCAAAGCAGAAGCCGTGCACACAAGCAAAACAAAACATGGAAGTCATTCACCACTTCCCATGGCCAGGCAGGTGTTCAGCCATCCCCAGGAAAGCAGGGCTCCATTACATGTAGTGGTTACAAATACCATCACTTCTTCCCCCACCTTTATATGCTGAGCATGATGTCATATGATATGGAACATCCCTTGGGTCAGTTGTAGTCAGTTGTCCTGGCTCTGTCCCCTTCATGTGCACCTCCAGCTTACATGCTGGTGGAGTGGGGAGAGAAGCAGAAAAGGCCTTGACTCTGCATAAGCACTGCTCAGAAGTAAATAAACCATCCCTTTGTTATCAACACACTTTTCAGCACAAATGCAGAACACAGACCTATATAAGCTTCTGTGAGGGAAACTATCTCAGAAAAAAACAGTATACTCAAACAAACAAGCAAAAAAAAAAAACCAAACAAAAAAGCATAGTATTGTTAGAAATGTATTTTTTTTCCTGTTTGCTTTCTTCAATCTTGAATTTTTTTCTTTTAATAATCTAAAAAGCGTAAATTGGCTACAACATAAATACCTTACAAACCAAAACATTACTCAGAACTGAAATAACATTTTCTCCAGCAGTCAGATTACGCACAAAAAACCACCAAGTGTTTGGTAGAGCAATAAGGTGAAGGTGAGTACCATGGATAATCTTTTTCAGAACTGCTGCTTGGGTATATAATTTTTTGTACCATTTACACATGCTATTTAATATGTGATGACATTCTGAATACATTATTTTGAAGCAAGTCAAAATGGCAACTCATTATGTTGCACACAAATACATTTTTTACTCAAAACATTTATGCTTCATGAATTTATAGTGGATATAAAGTTAAATTAAATAAATTTATTCCTGGGAAAGTTAGCTACACTTGTACTTATCAGTGACTTGACTAGTGTCAAGCAGCCAACTTATGGGAGAGCCAAAAGCCAGGGCTCCTTGTTCCAGATCCTTTTCCTCATGAGTAAATTAACTCTAAGAGATATTATCTGAATTCCAAAAACCTATAGCATGGAAATGTACATGCTTATGTCTTTCCACTAAGGTTCAGTAAACTCACTGACATTTTTATTTTAAAGAGAATTGCAACTTACAGAAAATTAGAGGTAAGACCTGACTGTACCATGTGATAATTAATGAGCTCTTGTTTACATCTTCACTTGGAAGACCTACTTATTGACAAGCTCTACAATTTAAAGTATAGTAGACAGAAGTTACCTTAACATCTGTTTGCTGGTACTCATAAATTCAGAAAAGGCAGCATCACCTTGATTGAATGTTGCTCGACTAAAACTGCCTTGAAAAATGACAAGTCCTGTTGTAGGCTAACAAATACCTTTTGCTCATCCACATAGCAAAGTTCTCTGTATATATTTTGAACTTGAATTGCAATTAAATTGCAAAGTTAGACAATATAACTGCATACTCTCTAGGTATTTAGCTCTCACACTCCAAGGACCAGTCAATTAGACTTCAGCAGAAAAAGTGATACTACTGAAATAAATGGACACATGCACACTAGCGTCTTGGAACAGGCAAACTTAATTTAACATCTGAAGCAACAGTTCTGCTGTTTCATCTCTTTTCATCCCTAACAGTAATCAACAGGGGTTATAGCAGTTTACTACTTAACGAGTTATAAATGATCTAATTAAGTGTCTCCTTGCAATTGTCTTTACACTTCATTAGTGGTGTGGTTGTTTATTAAGCTTAGTTTTTTATTGTCAGTCTAATAATTCATTCAGGTTTAGTTACATTTATAAAGACTTTGATGGTATTATTTGAATGAGGATTTGGCAAAATAGTTAAATATTTTTCTTGCATTGTTTATTCTTCAATAACAAATATTCTGGGTTTTTACTCCAGTGTATTGAACTATATATTGAGGATTATATGCATACAGTCTATTTTGCAGATTATTTTACCCAGATTTCTTTTTCCTTTTAACTGTGGAATTTGGACAAAATGACATTTCCTATAAAATACTTGCATCAACTTAGTAAATCAATTGACAAGCAAGTCCATCATAGGCCAGAATGAACACAAGGAAATTATATTTTCAGTGGATTTTGTATTGTTAGATTGCAAAAGTGTTGGTTCAATTAATTATTGTGTTTATGTGTTAAGACAGGCATTAAAAAATCCATATAGGTTGTGAATAATCAAGCAAAAAGCCATTAGAAACAGCTAGAAAGGGAAGGTATTATACAACAACTGCCAGTTCCTGCAGATCAAGAGTTTGTTCAGGAAGGCAGAAGTACAGCAATTAAACTGTATATCTTCCAGTTCAAAGGCTTGCTATTTACAGATTCTATTTCAGAGATTTACTTTCATTTGTATATATCTATTTCGTGATGCACTAAACCAACTAATAAATGAAGTTTGTGGTATTCAACAAGTACTCCACTGAAACTAGACAAGACAAAGTCCTTTTCTAAGCTTATACTTGAATAATTAGCATGCTACTTTGCTGAATGCAGAATCATTGTAAGGCCAGTTTACAGACTGCTGTTTGTCTATAATGAAGGGTAAAGATTACAGACTTGTCTTTTTTTTTGCTGTCTTTTGAGAACACCGTGAAAAAAAAGAAACTTAAGAGCTTTTTTCCCCTAAAAATTTGGATTAAAGTTTTAAAATTCAGTGTTAAATACAACTACAAAGACAAGTTTAGAAAAAAAAATCATGTTTTGGCAAATTTTCACTTTAATATTTTCATAAGACCACACACATGGTGTTAAATAGATAATGATATTGAAAAACTTCCAGTTCTTATTTTAAAAGTATACATGACAGACCTTTGGAAACAGCTACCTTACAATAAACCTTCTTGTAGACAATAGAATTTGATGTGCTAAAAATTAAAAAAAAAAAAATGTATACCTCTCAGACATGGAAGTGTATTTAGGAAAGAGAGAAGTGTATTTGTGATATCTTGAAGGTATAGGCAAAGAGTTGCTCCAGAAGGTAAGCTAAAACCAAAATGGATTAGGGACTTTGTAATTACATACTGAGATTACACACTCACTAGAACTCAAAGCAAAAGTAAATATACATCTGTATTTTGGATTTAGCTACTTTTTTTATTTGAAAAGTTATATCTATATTTACCTCGTTTTATGATCTTTTCTCCCCATATGATTTTGGAGAGAAGGGTCAATTAGTACTGTTTTCCTCCATGAGAAGATCAACAAGATCCCTATGATGAGAAAGCTCATCTGACAAAAGATTTAGCCACAATCTGCCAATCAATATATGACTTTGTGACAGAAGACAAGCAGGGATTAACCTACTTTAAATTAAGTACTGAAAATTGAGATAGGTATCTCCCTAAACATCTACACTTAGTCAAAGCTGAGTCACTCTAGAAGAATTAATCCTGTGTATACCCTTGCTTGTACTGTAGAGGAAAAACTTCCATTGTAAGAAATTTATATTCCCTTAATTTCATCTGAATATGTAACTGTATTTTTCTCCCCTCAAATTTTATGTGTACCTGCATAAAGGTTCATCTTTTCATAGAAATGCAGAAGTATGCAAGTTGAAAAGTATCTTGGAAAGTCATACAGTCCTACGTTCTACACAAAACTGGTCCAGTATGAGCAGGTTGCTCAGTATCGTGGCCAGTCTGGTTCTGAATATCTCCAAGTATATCACCAAGAAGTCTGTTCCTGAGCTGAATCATTCACACAGTGAAAGACTTTTCCTTTCATCAAGTCAGAATATCCCATGTTTCAATTTTTGCCCACTGTGCTTTAGAAATACAATTTGTCATCCACTGTCTACCCTGGAAAATTCTGGTCCTGTTTAGTTTGTTTTGTTTCAACAATCTATTATTATTGGAAGTTGTAGGCAGTAGTAAGATCCCCACGGTATCCTTCAGTTTTCAATGTTGAACAAACCCAGTCCTCTCATACTCTCTCTGTATATCATGGGATGCAGCCCCTGTACACTTTGATGGACCTCTGCCATACCCACTCCTAGTTGTCAGTGTCTTTTTGTACTGTGGAGCCCCCAGTTGGGCACAGTTCTCCACATGCAGTCTTCAGACATCGAAGAGAAGGGAATAATCTTTCCCTTCATCTGCTGGAAAAGGATTAAAGGATTAAAGAATCAGTTCCAGTGCAATAGCTTTCTTAAACTGTGCAGCATTTCTCCTTCAGATCCTGGATAAGTACCCCATATTCTGTTTCTATCTTCTAGTTCTGCTGTGTCACTGAATGGGTTGCCTCTTGTTTGTCTTTTGAGATAATCTGTATAGCTAAACATGGGTCATATAAATAAGAACCTCTTATGGATAACCCAACTCTCCTCTCAGGAAAACCACTGTTATGGAATACATGTAGAGTCTACATAATTGAAGACTCATTAAGAAAATTGGAGTTGAAGAGAATGAAAAGTATAGCGATTATTTTTCTTCCTTTTCTTTCTGAATCTATCTAGAAGAAAGTTGTCAGGTGAAACAAAGGCATAATCAACTGAAAAGTACAGGTTGGTGCTAAAACAATTACCTATAAAACCTACTATAGAATATAAGGAAAGTCCTAATATTTCATAGTCATCACACAATAAAATATAACAGTGCAGAGGAAATGCAGGAGGAGAAAGGCCACATAAAGGGAATTTACCAACCCATATCTATATATATATGTGTGTATATATATATATATTTAGTGACTGGTGCTGCTGCACAAAAGGATTGGGCTGACTAGATGGGGTCCAGATGCTCATAATCAGGAGTGGTAGAATGAAGATATTCCAAACAACGGTCACAGTATAGCCTCACCCTTACGAAGTTTCTTCATAGAAAGACTTCTAGTCAAAAGTCAGAATAAATGAATAGGAAGAAGAAAGATCATAAAGAAATGTTATTCAAAATTGCTTTATCTCTTCTTATGTTTGTCATCAGAAGAATGTCTAAACTATCCATCTCCAAATGGTGCATAAACTGGTATCTTTATCTACCTGTTCAACTTTTAAATGGGAGAATCCAGTTCTGAATAAGCCCTGGAGAAAAGATTCCTGAATGTTGTTCAATGCTAAATGTTAGCTATTGTGTAAAATACCCCCCTAACCAGAGGAACTATTGTTGTGGTTTAATGCCAGATGGTAACTAAGCATCACACAGCTTCTCGCTCACTTGACACTGCTGCAATGGGGGAGAGAATTGAGAAAGTGAGAAAACTCATGGGTTGAGATAACAACAACCTAGATACGTAAGGCAAAAGCCACACACACAAGCAAAGCTGAGTAAGGAATTAGTTCACCACTTCCCATGGGAAGTCAGGTGTTCAGCCATCTCCAGGAAAGCAGGACTCCATCATGCATTAGGGTGACTTGGGAAGACAGACACCAGCATTCTGAACATCCCCCCCTTTCTTCTTCTTCCACCAGTTATACGTGCTGAGCATGATGTTGTATGGTGTGGGATACCCCTCTGGTCAGTTGGGCTCATCTGTCCTGGCTGTGTCCTCTCCCAGATTTTTGTGCACCATGAATCAGCTGGCTGGTGAGGTGGTGGAGAGTCAGAAAAGCTGTGTAAGCATTGCTCAGCAATAACTAAAACATTCCTGTGTTATAAACCCCCTTTTCAGCACAAATTTCAAACAATAGCACCATGCCAACTACTATGAAAAAAATTAACTCTATCCAAGCCAAAAAGAGCACAGTTGTCATCTCTAAAGATGAATAGTTACAAAACAAACATATGTATCTAGAATGTGTTGGTTACCTTAACAGATTTTTCTTTGAGTAAATGTCATCTAATTTTTCAATTTACAGCTCTTCTTTTTCAGTATTTGTACCCTTCAAATGTTTCAAACTGCTATTTTTAATAGCAATTTCCTGTAACCAATTTACAGTATTCAGATTTTATATTCTTCAGTATTCTCATTACTTTTTCCAGACAGTGAATTTGGTTTAATTTCTAATTTTTTTCCAGTTTGTCAAGCTATTCTTCATTATTAAGTGTCACATCTGCTCAGTGTTCTAAAAATTAATTTCTAATACCAAAAAACAAGAAGTATCTGAGTTTAATTTCCAACATCTTTATTTCTATTGCTTTATTTCAGTGTTGTTTTACTTTTTTATTGCTACAGTACCTTGAAGTTCACATGAGGTTTGCTATTCTCTTCACCCTTAGTCTTTATTGACAACAAAATTTCCTCCCTCTCTCGGATGGTCTTTCTGAATTGTTATTCCCTAGATGTACAGCTTGCATATTTCCCAAGACTAAATATCATTTTATTTCCTGCCAATAATTCAAACTTCTTTTGGTCTTACTAGATTATTTCTTTATCCACAATGGTATTTATAATACATTCCAATTTCATATTATCTGAAAATTTAATTAATGTGCCATTTGCTCCTCCATCCAAAATAGAAATAAAGTTGCTAAATAAAACTAGGTCTAACTCCAATCCTGGCTACACCGCCTTGGCCGCTGCAATTTAACATAACTTTGCTGATTGACCTTCAGCAGTTTTCCAGCAGTGTGATGGTACCAGTTTGAATTTGTTTAGTAAACAGTAATGGAGGTTTCACATTAAAAGAGTATTCATTACAAGATATATGAATGTTAATTTTGAAGACAGATTGTACTTCAAGCCATGAAAATGTGCAGACCAAGTTTAAGTGTCCTTGTGAGACAGTTGAAGTTGTGAAAAAGCAGAGGTTATTTGAGACCTCTGCACGATACTAGCAGATATTACACACGTTCTGCAGGAAACCCTGAGACCAGACAGCATACTCTATACTATTAAAAGTGACACTAAGAATAAATATTTAAAACAAAATCACTCCTTTATTTTCCACATTTAGTCAGTCGAGTTCAATAAGAAGTTCAGAGAAGGTTCTTGGCTTATAAGCATATATATCTACTGTATTTTCACCTGGAGGAGTCCTCTTTTTTCTCTTTGACTAATGGAAATTGACAATAGACCTCTTTTTAGCTAACAATGGTTTTCCAGAAAACAAATATCTATAGCTCAATATGGCTACCCACACAGAGACATCAAGTGACATTTCAGGTTCCCTAGGATATATGAAAATCCCCTCACAGGGCTATCAGAGGAGATACAGGACCTATAGGAAAATCATGCTCTTCTGGAATAGCTACACTATCTCAAACATCTCAAAAGCACTGGATTCCCATCTGTATACAATGGAATTAAGCCTCCATTCCACTTTGTGTTTGAACAGATCACCACCTTGTTTTTCCCCTTATCTCCTCAATTTTTTACTTGTAGTTTTAGTCTATAACCTTGTACTAAGAGGCCTTCACCATTCACCTTACAGCTCTTAGTCTATACATTCATATTATAATAAATAGGACCTAGTAGATAACAAGATAATAGTAATTTTCATATTTTATAAATATTACCCAAGTAATATACATGCACAAATCTTAACAATCAATTAGCATGCGAACTCCACATTTAATTAAGCTTCTCTAACCAGCACTAATACAGTCATAAACAGAAACTACACTGGGGATCTTGAAGTAGTCCCACTAAAGAGTGCAATTATACTAGGGAGAAAACATTAAGATCATTGTTAGCATCATCTTCATTGTCATCACTACCGGGTGTGTTGTAGGAGATGCCCAAAGTATGCTTGTCTGGTGACCCAATCACTTTTCTGACCCAGTCACTGGAGAGAGGTTTCCCTTTAGCTTGTTCTTTTCCTTTCTTTCTCTCCTTTCTGCCTGGTACCTTTAAATTGATTCATGCCGTCAATTACAGACCCTGAAAAGGAAGTTTTCTTCGTTTGAGATTATTCCAGCTTTGTGTAAGAATTGTGCTATCATTCAGACACCTACTGAAATATAAAAGCAGCTGCACAAAGAAAAAAATGGAGAGGAAGCTGATAACTCTGAATTGGCTTGATACAAAACTGGAATGTAGATGGTGCATATATCAAGATCAGGCATCAAAAAGACTTTCACATTTTTCAGTGTGCATGAATTTAGATTAAATAATCTATCTCTTGGAATATAACTACTGAAAAAAAAAAACAGATGGAGATCAACAAAACCTCTTGTAGTAATGCATCTGACCAAAAAAAAAAAAAAAGTGCAACTCCTTTCTTTGCTTTTTTCACCTCAGATTTATAGTTACAAAATTGACTCTTTTTTAAAGTATCTGTACGTTCTACTTTACCTCAGTATGTAGATGTTTAAAAATTCATCACAATAAAATGTGGTATCACCAGTTATTTTTCATAAAGATTTTACTCTTTAAATAACATGTCCTCAAAGCTCCTGAGAATAACCCATATGTTATTTGTAGCAATATTGAAAGCTTTCTACTTGTTTGCTATATTTAGTTCCATAGTGTTACTTACATTCCTACATTATTTATGTGGTTTGGAGCTGCTGGAGAAACAAGCATAAATAAATCTCAGTATCTCCAGAAAAGGAGCTTACCAACATACCTTGAGAGAAGGAAGGAAGGAAGACAAGACATCTCAAGTAGATCTTTTGAAGGCCTACTGCAATATCTTCTTTATAACCTGAAGGTGAAATAACATTTATGAAATCATTAATCTGCTTTGAACAAAGAAAGTCCTAAGAAAGCATCTGAAGCCACTGAGATCATTCCCGTTTCCAGAAAACAGTAGAAGAGATAGCTAGCTATTTAACTTGATATGCAGATTACTTTGAAAATAATAAAATAATTTAATTTTTTGCATAGTTTCTTCTGACTAAAATTTATCTTTTTATAAATTATAGTAAAAGTATTAAAAATAATATTAAAATTTGTTGCAGGCATAATTATATACCTGTTTTTCCCCCCTATCTGTGGAAAACAAATACTTAAAAAATTCATGTCAATATAAAAAAAGACAATTTCCCTTCCAGGAGATGTGTTGTGAGCTGTATAAAAGCTTGGTACTAGACATCTCTTGCCATGAAGTACATTTTAATCATGGGATAATAGCAAAAGCCTTGAAAATAATGGCACTGATTGAAATCTGAGGGCCTAGAACCATAAACAATGTAATAATAGTGTGACTAAATCCCTAGAGATGGAATATGACTCACTGAATAAGACCCTCTAATGGAAGCAGGCTCAGTGGAGATGGGCAAGGGTGATATGCCTGTACAGCTCAGGCAGTAATGCAAAGAAGATGACAATCTCAACACAGAGGGGACCAAAGGGTCACTTAAGTTATAGGTAAACCACTATCAACAGCTGAGTGGATCAACTGGTGGTGTAAATGTTTCCCTGAGTCACTCAGTCTAGGACGAGTAAACATGTGGTTCAGCCCAACAAAGAACACAAAGATTTGAGCTGGCTTCAGCCCACTTATTCCTTCCCAGTGATTTGAGACATGAATATAGTAATGGTGAGCATTATATAGAGATCAGTAACGAGAATCTCATTGGAATTATGATTGAACTGTGCATTGCACTAGCTATATTTTGCAAAGTGTCACTTATATATGCATTGTGTTTTCAGTCCATCTTGTATAACTTGGCAAAATTAGTAACCCTGTGTAACAGGAATCAGTTTTTGAATCAGTAAAATCGATATTAAGCATTTTACCCTCCATATATATAGAGTGTCTCAGAGAAGCTGGTCAGAAAGTATCAGATTTTGACTTATGGTCAAGTACTGAAATTTCCCAGCCTCAAGAATTCAATCCTAACCTGCCTTAATAAGGAAGGAGGTCTCGAGGCTGGCCAGCTCAGCACTGGTGGCTAAGACCATCAGTAAGTGTAGTCATGCTATTGCAGACTCATGGGTAATTCTTAGGGACTAACTGCCATGAAAATGCAGTCATAATGACTGATAACATAAAAAAATAACAATTGGCAGTGTGACATCACTATCAGTCAAGTTTTATGAGACTGATCTTTAACAGTCTTCTAAACAATTTTATCATATATATATCTAATTCTCTGATATTTTCTTAGATGTATAGATACACAGTTGCAACAGATGTTTTCAGAATAGGTTCTTTCTGCAGAAAAGCTAGAGCCTGGGCTTATATGAACCTTGATTTGAAGAATCGGTCTCAGTTGTTTCTGTTTGGAGCATTTGAAGGCCATAAGAGGAACACACTTATCTTCTGGCCCAGTTCCCTGAGTAATGCAACTCTTGCCCTCCTGGTGGAAGCACGTGTTGACAATCCAGCACAGTTAGCTGGATGCAACAGCCTGACAAATCTTGGGCAGGAAAGGGAGCAATAGCCCTTGGCATAAAGAGGTGGGGCAGGAGCACTCGGTATACTAACCTGCAGGGCCCCAGGAGGGAGATATCAGGGAGGGAGGGGGAAGAAAAGTACATTCCCAGAGCCCTGAGTAGGGTTCTGTTTCAAGAGAACTGCACCTGCCAGGGGCACCCTGCTCTTTCTCAGCCTGGGACCTGAAGGACTGGTGAGCTGTGGTCACATGTCCCAGACCAGCAACCATGAGGAAAACTGAGAGTGACAACCTTTAAGCCTAGAGGGAGTGTGGAAGGTTTATTTTGGCACCAGAACAAAGATGTAGATACTCAGAAGAGTGCACACGAAAGGCCAGTTTTGGTGGGCTAAGGGCCAAGCTGTTAATTCACCCACTCTTCTTTAGGAGTAGAAAATAGAAAGTTCATTGGTTGAGATAAAGGCAGAGAAATTCCTTATGAATTACTGTCATGGGCAAAACATACTTGACTTAAGGTATATTGATTTACTTCCTTGGTAACTAAAAAACATTAGGATAGTGAGAAATAAAGTCTACTATGAAAACAAGACTTTTCTTCACCCATCTCCCAATAGGTGATGGAAGTATAATGTCGGCACTGAAGTGGTAGATATTCAAAAGTGCGGATGTGGAAGTGGATGTAACAGTTTCTTTTGTAATATTACTAAATCTTTGTGTTCATTAGATAATTTGGATTTGTAAAACATTAATTGGTTCAGTATTCAAATTCTTAGCTTTCAAGGTATGGTGTGTTCCCTTTTGCCTGTTACAATGTCATCCTGATTCTGAGTATAACATTCTGATGCTCTTCCTGGAGTAATTGAAACATTATTACAGAGCATTAGCAAAGGTTTGGTGACAGATATCCCTCTCTAAATTGCTTCCCTTTAAAAGCAGATGAAAGCCAGATGTGTGTACCTAACTCAAGCCCACACACATGTCAAATCTAGTCATCCTGTACTAACATGACAACACAGATGAAGCCTCTCCCTTTCTGCAGGGCCATTTTTTTAATCCAGTATCTGATAAGATAGAAGTAGTACCTTGCTAACCCTCCCTCTAAGTTTCACTTAACGTGGTATTTTATTTAAGAGTAAGTAATAATTACATTTGTTTTCTGAAGTAGTTTTCCTATTCTTTGTCTTCTCCTTCAAAATTATTGCTGCTCACAGTACACTAAGTAATTTGCATTATTGCTGATTAAATAAAATGGTCTTTTCATGCATCAGCATGCAAGTCACTGAATATGTGAGACCAAGTAATTGTAAAAGAAAAAAAAAAAAAGGTTGTAGATAAGCTTTTGTGAGAATTTCAGTATAAATGAGATAATAGAAATAATTTCTAATCAGGTGTAGATTACTGTTTTTTAATGCATATGTAATCAAAACACCAGTCAGTTAACATTTAACCTACTTATCTCTGTAGGATTTTTTTAAACAGAATTGTATTTTCCAGGTACTATGTTCATGTTTTCCTGGTAAACTTCACTGTGTGAAATAGTTACTGGGTAATCATCTATACATAGAATAAGAAGTAGTAATACAAGAATAATTTTATTTAGACTATTAAAGTCATTGTTGCTTAATAACTTTGACCAGCAACAAGATTTTTAACAATTCAATTGCAACATCTACAGCTTAAAATGGTAACTTAAATAAAAAACATATAATAGGTTCTACTCCAGTGCTATACTATATACAACACTTGGCCAATACTAGACATACTCCTAATTTCCCATAATTTTAGAGAACTATTTATTCACTGGCATTAATATCCTTAATATCCTAGAATTCACATTATCTTAATACAGTTCTATATCATCATCATGAATAATGTTAATCTTAGTGCGGTTTGCAGTTATTACCTACCTTCTTTATGTCAATTATTCTTTGAGACTTTTATCACTTACTGTGAAACAATGTAATTGAAATGAGTAGTGCACAGGTTTTAGCTTGGACAGTTAGTTTTCTTCATAGTAGCTAGTATGGAGCTAATTTTTGTATTTGTGACCAAAACAACATTCATAACGCAGTGACGTTTTAATTCTTGGTGAACAGTACTTACACAACATCAAGCCTTCTCTGCTTCTCATCCTACCATGCAAGTGAATAGAGAAAGACTTCTAACCAAAGAAAGACTTTTAACCAAGGCCTGGAAATGACAATAGAAGGGACGATATGGAAACTGAAAGAGGATAGGTTTAAACTGGACACAAGTGGTGAGACTCCGTAACAGGTTGCCCAGAGAGGTTGTGGATTGAAAATGTTCATGAGGTTGCATGGGCTTTGAGCAGTCTGATCTAGCGAAAGATGTCTCTGTCCATGGCAGAAGGATTGGTCTACGGCATGTTTAAAGGTCCCTTTCAACCCAAACTATTCTGTGCCTTTATAATTCTAGGAAGTTGTCAGGGAATACAGCAAAGACAGCTGACCAAAGGGATGGTTCACACCATATGCCATCATATTCAGTAAAAAGAGCTGGGGAAAGAAGGAGGAAAGTGTGGGGGGACTTATTCACCTTTCAAGTAACTGTTACACATGATGGAATCTTGTTTTCCTGGAAGTGGTGAAGTACTGAGACAATTAATTTTGTTACATTGCTTGCATATGCTGCTTTTGCTTTTGCTATTAAATTGTTTTTACCATAACCCACAAGTTTTTGCACTTTTATCTTCTTACTCTTCCTAGTTCTGTTGAGGAGGAGTGAACAAGTACCTGTGTGGGGCTTGGATGCTTATCAAGGCTAATCCACAACAAATGGAAAACAGTGCAGTGTTACATCTTGTCTCTTTCTTATTAGACCTGTACATGCCTTTTCAAATTGTGATCATTATTCTCTTTAATCATAACACTGACAAGTGTTTGCTCGTGAACACCAGGTAGTCTCCTTTTTATGATATATTTAGATTATTATAAGCACTATATTCTCAGAGGAATTCCAAACTAAACCAAGTAAGACCAGCTACAGGAAAGTAGAAAAACTGCTTGTAGCTTTCTTCACATATTGGAATGACTGCAGATGTGTTATCCAGAAAATGGAACCAATTAACTTGTCTATCTTACCAAGTTTGTATATTTTTTTTTAGGGCAGCTGTTAAAAAATTATCTTTCCAGTTTAACACATTAAAAAAATGAATGACAGCAACATATTTTCTAGACTCAACGCATGAGTATTTCTTTTTTAAAGAACCAGACACATTTTTATCACATTTACTTCATCACAAAATAAGAGTTTCAGTTCTGCTTCCTCATTTTTTTGTGGATGAACACAATTACTCAAATATCTGTCATACACTTAACTATAAAAATTGTTTTGTATAGTGGATAATTTGAGCCTGCAAGACTTCATAGCTTTTGCTGGCAGTTTATGTTTGACAACTGGGATTGAATAACAAAGTTAAAAATCTCATAGGCAAGTAGACTGTATTGATGGAAATAGATACATAGAATACTAATATTTGAACTATGAAAGAACAGATAACAATGAGAATTTCTTATATTTCATGCTACCTAGTTCATGGTTCTCCATAAATGTTAAAAATCCAGTCCACTTTTTGTTCACACTCTGTCTCTTTCAATATGAGTTAGGAGAGCTTGACAAATGATTAAGAATTTGAAGGGCAGGATATATGGTTATGATTCTAATCTCCACTGTTTCTTTTGGCATTTTTAGGAAATCGTTTTAATCTCCCACTGTTGCCTGTTCCAATCCTTTGGCTATCTTTCCATCTACTGATGAGAGAAACGTAATCCCAAAGAGTTGGTTTGTCAGAGGGTAAAACATACTGGAATCTGGCTTCAGGATTATGTTCTCTAGTTATCCTTCATATTGCTCATATTTGAAAATACATGTTTAAGTGCTTTGGTATTATGATTTCTCATAACTTTATTGGGAAATAGAGATGTATAGTTTATGCATCTACTTGCAAGATATTATTATTAATGCAGACACAAAACAAATGTATCAAAACCAGGGTACAGTTCTACCATAAAATATGAATATGTAGTATTAAATTCAGTATACACTGGACTGTGTTTACTAATAAACTATTAGCATATCCCCTGGCACAATTTGACCTATTCCACATAGCACTTGCCCTAGTAATTCCTGGACATAGTTTTACTCCTAAGTTCTTGCCCAGTTGGCAGTGTTTGGGAGCCCAAGACACTTTGATATCACAGAAAGGGACTGTATCATGGAATTGCCTTCAAAGCCCAAGAACAGTTCAGAGCACTTTTAGTGCAGACTTAGCACTATTAGTGTAGATACAGTCATAAGATCATAGAATCATAGAATAGATTGGGTTGGAAAAGACCTCCAAGATCATCAAGTCCAACTCCTGATCCAACTCCAATTTCTATATCATGGCACTAAGGGTCACATCCAATCTCTGCTTAAAAACCTCCAGGGATGGTGAATCTACCACCTCTCTGAGTAGGCCGTTCCAATGCCTGATTACCCTCTCTGTAAAGAATTTCTTCCTAACATCTAACCTAAACCTCCCATGGCAGAGCTTGAGCCCATGTCCCCTTGTCCTATTGTTGGTTGCCTGGGAGAAGAGACCAACCCCCACCTGGCTACAACCTCCCTTCAGGTAGCTGAAGAGAGTGATGAGGTCACCTCTAAGCCTTCTCTTCTCCAGACTAAACAACCCCAGCTCCCTCAGCCTCTCCTCATAGGACTTGTGCTCAAGTCCCTTCACCAGCCTGGTTGCTCTTCTCTGGACCCGCTCCAGCACCTCAATATCCTTCCTGAACTGAGGAGCCCAGAGCTGAACACAATACTCAAGGTGTGGCCTCACCAACGCAGAGTACAGGGGAAGGATCACTTCCTGCTCCTGCTGGCCACACTGTTCTTGATGCAGGCCAGGATGCCATTGGCCTTCTTGGCCACCTGGGCACACTGCTGGCTCATGTTCAGCCTCCTGTCGATCAGCACCCCCAAGGTCCCTTTCTGCCTGGCTGCTCTCCAGCCACTCTGTGCCCAGCCTGTAGCGCTGCAGGAGGTTGTTGTGGCCAAAGTGCAGGACCCGGCACTTGGCCTTGTTGAACTTCATCCCACTGGAGTCAGCCCATCTCTCCAGCCTATCCAGATCCCTCTGCAGAGCCCTCCTGCCTTCCGGCAGGTCGACACTCCCTCCCAACTTGGTGTCATCTGCAAATTTGCTGATGATGGACTCAATCCCCTCATCTAAATCATCGATAAAGATGCTAAAAAGGACTGGGCCCAGCACTGTTCCTTGGGGGACACCACTGGTGACTGGCCGCCAGCTGGGTGCAGCCCCATTCACCAGCACTCTCTGGGCCCGGCCCTCCAGCCAGTTCCTGACCCAGCACAGAGTGCCCCTGTCCAAGTCATGGGTTGCCAGCTTTTCCAGGAGTATATTATGGGAGACAGTGTCAAAGGCTTTGCTGAAGTCCAGATAGACCACATCCACAGCCTTTCCCTCATCCACCAGGTGGGTCACCTGATCGTAAAAGGAGATCAGGTTGGTCAAACAGGATCTGCACATCCTAAACCCATGTTGGCTGGGTCTGATCCCTTGTCCATCCTGTAGCTGCTGTGTGATTGCACACAGGATGATCTGCTCCATAACTCTGCCAGGCACCGAGGTCAGGCTGACAGGCCTGTAGGTACTAGGGTCAGCCTTGCATCCTTTTTTATGGATTGGGGTGATATTTGCCAACTTCCAATCATCTGGGACCTCCCCAGTGAGCCAGGACTGTTGGAAGATGATGGAGAGCAGCTTGGCAAGCTCCTCTGCCAGCTCCCTCATCACCCTAGGATGGATCCCGTCTGGTCCCATAGACTTGTAAGGATTCAGATGATTCAGTAAGTCACCAACTATTTCCTCCCAGAATACAAGGGGGCTATTTGGTTTCCTATCTCTGTCTACCAGCTCTAGAGGCCAGTTGCCTTGAGGGCCATCTGTCTTACTGGTAAAAA
This sequence comes from Empidonax traillii, assembly GCF_003031625.1. NCBI lineage: Eukaryota > Metazoa > Chordata > Aves > Passeriformes > Tyrannidae > Empidonax > Empidonax traillii. The sequence continues at coordinate 1,620,498 of NW_020955272.1, forward strand.
CTGAGGCAAAGTAGGTGTTAAGTACCTCAGCCTTCTCCTCATCTCTATTAACTATGTTTCCCTCCAAGTCCATCAAAGAATGGAGGTTTTCTTTGCCCCTCCTTCTGTTATTAATGTATTTATAGAAGGACTTTTTGTTATCCCTAACAGAAGTGGCCAATTAACCTTCAAATTGTGCTTTTGCATCCCTGATTTTCTTTCTGCATGATCTAGCTGTCTTCCTGAATTCTTCATAAGTAGCCAGCCCTTTCTTCCATAGTTGGTAAACTCTCTTTTTATCCCTGATTTCCTTCAGAATCTCCCTGTTTAACCAAGCTGGCTGTCTTCCCCGCCGGCTTGCCTTTCGGCACACCGGTACAGCCTGTTCCTGTGCTCTCAAAACTTCCTGCTTGAAGCACATCCATCCCTCCTGAACCCCCTTGTTTTCAAGGGTTGTTTCCCAGGGTATGCTCTGGACTAGACTTCTGAATAGGTCAAAATCTGCCCTCTGGATGTCCAGCGTAGAGGTTTTATTTTTGGCTCACCTTGAATCTCTGAGTATTGAAAATTCTATTATTTCATAGTCACTATTTCCCAAGTGGCCTTCAACCACTACGTCTCCCACCAGCCCCTCTCTGTTTGTAAACAGCAGGTCTAGCAGGGCCCCACCCCTGGTAGGCTCATTTACCAGTTGATGAAGGAAATTGTCCTCTATACACTCCAGGAACCTCTTAGACTGCCTCTTCTCTGCAGTATTGAGCTCCCAGCAGATATCCGGCAGGTTAAAGTCACTCACAAGGACAAGGGCTGACAATTTCGAGACATCCACCAGCTGCTTGTAGAATAATTCATCCCCTTCATCATCCTGGTAGGGCGGTCTGTAACAGACACCTATGATGATGTCGGCCTTGTTGGTCTTCCTCCTGATTCTGACCCACAGGCACTCAACCTTATCATTGCTGACCTCAAGTTCAACAGAGTCAAGAGACTCTCTAACATATAAAGCCACCCCTCCACCTCTCCTACCCTGCCTGTTCTTACTGAAGAACTTGTAGCCTTCCATAGCAGCACTCCAGTCATGCGAGTCATCCCACCACGTTTCTGTGATGGCAACTACATCATGGCCTTCCTGCTGCACAGTGGCTTCCAGCTCCTCTTGTTTGTTGCCCATACTGTGTGCATTAGTGTACATGCACTTCAGGTGGGTTGTTGATTCAATTCTTAACTCAGGCTTTCCATCCCTAGGTTGATCACTGGAGAGCCCAGTTTCAACCCCTTTCCCCTTCAAACCTAGTTTAAAGCCTTCCTGATCAGCCTCATTAACTTATGGGCTACAGTCCTCTTTTTCTTCCTAGATAGATGAATCTCATCTGATTTTAAGAGACTAGGTACCATGGAGTTTGCCCCATGGTCAAAGAAACCAAAATTTTGACGGTGGCACCAATCCTTTAGCCATCTGTTGAGGAGTTGGGCTTTTTTACTCCTCTCTTTATTTAACTCCTCATCCATCCCAGATAGTACAGGAACTGAGGCAAATATCACCTGTGCTCCTGTCCCCTGAACTGACCGACCCAGTGCTTTAAAGTCTTTTTTAATTGTCCTGGCACTTCTTTGATTAATGTCCTCACTGCCAGCCTGGACTACCACCAGTGGATAATAGTCTGAGGGCTGAATTAACTCAGGAAGTCTCTTACTAATATCCCTCACCCTGGCCCCAGGAAGGCAGCATACTTCTCTTTGGGATGGGTCTGGGTGACATATAGGGCCCTCAGTTCCCCTCAGAAGGGAGTCACTGACTACAACTACCCTTTTTTTTTTTTATATACCTGTGGTTGTAATCTGCCTTTTAGACAGGGCTGAACCAGGAGGCTCTCCAGAGAGATCTTCTTGGCTGTCCTCTACCTGACTGTCTGGGTCCAGGGTCTCATATCTATTCTTCAAGGGCACCCTGGGGGGTGATGGGGGTCGAGAGAGAGTTCTTTTACCTCTCCCATTATGGACCTGTTTCCATTGCCCCCCATCAATTTTGTCTGCTCCATCTGCCTTATGGCAGGAGGGGCAGGGCTTCGCCGTCTCTTGTTGGACTTCCTTAGGGTTCAAAAGGGTTTGACTCCACCAGTCAATTTCCTTTTCACTCTCCCTAATGCATCTTAATCTATCTACCTCTTCCTTAAGTTCTGCTACCAGGCACAGCAAGTCACTCCCCTGCTCGCATTGTACACAGCTACCTCCTACATCATCCTCCGGTACCAACGTCAGGCTCAGACACTCAGCACACCCAGAGACCTGGGTGGCTGCATCCTTCTTCGAGGGGAGTGTCTGAGCAGACACACTCCTAGTGTTAACAGCAGTAACGGCTTTTGTTTTTCTGGAAACCATTGCTAGCTTTAAAGCACACTCACCTACAAGAAGTGGGAGTTGGTTGTGCCCTGCCTGCTTGAAATGCCTTAAAATTGCTGTGCCACAGCCCTGTTAGTCTGATCCTGTGGGGTGCTCTTATATAGCTTCCCTTAGCACTTGCTAACGAGCCTGACCCACCCCTCACTCACCTTAATCGGATCGGAGGAGGAGCCAAGCTTGCTTAAATGTTTCTCATTTCTGAGGATCTTCAATCTGAGATGTAAGAATTATACTAAAAAATCGATATGTGTACAAGATTAAGAAATTTTAAGCCCCGATAGCCTACCAGGTAATATTTGCCCTTCATGTGAATTATAGTGAATATATTTACTCACAAGTATAGCATGTTCTTATGTCAAATATGGAGGAAAGAAAAAGTGATTTGTTAATATTTTAATGATCAGAAGAGAATCAGTCTTTTGACTGACTTTTTGCTATGTTCACAGATTTTTCTTCTCAAGCACATGAATTTCATTCTGTGTGCATGTCCACTTGTGACTTCAATCTAATCCTCATTCTTCATCTTTTTTTTATTATTTTTCAGGCAAAAAAGAGATTTGGAATTAATTGTGGTTCTTTTTCTGAAAGGTAATGCAGGGTAGATATAAAATCTGTTCCCAAAATCTTTAAACCTTTAGATTCCATATCTAAGAAATTTCTTGTTTATATCTATACACCTTCTATTTCTGTGTGTTCTTTTTAAGTGCAAACACTGACATTTTCCTTAATGCAGTCATTATATGCTGACTGTGTGCAAAATACTAAGTGTATTTTGGTGAGATGATTAAATACAGGTTAAAGAAACCAAACAAACACATTTGAGTGACTTACTTGAAGTCACCAAAGTAGGCAGCAGGAAGACTAGCTTTTCTCATCTAAGTGAAGGAGTCTGTTCTCTCTGTAATGAGCAAAACAGGATACTAGGTCTCTTTGCAGATAAACAGAAAGTAGACATCACTTTCAAAACTTCAAAATATTTTTTTTTACTTGAAGTATACTGAAATATCATTCTTCCCTTCATATACAACTGAGCTCTTTCAAATTTTTTCATGCAACAGAGCATAGCTTTCATCACTATCCTCTGTTTCTTCTCTGAGTTTTCGACAGCACTTTTCACAAAGAACTGGCAAAACGAATACTTATTTCATGATCTTTTAATGTTGAAACCTTTACTGCTTTCAGAAGTTCACTTATCTAACATTGTATAGTGCCATTGCTTGAAGTACTTCATGGACATGCACCTAGAACTTGTGCCCATAAATTTCCACCTACCTGAAATACTGTAAGAATGTAGACAGATATCAGTCAGTCAGCTCTCAGAAATAAGAACCTTTTCACTCAGTCTTTTTAGAGATAGAAATAGAGTGAGTTGAAATAGAGTCAGTTTCTTTTCAGTGATCATATAATTAGTAATATAATTCTTGCTTTTGGCTATGCATTGGCTGCATAGCAATAATAACTTGTACAGACTGTGAATGTGCTTGTGTGCATGTTGTGAATGTAACTGTATGTGCTTTGGGCTTTGTAAGAGCACAGTATCAATAATGATTATTTTAGAGGGTGTCAGCAACAGCCTTGCTCTAAAGGGGTTTAATACTGGAGGAAACAAAGGATCCCATACGGGACTTAATGAGACAGCAGTTACAAGACAAAGCTGTAGTGCCTTGTAATGTATGTGTTAAGTTTCAATAAAAGTGTATGTTCAGTGTCATGTACTGTTGGGGTGGACGTCAGCAATATATTTTTTTCTTGACAAGACTAGAGTCACTAGCAATTAGGATCCAGCAAACAGTTGATCCACTGTTCAGCTCAGTGCAACAAGTTTTTAAAAACACTGCTGTCTAAGTTGCTACTTACCCTGCAGGAGTTGCCAACTATTCTTCTCCAATGATCTTTTAAAGATTAAGTTGTTACTTATGAAGAATTTCCAATGCAGCTACAGAAATACTCATTTAGCTTTTTTCTTATTCTTGGACCACATTTTTTCAGTATTACTTTTCATACTATAATTGTATTTCCTTAATGTGTAAGCTTTTAAACTTTGGTGTACAATGAACAGATGAGTCTTGAAAATACTATTTCATTCTTTCAACCCTTTACAAATATTTAGGATCTATAATACAAATGTCATCAGATGAGACTGTTAATGAATGTGAAAGTTATAAATACAATAACCAAGCAGACAGAATTATATTAATCTTACCTGAATTTCCATATTTACAATGAATGCACAGAAATAAGTTATAGATTATAAATACAAAAAATGTAGGTGTTTCATGTAAGTTTCTAACTAAAAGTCATTTTATCTCTTTGGTGTTAGTGGAGATTGGTTGTGGGATTCAGTTGTCTAAATATATGCACCTAGTGCCATTTAAGGCATTCCATGGAACACAGAAAATCTACTTAGGGCTAGAAAACATGTTGTAGGTTTTAAAACCATCCCATTAATTTCTGGACATAAGGCCTAATTCCGTTGCTCATATGTGGAAAGGGTAATTTGATATTCCCTTGGGGATATTGCCTGATCTTCAATTGCTGCTCAGAAAAGACATAGGTCTCCCATTGGTGTTCAACCTACATAAAAGGGTCTAATAGAGGACCAATAGAAAAACTGGTGCCCAGGTTGGTAGCTGGACATCAGCAGAATACTTCAAGGCATCTCAAAGAGCACAAGCCATGTAGTTGGTGGCAGCTGCACTAACTATTTGTTTCAACTCCTAAATCTGTATGTCTTGAATCTGGAAATGAATAACAGTCCAGAAACTGTGGATGCCACCATTCAGCTTTAGAGGGTCTGGCCTGAAAAACAGTTGACATGAATCATGTTGTTGCAATCGACCAGGGAGCCAGGAGTCACTTTCTTTGTTAGATTAAGTCAGCAGCATAGATGTCACCTAATATTCTCCATTCATTTTACAGAAAGTTTACGGGATTAACTCAACTGTATATAAATGTAAATCATAGTTGTCCACTTTTGACTAGAGGAATGAAGTTCAGACCAGTTTATATGACCCTATTCATTCCATTCAGACAACTATCCTGAAACTTCTGTTTCTTTCTTCCAGCATGTAATTTCTTATGCAGTCTTGTAAGTTTAAACAATCTCTTGAAAGGTCAGATGTCGACTACTTTGATCCACTTCAACATTTATAAAGGTGATGTTTAACATGGCTTCCTGATAAAACCAACCTCATCACTTTTACAAGAAATGTTTACTGTATCAACCTCTGAAACTCTAGCAATTCTGAACACAGGTGACTTAACAAGGCCAGTTTTAAACACATATGCGTATTATTCCCTAAATTACATATAGCCGAGGGAATGTATTTTGTACACACAATTCAGTACCAAGGAAATAAACAGATCCCCTAAGTGCAACTAAGTGCACTGCTCAGAACAAATATAGAGAATACGTCTGTTCACAAAAAGAATCATGACAAAGAAAACAAAGAAAATAGAGGTTGCAGAGACATTACTGTTAAAGTGGAAGGAGTAATTTGGTCATTTAAGGAGATAAGGATGCACACAAAGACTATCTGGGGAAGGTCAGACAGCCTTTGCTGTCACCTCAGTGGGTGTCAGAGGACCACAGTGTTTATTCTACCTGTTCTGTCAACCATAAATTCTGACTGAAAGTAACTCAGACCCTCATTAACTCCTATTTGCATATTAACTTTCACACACCTAAGAATTCAAATTAAGCAAAAGGAGAACATGTCTTTCATGTATACCCACATACACCAAAATCCTACCTGAAAAATGAGATTGTTTAACCCCTCTGGGATGGACAAAAATTTTAATGTAGAAAGGGAAGGTTTGGTCAAAAAGAGAGGGGGAAACTTGCTCGCTCAGGATCAGTTGACAGACTCTGTCTCTCCTCCTCCCCTGAAGGAACGCCTTTAGGTGCTCTTTGAACCTCCAACAGCATTGGAGAAGACCAGAGAATATTTATGTAGATATATATATTTATAGATATATATATATAACACTACTAAATCTCTGTTACCATACATTTAGTGCATTTATCATGAGCAATCCTGAACATGCCTTCCTATTGCTTAAATAAACCATACTATTTGTGAATCTGGATCGTCTAAGTTCTTATTGAACTTGGTCAGACCTATAGTATAGAATGGGTAAACTGCCCTATTTGTGAATATGTGATCATGCAATTTCTTATTGAACTCAACCAGGTTGATAGGGCTAAATTAGCTATATTCAGAAATTAAGCCAAGCTGCACCCAGCCCCTCTGATCTCTCTCCAGGGATCAGATGGAGTGCAGAGGTTTATTCTCTGCCAAATTTCTAGACCCTTAATGCAATGACTTGATGCCTCAGTTCTCTACCTTTTTCCTCTGAGGATCACAGGGACAGTAGGGAATGGGTGTTGCAGTCAGTCCACCACATACTTTCCTCCTTATGCACTTCTTCTGCTCCAATGAGGGATCCCATCCATGGGAGTAGTCCATTAATTTCTCCAATATAGGTCCTTCCATCAGGCTTCACAAACTGCTCTGGCATGTGTCTTTTCTTAACTTTCTAAAGCAGATTGCCCCAGCAGTTTGGGTCCCCTGTGGGACAACAGTTCCTAGCAGAATACCTGCTCCAACACTGGCTCCTCTTCCTTGGCCTCAGTTCCTGCATGAAGCCATCACAGGCTCTCATTGGGGTCAGAGCTTCTTTCAGAGCACATTCTTAAAGACATCATCTGCTCCTGCATGAGGTCCTCCATGGTTTGCTCCCCTGTGGATCTCCAAGAGCTGCAGGGGGACAGCCTGTCTCACCATGGTCTTTACTACAGCTCTGGCTCCTGGAGTAACTCCCTCTTCACTGATCTTTTTGTCTAAAGAATTGTTTTCTCACATATTCTCACTCCTTTGTCCCAGCTGCTGCTGGGCAACAGTTTTTCCCTCTTCTTAAAAATGTTATCACAGAGGTGCTGAGAATGTCATTGATTCACTCAGAATTGGCCAGCAGCAGGTCCATCTTGGAGCAAGCTGGAACTGGCTCTGTTGGACAGGGGGAGGTTTCTGCTGTCTTCTCACAGAAGACACTCCTGCACCCCAGCTGCTTCTAAAACTTTGTCACATAAAACTAATAAAATAGTGTGAGTTTCATTATGTTTAGTAGATATATTTTAAAGACAAAATCTTTGATATTTATGAAGAACTTATCTATGGTAAGAAGTGCCTCAGAAAATCTTATATTCTTCCTTGAATGTATATTTATCAAATAATTTTAATATATTAAAAACGGCATGTCAAGCCACAGAAAAAGAGGAAGGAGGGGTATGGAATTGTTTTTAGGAGGTGATGCAACTAAATAGTTTGCCATTTATATATATATATATATATATATATATATATATATATATAAAATTAATGTTAACTTGAGATTTAATTTTTCTTTGTCTTACATGCATATTTAAATACACATGGCAACTCTCTTTAGGAAAGCTTAGCCTAACTACTTTCATCTGATGAAATTTTAGCAAACTAATTCTTAGCTGCAAGAAAATTCTCTTACTTTAACATTCTTCTTATTTTTTTTCTTTTGCAAGACCACTGTACTGCGCTGTATCTGATTTAGATTGTCAAATCATGCACTGTTTGCTCCCTTTATTCATCTAATTAATGCCTCTGCTAAGGAAGGCCAGCAGTCAGTTCAACATTAGTTGCAGTTCATTAATTTGTGCTTAGATTAAAGCCCAAGTTCTTGCTCTCTAACTCTTGTTGATTGGTGCTTTTCTTTTGATGGTGTGTTTCTGACAACAGCTTTCTTTATGGATTAAAATTACATACAACATGAACAAAAGAGGGTGATTAAGTCACTGCATTACACTCTATGCCACTAAGCAAGTGGCAACACTAAATTATATTTTTATGTCCAAAGTTGGAAATAGAAAGTTGTTATATTGTTCCAAAAGCATAACTGAAAAGAGATGGAATAGAATCATAGATTCATAGAATCATAGAATAGTTTGGGATAGAAGGGACCTTTAAATATCACCTAGTTCAAACCCCCTGGAAAGAATGGGCAAATTTTCATATAGATCATGTTGCTCAGAGCCCTGTCCAATCTGACTTTGAATGCCCCATCTACTGGCTCTCCAGGAAAACTGTCCCAGTGTTTCACCACTTGCACAGTCAATAATTCCTTTCTTATATTTTAGTTGACCGTTTTCAGTTTAAAACCATGTCCTCTTGTCCTATCACTACATGCCTTTGTAACTAGTCCCTCTCCATCTCTCTTGTAGGCCCGCTTTAAGTGCTTGAAGGGCACAATAAGGTCCCCCTGGAGTCTTCTCTTTTTCAGGCTACACAAGCCCAACTCTCACAACTTGTCTTCATAGGAGAGGTGTTTCAGCCCTCTGATATCTCTGTGTACCTCCTCTGGACCTACTTCAACAGGTCCATGTCTTTCTTGTACTGAGGACCCCAGAACTGGACACAGTACTCCAGATGAAGTCTCACAAGAGCAAAGTAGGGAGGCAGAATCACTTTCCTTGACCTGCTGCCCAAGCTTCTTTTGCTGAAGCTGAGAACACACTGAGCTGCAAGTGTACATTGGTGGTGCATGTCCAACCTCTCCTCCACCAGCTCTCCCAAGTCTTTCTCAGTAGGGCTGCTCTTGATCTGTTCATCCACCAGCCTGTATTGATACAAAGGGACGGGACCTTGCACTTGGATAGGTGAAGCTCAAACCACAGCTGCAACAATTTCTCACTCCTCTCTATTTCGTATTATGAAATATGTATTAGTAGCATTTGGAAGTCCATTCTCTCTGCTGTGTCTTTACACTTAGCAGTCCAATGATGTTTTGGAGAGTTTATATGTTCCCACTTCTATAATCCGACTTTCACAGAATGAAAAGAGTGTATGCACTCTAGCCTTATCTAGATAATTTTAAGTCATTCAACATGCCATCGGCCTACTGACTCTTTTTGACTACACCTGGCAGGTAAGTGAAGAAATAATTGTCGATATTAACTTGCCCATTGTCAAAGAATTTCTAAGCCTTAGAAGTCTATTTTGATGGTGGGGAAAAAAAATGTTCCTCAACTACAGAAATCAGTTCATATTGTCTCCATGTGAACTTGTTCAGCTCTGACCAATATATTCCTGTGTAGTATTTTTACAGTATGTAGACCTGTCTTTTAGAAGCTCTTGCTCTTTATATGGATACAAATTAGGAGGTGAGGGGAAGATCTTCTGAGAGATTTTTTTCCTCCCTAAGAGAATGTTAATAAATGCATTTTGGGACAGGAAAAAACAACCAAGAGTAAATAGAACATGTCAATGGAAAAAATTAATCTGAAGTCCATGTGTTAATTGAAGTCAATATTGACATTATAGCAAAGATATTTAATTTAAGCAACAGTGTTTGGTTGGAATTACCTCCTTAAATGTGCTTGCTGAAATTATAGAATAATTATACAGCTTAAAATACTTGCTGAAATGTCAGTATCGAAAGCAAATTTGATGCATATGTGATAAGAAGTTCATCCTGTTGTGGCAAAACTTGTTTTCATATACAGATACTGTTTTATTTCTAGTGTTCATGGCATGCATACCAGATTTATTTTATTTTAAAATTCTTCTCCTTTTAAATATACTGAGGACCTGAACACATACCTAGGAAGTATATCTTAAATAAAAAATTTCCCCAAACACCATTATTAGCATATGAATGATCAGTTTATCCCAGAATATAAAAACTGTCATACTTAATTGAGAAAGTGATCCATCTAGTCTACTATCTAGTCACTGACTTTAGTAGTAATAGTTGTAATATGAATTTGTTACATTTTTTTACATTAATGTGCAGCAAGAAAATTTTATTTTAACTCTATTGGTTGGACTTACATCATGGGCACAATCGAAGAAAAAATAATATTTATAATACTTCTTAAGTGCTCAGGAGTCTAGATGTTCATTCCCAACAACACTGATGGGGCAGAGAATGCTGCCCCAATACACCCGAGAGCACTCCACTCCTCCCAGCACAGGATTCAGGGTACTGGTAAGGTTCGATCACATCCCCAAACCCTGCAACCCTGAGGATGATTGTCAATCTTCAGGCACAAAGGTGATTTCAGCACTAGAGCGTAGATGTGCATATTCAGAAGTGTTGGTGAGGGAGGCTGTAGAATTTTTATCTGTATTACTACAAAATCTTTTCGGTATTCATTAGATAATTTGAATGGGTGGCACATTAAATTAAGAAATATTTGGGTCTTAGCTCCATATATATGGTGTGTTCATTTTGCTGGTAATGAGATTTTGAGAGCATCAACTATTTTTTTTGGTGATGTTCAAGTTTTTAATCCCACTAAGTGGACTTTCTTCTCACAGAGAGAATAAAAGCAACTTTAAATACTTTTCACTCCATTTCTATGTGTCTTTGTAGAAGCATTATTCACTATTTATTCACTGCCTGACCTTCCTATTTAATAATTATATAATTGTCTTTTTTTTTCAGTTGCATTGAACAGAGAACAATCTATTTAATACTGCACTACACCAAAAACAGATTAGAAGGAGATCTCAGAGGACATTTCATTCTTTCCAACTGTGCCATATTAAATAATATGGCAAACTATAAAATTATGTAATTTTTCTTTGCACTTGAACCACAGCTCTTACCATCCAAGGATTTTTGCCTCACAACAAATAGACCACCAGATTGAGGGAATGCTTTCACTTCTCTCACCGTTGGTTCCTTCAGGAGGTTGTCAAGGGAATCACTGCTGAAAGGATACAGCTTTTCTAGCATACCTCACATTTCAAACACTGATTTAGCAAGAAGCACAGAGGCACACATCCTGCTACCTGCTACCTGTTTCTATTAAAAATAAGCTACATTATGCTTAATCATAACACAAAGAAACTGTGGATTGCCTCTTCCACATCCCCTCAGGGTGTCTGAGATCTAGTTTCTTTTTGGGTTATGACACTGTTCTCAGATACTCTTAGGCTAGGACCACCTAGCCTGTCACTTTCTGCTACAACAGCGATCACTCTTTGCAAGCTCTGCTAGGGTCTGTACAGAATTATGACTTCTTGCTAATCACAGACTTCATGATGTCCACCGCAGACTATCTGAGACAGATAATTCCCAATCTAATGCCTTCAATTTCATGCAAATTTATGTAAGAGAAATACTAATAAGTTGCCATGTGAGTTATGAGAACACTACCCCACATATCTACATGTAGAAAGGAGAGCCAAAAGATAATAATTTAAAATCTCTTGTGACTTTGTTATTTATCATTTTCACATGAGGTAAATTCTGTTTCATTTTCTCACTACCTGATACATACAAAACTAGCTCAGCTTGAATGTTACACTCAGTTATCCTGAACACTTCCTAAAAATACAGTGTCTTTTCTCCTGGAGCTTCTGGGGTGATGAATGTACTTTGCTGGCCCTTTGAAACTGCTACAGAAAATTCTGTTCAAACACAGCCTATATTATTTATCTTTGTCTGGAAATCTTCCCCTTGCTTATGGTCATTGCTGTAGTCCATATTACTCAGTCCTCCTGCTGTTCTCATTTCAGGGAGAAATAAATTATGCTCTTTCCCTGAATCAAGGGAATCATCAGCAAAGGTTACCATGTTGTATTTTTGTTTCTAGTGTAGAAACAGAGGGAGAAGCAAAATTCAAGATCTATTAGTAGGAAGACTGAATAGATTACTAGAAAAGTCTAATCAGTTATTACACATGTACAAAATGTTCACGTCCATACAATTTCCAAAATCAGAGAGGCAGTGGAAAATTAGGATTTCACAGTACATGCCTGTGTCATACTAGCTTTGCTTGCTGATTGCTAGTGGTTTGTTATCTTTTTTTTGTGTGTAGGATTTCACAGAATCACAGAACAGTTGAGACTGGATGGTGCCTCTGGAGACCACCTTCTCTAAAGCCCTTATGCAAAGTAGGGCCCAAGTCCAGTAGGCTGATCAGCGTTTTCTCCAATCAGGTTTTGAATATTTCCAAGGATGGAGAATACACAGCCTTCTTGGGCAACCTGTGTCAGTGTTCAATCACCATCACAGTAAAAAATTTTTCTGATGTTAAAAACAATTTCTTGTATTTCTGTTTATGACCATTACTCCTTGCCCTTTCACACGGCAACACTGAGAAGATAGCAGCAGCACTGGCTCTGGATAGGTAACAGATATCATTCAAATTTAGTTAAGACAAACAGCTGGTGAAACTTTTGGATAATCCAGTAACTGTTTACCCACCGAGACTATTAACTGAGTAATAATTTACATGAAAAGTCAGAGAGGAAAACTGTGTGTATTCTAAGATTTGAATTGAATTACTTGTCCCAACCTTTTTCCTTTTTTTCCAGTGAGCCAAAAGGAGGGAAATAGTTAGCAAACAATGTTACAGCTGCTTGTATTTACTAAAGTGTCAGACAGTCTTACAGGGCGATGATATCTTGCAAAGATGAAAAATATATGATCTGTGCAGTGGCATACGATCACAATGACATTCCTGAAGATTAGTCTCTTAGATACCTCTGTATTTAAACAGGGATCTCTCTAAGTAGGCTGGAGTGTCATATAATAAAATTCTTGGTGCTGAATAGCTCATAGAATTGCTACAGGGAGTTTGTTTCTTGTAATTTTTTTTTTTTTTATGTATATATATACTGCTATGTTAGCTATTAGGTTTGTGATTGGTCACAAAAACCTGTATTTACAGCTAAATTAATATCCATTATTTAACTCACTGTAAAATTGCACCTGATATAGAATGAGACTTGGTTTTGACTTTGATATAGTGAGGCCAGGTCAACAATATCATTCCATATTATCCTCATCCACAGGGCCGTAGGGTCTTTCTGATAAAATTCTGTAGCACTCAGTACCTATTTGTGAGCTTTTTTTTAAAAAAAAAAAGGTATATTTGTGAATGTGCTTGTAGGCTTGGACACAAGAGTAATGAGAGCCATGCCCTGTAGCAGAAGTTGTTCAGTCAGTCCATTACACACTACGTACCCCTCATTTTTTAAAGTGATGAACACCAACATACTCTAACGTCCTTCAGCCTGACATCGAAGAAACTTTTGGATTTGTTGTGTTCATTACATGGTTCTCTCTAGCTGGTGAAAGTCACTGGAGAAGAGTGATGCTCTATGCAAGTAAAGTCACTTTGAGAAAACTTGGCTGCCAAGTTCTTCAAAGAAATCCAGTCCAGTTCAGAGATAATTATTGGTAATTTTGACAGTTCAAATTTTCACTAAAGATCCTAACACTTCAGACTGTTTTTGGAAGTCCTTGTCATAGTTTCAACAGTTTAAAAAAATAATGGTCCCCAAAAAGAGCAAGGAAAAGTAAAAATCCAGCTCTTAGCTTTTCTAAGTTTTATGAAGAGAATGCATAAGTGCCATTGCAGCAGATCTTCAATGAACTCTGGATTCAGGTCCATGAAGTGATAGCTACTATTTATCTACAACAGTAGTGATCCTTCCAATAATCTTAATGCACAGGGCAACAAATGAACCACAGCCAAGTGTCTAGTATATTTACAAAGAGACAAAAGTCTAAATTAGAAGGAATGTTAAATCATTCCGATAGAGAATTAGGATTTCTCTTCCTTTACCATTAATTGCTTATAACTGAAATAATTAAGAAATATTCAGTTATTAAAAATGTTTTCTTTGCTCCTTCTGTTTATGGTCTAATAATTCCAACACTGTAACAAGAAAATGAACTGAAAGACAACATTTGTCACTGAGTTTTTTCACCATTAAATTTATTGTAAAAAGACTTACTTAATAAATAACATATCCTATGTGCTGCATTGCGTATATCTGATCAGGCAGGGTCTTCCTTTGCCCCTAGTTTTTGGCTAGGGTTTAAGATGCATCAAAACCAGAAATTAATCGTTTACATGAAACATAATTAGATGATTTTTTATTACCCTCCTCTACATTTCCTTCTGGCAAACATAGGTGCAAAGCTTTTGTGGTTATTTTAGATCTGTTAAGAGACATATCCACCTGAATATTCTACGATGTAAGTGGATTGCTATTCTGTTTGATATTGACACTGAAGTGTGACCTCGCTACCTCAGGGTTTTTTGTGTGTATAATTCCAGTTGGTTTAAGTCTATAAGTTGCTCTCTAAGGTGTGCTGTAATTTAACTCCCTGTGAAAAGCAAACAAACCAAAAAAACCAACCAAATATATTTTTACCTTGAAGTTGTTTAGAAATCATAAAATTACATAAAAACGTTGGAAGGGTCCCACAATGATCATTGAGTCCAAATCCTGGCCCTACACAAGACCATTCCCAAGAGTCACACGATGTGTCTGAGACTGTTGTCCAAAAGCTTCTTCTCCGTCAGGCTTGGTACTCTGACCACTTCACTGGAGGAATAGTTTGAAAAGATGCATAGAATTATTCATAACACAACCTTGAACGAGTTGGCTTCTGGCTATACTAGGCTTTTATTTTTTAAGGGTGCAGTCACCTCTTATGTGAGATTATCCTATTGACATCCTAATACATCTTAAAGATGTGTTTTGGAGTACCTTTTGACATCCAGTAAAATTCATAAGTCTGTAGTATAAACAGTTCAGAAGTGGTTCTTTCAGTACTTTTCCCTTGCTACTCCATGTTTCCTCCCAGATCTTCTATCTTTGGGAGGACCTTTATATCTCCTTTTCTTACAGGATGGAGCTTACCGTAATTACAAATTATATGAATCACACTTACAGAGTAGAGAGGGCATGATATTTTAAAAAAAAGTCCCAAAGTGGAGTAAACTGAAGACCTGTGTTTTCTTATTTGGTGTCCTTTTTATAAGAGCTCAGCTTCAGAATTACTTTTTCCCTTAATGCACCTGAATCTTTCCATTGTTTACTCCTCTTTAGACTTCTAAACTCTTGGAAATAAATCACTTAAGATATATGCCTCACTTGAGTACTATTTATCCCAGTTTACTGAGCCACTGTTGGTGAGTTTGCTAATCTCTGCATTGTGAAATAAATGCAGCAGGAATGAGATACAATATTAAAAATGGGTTGAGCTTAAATAGAGGTCCTGGCCCCAAGGGTGTGGGTGAAGGCCCCAGGTGAATCTGGTCAAAATCATGAGAATGTATTCGTGCACACAGGGAATTGACAACATCTCTGTTTATTTCAACTTACATGTTTATTTTCAACCAATGGAATCATTCCATCATCTTCCAGCAGAAAAGGACACAGGGATGCTGGTTGACAGTCAGCTGACCATGACCCTGCAGTGTGTCCAAGGGGCCAAGAAGGCCAATGGTATCCTGGCTTGTATCAGAAATAGTGTGACCAGCAGGACCAAGGCAGATCATCCCCCTGTATGCAGCACTGATGAGGTCACATTTTGAATCCTGTGTTCAGTTTGGGTCCCTCACTACAAGAAGGGCATAGAGGTCCTGGAGAGTGTCCAGAGAAGGACCATGAAGGTGGTGAAGAGTCTGAAGCACAATTGCTATGGAAGAACGGCTGAAGGAACTGGGGTTGTTTAACCTGGAGAAAAGGAATCTGAGGTGGGACTGTATCACTCTCTACAGCTACCTGAGAGAAGCTTCTTCCAGGCAATTCACAGCAGGACCAGGAGAAATATCCTCAAGTTCCATCCGAGTAGGTTCATGTTGGATATTAGGAAAAATTTATTCACCAAAAGAGTGGTCAAGCATTAAACAGACTGCCCAGGGAAGTGGTTGAGTCACTGTGTCTGGAAGTGTTAGCAAAACAAGAAGGCTTGGTACTTCATGATATGGTTTAGTGGGCATGGTGGTATTTGGTTGAAGGGTAGACTTGATGAGGTCTTTAGCAACCTTAGTGATTCTATGATTCTGTGACCATCATTACCTTTTAAGCTGCAAATTGGATAATATCCCACCTGGGTCTAGCATACAGTTAAATGAAAGATTACAGAGGATTTCAACAACTGGAAGTTTAGAAACACTTTCCTAGCATCTTTTGCATAAGGATAGATAGATAGATAGATAGATAGATAGATAGATAGATAGATAGATAGATAGATAGATAGATAGATAGATAAAGGGGATTTGATACCTGTTTCATATATGCTCTCTTTCAGCCTCTGAAAAATTATATTTGAGAGTAACCATGGTAGAATAACTGATTAGGCATATTTGAATGAACAAATGATATCATACTAATTTTTTTTAGAGTCTCAAGAAAGGAAGCTTATCACTGTAAACAAGTAAATTCAGTTCTATTCTGAAAAGGTTAGGTGGATGAAATGGTCATCTTTGTAACAAAAGCAAAATATTTCTTTTTTCGTGTGTGGCTGAACTGGTGAAAGTAATCTTCAGAAAGAGATATAATTTTTTTTCAGATCTATCTTATGACCTACACCTTTGATATCTTTTCAAGCACTTTCTGCAAAGTTGTTTGCAAGAGGATGTGTTATTTCAAGACAGAAAGAACAGATGCAGATCAGTTCTTATATTGTTGTTATTGTTCGATGCACTGCTGTAAACATCTCAAAATTAAGGAATTGCACATGTTGGGAATGTACAGATGAATTTCTGCAATCCCACTTTGCTTATCTGAAGCAACACTTTGCTTACCTGAAGCAAAGTGTTATCTTTACACTGCTAGAATTTTGCATTCTGATCTCTGTAAGGAAGCTATTTAGTGGCTATTGCAGTGCAGAACAATTTCAGAGTGAATTATATGCATGGATTTATCTCATAACTTTACCCCCTAACGATCTATAAAGCAGGTAGAGTAATTTCTTTTCCCACATGACTTTTACAATAGTGCATACATATTCCTGGAAACAGGAACTGAAACATACTACTATTCACATCTAAAATTAGCCTTACTATGTTTTAGAATATAAATTCCACCTGTTTCTTCCTGTTTTGCTGTGAGCTATCATCATATTTAATCGAATGATCATTGCATGTCTGTGTTCCAACCTGGCTTCAACCTTATTTTTTCTATATAGGTAAGAGCTCGAAGCTTAGAAGAAAAGTAAACCTCAGTATATCTGTTCCTGGCTATTTCACTCATCTGATATGACACATTCTAGAAGTGCTTAATATTGGAAAGAAAGTCATCCATATGCATATCAACTCATAATAATAAAAGTTAGGTAGGTTGATCTGTAAAAAGGGTTTTTCAGACAGTTCTTATCTGGCATAAACTGCACTCATTTAAGGAAGCCCAGAGAGAATCCCTGCTCTCTATTGCAGCCAACCAGACCTACACCAGCAGAGAGAAAACAAAAACACCGTTTCATGTTGCCTAAGACAATAAGATATTCTTGGTGGCAGGAGATTCTAAGTTATATTGCTTATAGGGGTGAACCTCACTCTCTCTGACTGCATTTCAGCCAAACTTTTGTCTATCTACAATCTTTCTTGTAAATATATCTGAGTATCTAGGGCAATCTAATACTTCCTAATTTTTGCTGATTTGACTAACCTGGCTCAATTTCAGTTACCCACACATAGGCATGCAGTACCATTTGGATGCTAAATTATTGCTCACAGTCTTTACCTACTTCTTCATGTGGATGCTTCTGTTACAAGTCCTCTGGTAGTTTTGCGAACGTCATCTGCCTGTGTTGGATATCCTAGGCTGTTTTAAGTGGCACTAAATGTCCATGCCTTCTTAGCCAAATCACAGTCCAAGAGTCTGAAAGTTAAATACGGGTCACATTTTGATTTTGCATTTCTAGCATTAGTGTTGTAGGACTTTAATAAAAATAACCAATATGGCATTTGAAAACCAGAGGACTGAGAGCTGAACAAATGTTTGTGAGGTAAGTAATAATTCCATTTTATTTGGAAAGGCTTTTGAAAAGTATGTAGTTAATAACATCAGTTGCTTCTCAATGAACAATAAACATAAAACACAGTATTAAGTGAGAAGAATACTGGAAACTGTGGATGAAATAACAGGCTCACTGGAACTCATGTTCATGCCCTTAGGGGTAAATACTTCACATTTACATCTAAAATTCTTCCATAATTTCACAATTCTTCCTTTTAGAAGGCTGAATTTTCAACCAAAATGAAATTATTTTGAAATAATCTATGGATTTTTTTCTTGTTTTACCTCTCAAACAAAAAAAACACCCCAAACTTATGGTATGACATCATGATGATATCAGCAGCACATATAAGGGGGTTGTGATGGGTTTACAC
This sequence comes from Empidonax traillii, assembly GCF_003031625.1. Lineage (NCBI taxonomy): Eukaryota > Metazoa > Chordata > Aves > Passeriformes > Tyrannidae > Empidonax > Empidonax traillii. The sequence continues at coordinate 1,639,060 of NW_020955272.1, forward strand.
TGGCTAGCACTCACTCAGATGCTTACCTCCTGCTCCTCCACCTCCTGAACTGAAGAGCAGAAAGGATTGGAAGATAAAAAGCATTCTTTATCTCATGGGTCACTATAAAGACAGCTTAACAAGCAAAGGCAGGAGAGGAAAAAAAGACCAAACAAACAAAATAAACACCCCAAAAATCAAAACCCAAAAAGAAGTGAAAAAAAAAGATAATGCAAAGGCAACCATTCACCACCTCACAAGGATACTGATGCCCAGCCAGTATCCAAGCAATAACTACCTTGGATAAAGCAAAGGCCCAGTTTTACCTGCTGAGCACGATGTTATGTGTTGTGAAATATGTCTTTGGTCAGTTTGGATTAACTGACCCAGCTGAGTACCCACTAAACATCTTGCCCACCCCTAGCCCACCCACTGTCAGGGGCAGAGGGAAAACAGGAAAACCTTTGATATTGTTCAGCAGTAGATAAAAACATTGTCATGTTATGAATGCTGTTTTAATCTCAAATCCAAAATACATCACCATGCAAACATTAAGAAAATTATCCCCACTCTAGTGAGGCCCAGCACAAAGAAATAAAAATTTTAGGTTCAGGGCACAGATCTGTCTTCAGGTAGCAGAGGAAATATAAGAAAAAGGACTGTATAAATCAGACCAAATATCTTTGTTGTTCATACACCCTTCTTTGTGGCAGATGTGTAAGGAAGGGTGAAGACACAGCTTAAAATGTCTGTATTTCCCCCAATAGGCTGTCATACTTACAAAATTTTTTGTTCAGAGCCACAGTGTTTTCTTTGTATCTAATAGTCCATTGAGCTGTTGTTTTCCATGAACATTTTCCATCTTTCTTTGAAGTTTTATAAACTCTTATCAGACTCAACACTTGATACACCTGAAAGTTTGTTATTTTAAAACTTTATTTAAAACTCATGGACAATTATAATTCATTTCCTTGATAGTTTTACATGTGTTCAACGAGTACAATGAGTAGACATCATTGTCTAGATTCTACATAAAGATACAGTAAATAATGCACACAGTATTATTTTGCAGTGAGCATTGTGTTTATTACAGTTATTTTTCTTAAATTATATTTAATGTACATTTATACTGTGTGCGATAGTGATTTATAAATAGATATTACTTAGGTTACATATATTTATAAATATAAATACCTATATAATTTAATAATATTTATTACTTAGGCATATAAAAATAATGAAGTATCTTTGAGTATTATTGGTCATCCATCTCAAAAAGAATACTTCAGAAGTTGAGGAGGCTTATGCATGAGTAATGGGAACAATCAAAACAGCTCAGAGAAGCCATTACATTAGGAGAAACTGAAGAAGGTGACAGTGTTTATGTAATCAAAAAAAAAAACAATCAACCTCAAACAAACTGAAAGCATAGAAGATATGACAAACATACAAATTAAAGAATGGTTCAGAGAAACCCAATCCTGAACTGCTTGTCTTCTAACAAATAAAGAAGGCAACATTTACTAAAGCCAAGGACTGAGAATTTTAGAGCCAATCAAAAGTCAGAACTGAAGAGTTTATTTTGGAATGCTTTGCCGCAGAAGTCTCAAGGGATGAAAATTTACACTTCAAGGAAACGAATGTAATATTCCTAGAGTTATTTGAATGTAATTAGCTAGAAAAAAGTCTAAGGCATGAATATTATTCTCAGTCCTTAAATTCCCCTAGCTTTTAGGAGTCTGAATTGAATGTGTGTACTGTAGACTTCCTCTCATATCAGCATCTAGAGCATTCTGTCGTCTTCTTTCACCATAAATCTGCTGAGTCTATTCCACTAGAACTTGGGATTAGTAATATCGTGATTTCTCCAGGCTAGATTTGACATAGTGAGAGAGATGTGTTTCTTGGCCATTAAACCAACAAACAACACTACGTTATTGTGCCCTCATTCTTCCCCCATCTTTTATTGCTGAAATAATGCCATAACGTTTGAAATATCCTTTCTGTCAGTTGAGGTCAAGTGTCCTGTCTATGTCCCCTCCCAGCTTCTTGTGCACCCCCAGCTTTCTCACTGGTAGGGTGGGGTGAGAAGGAGGCCTTGACTCTGTCTAAGTACTGCTCAGCAAAAGCTAAAGCATCCCTGTGTTATCAGCATTTAGTCATGGCTATCAGGAAATAGAGAACAAATACCGGTGGATCTTTAGACTGGCCAATACAATGGGATAGCTGATAGACTTTAACAACGACAATTCTGTAAATCCTTCTGAGCAATATCCCAGAGACTAGAACTAAAATCTTACATGAGCAGCAAAGCATTTTTTCGTCTTCTATGCTCTCTGTCTCTCCTCTTCCAACCCACTCTTTTTCAATTTGTCTACCTTTCTGCTTTTATAGTTGGAAATCAGTAATTTAAACCTTTTATATTTAGCTAGAATATGCCTAATTTAAATCAGACTATTTCTTAAAACTATGCTAAAAGTATTCTTTCCATCACTTTTCTTCTAATTTGCCTCAATTACATATAGCAGTTCAGTCAGCCCTGGTAGGCAGTGTACTTTATCACGGGTGAATCCTCAAAGCACCATATTTTATATCCATACATCTCAGGATTAAAGACAGCCTATCCTTTTAACCTCAGGGAAGGAATGCAATTTTCTTAACTTGCTAACATGCACCTAAAAGAAAAAGATATGGTGTTGAAAACCTCAAGACCAAATTTAATTGTTTAAATATATGGTTTAGTGTTATTTGTGATGCCTCAGGGTATTCACATGTGGCTGGCAGATAGCACAGGACTTTTCTATATCTCTGCCTTTCTGACACAGCAGCAGAAGAAAAGGTAGGATGCTCAGGTACCCATATATTCTGACTTTTTTTTCCAAACACAACAGCAAAGCAAGTATTATTTCTGATCTTCAGTATGCTTTAATGACTGTTATGTGGTTGTTGTGCTATAGATCTTGGGATCTCTCAGGCATTGGAACAGCCTACCCAGAGAGGTGGTAGATTCACCATCCCTGGAGGTTTTTAAAAAGAGATTGGATGTGGCCCTTAGAGCCATGATATAGTAATTGGAGTTGGATCAGGGGTTGGACTTGATGATCTTGGAGGTCTTTTCCAACCCAATCTATTCTATGATTCTATCTTAGAAGACAAAATAACTGAAAGTTTTCTTAGAGGCTAACATTTTTCTTAAGGATGTATTTAGATTACCCTCTGAGAATGAAATCCTGCGCATGTCCCCCAAAATGTGTTAGCAAACTTAGCCTATATCAAACTTCTTAACTGATCTGTGGAAGGGAAGAAGAGGTAATGTATATCTTGGTCTCTATAATGAAGTCTATATGAACCTGTGTGGCACACCTGTATTAGGATCTCTGGACACAATAACACAGTCAGTCTCCTATGTGAACATTTCATTTTGCGTAAGTAACCAAAAAAAGAGTTAAATTTATTGTTCTGAAATTCCTATAAAATAAAGAGGTACCAAAACTAATTACTTTTCTTAGAAGGATTTGAAGAAAAGTTCTTAGTAGTAATTTTTTAATACCTATGATGCTATTTGATGCTTTAATTAAAACAGAATTTCAGAAAATCTTTGCAATTGAGAATATGTTTGCCCAAATTGTTCTCTGAGGTACAATTCCTCTAAGAGGATATAAATGAGTAATATCTTAATATTCTTAAAATCTGTGGTATGTTTTAAATAAAAAAAAATATTATCTGTGTAAAAAAGTTGTCAAACTGGAATTATTAAGTACTACAGTGAGTTGTAAAGATGAGAAAATTCTTTGATCTCAATTTAAAGTCTTTCTATCCTTATTTTTCATAAGGAAATGGAAACCAAATCAAGCATTTGTCAGCTTAAGTAAAGCACTATGTCAGCCTTGACAAAATGTCAGTCTATTGGAGAAGAGTGAAAATCTACTTTCACTTAATGTTATGTCTGTTGTTTTTAACAAATCCATGTGTAGTATTAAAATCAAAGTACACATGAGAAAGAGATAAGAAAGCCTTACACAATTTGTCATGTATAGTAGATTTGCAAATTTTTTTATGGTTTAGAGAATTGTGAATGACTCCACTAGCTTATGACTACAAAGAAGGATATGTTAATATACATAACAGCTACAGAAAAGTGATGCAAAGCATACTTTTTTCCTCATATAACCCAGCAGTTCCACAAAACAGTAAGCAACCAAAAAACCTATATGGACAACAAAATAAATGTACAGAAAATACAGTCTCCCTATCCTACTAATCTTAATTGTTCCTGCAACTCTTTTGGGAAATTACTTGAATACTATCACAAGGTGCTAATTTTTGTATCAGAATATTTTCTTACTTCCACTTTTGCACTTTCATAACAAATCTGGAAAGACAGTCATTCTGGGTTGTGACACTGATAACTGTGTGTATGAACAGAATATTTTATACCTCTGGTTCAGCATCAGAACAACATAAAGCAGGCCTGAAAACCAACAACAGAGACATGAATAACACTTCTTTTTCCTCAGAGAATCTTTCAAGAATGCTGGAAAGCCACTACTTCCTTCAAATCCCAGCAAGAGACTTGGATCAATTCAAAGGTTGCCTCTGGTATTTTGAAGGTAAAAGGAGTTTCAATCTGGTTCTTCTTCTTTCATGTTGAGAAAGAACTAAGGATATCACAGAGAAAGTGTGTGTTTGTGGCTTTGGGGTTTTTTTGGGGGAGGATTTTTTTGGGGTTGGGAGAGGGGGGTCTATCTACAATAGGATGGATCTCAATTTTTTCATCCTGTCCTACAGTTTTATCATAAATATTGATTTGAATACCTGAATAGTCAAACTAAGTGATATGTGTCACTTTCCACACCCATCGTAAGTGTGGTAATGGATACCAAGAATGTTTCCTCTTAAGCAAGAGATTACAGTGTGGCTTTTAAGGTCAGAAAACATCTGATTTTAGAGTTAAAGGGACATACCTTCTCATATAAGACAAATTCTAAGTAAAATTCTACTGTTATATCCTCAGAAGCTTAAATGCATGCTATATACTGTAAAGTAAAGTATAAAAAGAAATTGTAGAAATCTCATCTTTTTCATTATTAACATCAATAATAATATTTTTTCATTTCAAATATAATAATAATTTTTCATTATTAACATTATTAACAGACATATATGAATAAGTTTGCTGTACTAACAGTAACCAAAGTAACTGTTTAAATGGAACACAAAATTTTAGTGAAAACATCTCATTCACCAATTCTTGATGCATAAATACGTAGCCCCCAAAAAATAAAGTATTTTGAAGTAAACTTAGAAACTCAAAAAATGTATTTTATTTGGAGGAAAATAGAAATTCTTATATAAAAACTGCAGAAATTTGTCATGCTATTTATGTATTCACAGCATTTCTAAGAGGAAGATTTTGTATTTATTTATTAACATTTGTAATTTTAAACTACCAAACAGTAGACTACCATTTCTAAATGAACTTCAAAGGCAAAATAAAACTGTATCAGAGAGAGATGATAAATAGTTAGTTTTCTTTTTGTTTGTTTGTTTGTTTGTGTTTTTTGTTTGTTGTTTTTGTTTGTTTGTTTTTTTTCCACCATGGCACATAGTACACAATGATATATGTCATCAGTAGGTCTCTAGTGAGAGATCTATCCTTCCTTTTCTGGCTCACCAAGGAGTAACATCTTCATCTCTCTCACCTGCCATCCTGCCATCAGGCCATGAACAATTCTACAGCTCGCTACCCAAACTTGGGAATTAGGCAGTTGCATGCACCCCTCTATCATGACAGTCTCTTGCCCAGAGACAGCTTCTGCCATGGCCTCAGCTTCCAGATCCTAATGCTCATCCATCAGATGATGGATGATAGTATCTCACTTCTGATATCAGCATTCATTGGGTCATTAACATGTGGGTTAATACCAACTTGATTGTTCAGAGAGGACATGAATACCAATGGCCATTCTGTTACAAATATGTTTAACGTTAACAGGAGATATGACCTCCTTTTCCCACGGGGAAGACAGTGTAGTACTGGAGGAAGGTCAGGTTCATCAGTGCAGAAGTCCTGTCAGTGCTGTGTGTTGTGATCCTGGGTTTGGGCCCTGAGATCCCTTTTGTTTTCTCTCTCCAATGTGTCTCAGGTTTCTCCTTGAGTTACTCCAGATCCAGTTAAAGGATTGGGTAGAGAATACCTATTTCTGATCAGCCCATTCAGATTTCTGAAGCACCTGAACAAGCTGTCACCATTGCAGGTGCTCTCAGTCTGCCCTTCTCAAAGGTTGTCTGCATCTCTTTCAGAGACTGGTATGTCTCTTGACCTTAAATTACTATCTTATTCCTGTCTAATCCCTTATGATTGAATTTCAGTTGCTCTCAACTCATGTTATTTACCACAGGAGCCCATGGAGTATGAGAAGAGCTTGAGACAACTGGGTTTATTTAGCCCGAAGGAGAAAAGTCTACAGTGGGCTTACTACTGTCTGTACTACGAAGTGGGAGAACATGGCAAAGATGGAGCCTAAACTCTTCCTCAGTGTGGAGAGAAAATAATGGAGGAAAGAATGAGAGAGATGGATTTTGTAGCTATCAAACAGAAAGTAAAAAATACAAACTAACACATAGGAAAGGTAACTATGAAGCAAACAACAAAATTTAAGAAGTAATCAAAAAATCAAGTATTTTTTTCCATCTTATGTTTGCAAACTCAGTCTATAAGGGTTGTTTGCTTTTTCTTTTAGATGAGTGAAGTTACATATTTACATTTAAATGACCTGCAGTGGAGTGCAGTGCTTTCAATTTTAAGAAGATTTTGTTATTGCTGTCAGCTCACGTGTATTAACTAAACTGTAGCTTTTGAAAGAATTAACAAAATCCTCCATAGGAGCCAAGCATTGCCATGGTTATCTGAAAATAAGTTAATAAAGATTTAGGGACCTGGTTCAGCTTTTGTGTGATCATAATCTCAAGCAACAAATGTAATGGGTTGACCATTTAAAGTAAACATAAGTGACATACTTAAAGTTTTGAAACTATAACACATTAAACATTTTAACAAATCAATTTAAGAAATTAAGAGAGTGCAAAAGCCTATTGATACAGAAACTAATCTCTGAATTTGGTACTGAAAAGCAGGAAAAAAGATGATGATCTGTGTCACATTGTTATTGCCTCTAATAAAGAAATAAATTTCTGGATTAAAGTTTTGATTAAATATTATTAAAAGAAGTAAAAAAGCAATAGTATAAAAAGACTTTAATTTAATTTAAATGAAGATTTCTGGATGTAACTGTGTATCCGAAAAATAATATGAACCAGCATCCTACTAGATGCTATATTTTTCTCACTAGGAAAATACAACATAGGTCAGTATATTGTTTTGGGAAAACTTAAATAATTCAGTGGAAAAAAAATGTAGAAATAAGAAAAAGTGTTTGAAAATACTGCAGTCTTTAAGAGAGTTATTCTGTGGGGTTTTTTTAGTTTGTTTCTCATTGAAATTCAGCTTTATTAATCATTGGTTTTGAATCTAAGATGTTCAGGTATAGTAGGATGTCACTTAAGACTGATGTTCATAACATAATTTGAGTTTCACAGAGAGTAGTGGTGCCTTTCTTAGGTGGCATTTAAGATCTGTCTCACAGAAATGTGTTTGGATCTGTGGGACTAAATGTCAACTTCAGTTGTCCCTCACACGAAGTTACCATGAACCCTCTATAAAACTGTCACGTATGTGTGCATCTGCATAGTATAAGCTCTAAACTGGTGATAACATACAAAAAAAGCCCTTTGAGCTAATCAAAAGACTTGGAGGATGATGTAAATTTCAGGTCTTCCTGAATTGCATGATCACTTCTGAGCAGGAGTTTCTGTATCTGTATAGGTGTTTGCAGACTGCATGCCAACACCGTATTTTCTTTGTTCTCATCTCATTCTTTTCAGGTTTTCAAAAATTTATGTTGAATTTCTTTGTAGCAAACCATAGGAGTAGCCATTATTAGCAGTTCTTGGTGGGTATTTAGTTTCCTGACTTTTATGAATCTTCTGCAGATTGAGAACAGACAACAGCAAAAGAATATGTTATTCTTTTTCAGCCAGATGCCTGTTGTGAGGAAGTCACTGATAGATAAGAAAATATTAATTGAAAGATTTGTGAGGACTTATTGAAAGAAATAATATTTTAAATAAAAAACCTATTATCTGCATAGTACTTCCCTCTTTTCAAATATGCCTGTCTTATACTTATGAATGGCACAATAAATTGTGGAAATTTTTGTGCAAAAAGCTATCGTGAATGTAAAGAATATGATAAGTTTTAAGAATTTTCAGACAATTTAATGATATACATAGTTAATAATTACCTTCTTTACTAGGAGGTGTCTAAATTACTGGCTGAAGGAAAGTAAAAAGGAATAGTTAATGAGGGAAGGTTTTTAATCCTCATTATTAACTACTGGCAGAAACAGGAGAGATAACTTTCAATTAAGTCAGATTTGATTTTGGTCCATGCTTAACATCAATGGTCATATGTTCTGTTTAGTCATAGGCAACAGACTGAAGAAAGTTTCCATGCAAGTCTACTGCTGAGAGCAATCATTTTCATTAGTCTTACTGATCTTAGTAGTATTTTAAGGGTCTCCCACCTACCGCTTTCCTACATATTGCTGTGCCTCCTTTTTACCTGATCTCATAGTCAAGCCCAAGTTTACTATCAAAAGGCTGGAAATAACTCCTGATCTTTAGTGGAAAACCGTAAAGTAGCATTAATCTCCACTTTCTTTAGCCTTTACACTTCTATTAGTTTATGTCAAAAGGGCAAAGGACTGGAAACTTGTTTAAAAAATAGAGATTCTTCTTTTTCCTTCTTTTTTTTGCTTGTTTGGTTGTTTAGTTGCTTGGTTGGTTTTTTGTTTGTGTTTTTTGTTTGTTTGTTAGCTTGTTTTTGGTTTGGTTATTTTTGTTTTCTTTTGTTTTGTTTTGTTTTTTGTTTTTTTTAACATTTGAAAATCTAGCACTAAGAGCATGGTCACCAATTTTTTAGACTTTGTTAGACCATTCAGCCTTTTCCAAGTTTAAAATAGATTCTTCTGATGCCCTAAAATATCTCTTCTTCCTCTTTTTTATCATCATGATCCATCAATAATGTAAAATATTCAAAGTTAAAATGCAATCCCCTTTTGAAATATATTTTTATCATTACCCAGAAAATAAATAATAACCACAATATATTTCTATAACTAAATTCTAGGGAAATCAGCATCTGCCTTCCAACATCTAAGAGTATTTTTCCTGTCAACACTTTCATCAAAGGTTATTGGTTATTCATATAACTTTATGTAAAATAAACATATTTCTTACTTTCATTGTGTTTTTTATATATCCCAGAGTGACTCCATCTCTCTAAAATACAATTTTATTTTCAATGCCTGTACAGTAGAATATTCTAAGCAAAGGGGAAAAAATAACTTTTTAAATCATCTCTATGGGTAATTTATTAAATATAATTGAATGTGCAGGCTAAATAAATACTAATTTTCTCATTAATTTGAAATTCTACTATAATTTCAGACCTATATTTTGTTCAAAGACATGTGAATATCTGTGTTTGAAAGTCTGCATATAATTTCCTAAAATTAGTAAATACACTTCTTTCTTACTGCTCCCAATTGTTTGAACAATATGTAGCTAGAGGTTTGAGATTACAATCCTAATTAAAATAGAAGATTGGGCAACCATCAGTGGGGTTACTTTATATAACTCAATTGAACTTTATGGAACTGTGCTGATTTATGTTAGCCAAGGGTATAGTTTCACATTTGCAATTCTAGGACTAATAATAATTTCTTTTGAACAAAAATTAGGCTTTTCTAAAGATAAAATTATGGATTCTGATTTAACTGTGTCTTGGGTTTGTGTAGCCAGGTTTTGGTAGCTAGGGTGGGGAGAGGGGTTCACCGGGGTGGCTTCTGTGGAAACATTCCAGAAACTTGCCCTATGTCCAACAGAACCAATGCCAGCTGGCTCCAGGACCCACTGCTTCCGAAGGCTGAGCCAATCAGAGGTGGTAGTAATGCCGCTGTGATCACATAATTAAAAAGGAAAGAAGTTATGACAGAATTAATTGAGGCCAGAGAAAAGAGGAGTGAGAGTATGTAAAAAGGAACAACTCTGGAGACACGAAGGTCAGCGAGAAAGGAGAGGAAGGAGGTGCTCCAGGCGGTGGAGCTGATATTCTCTTGCAGCCTGTGGTGAAGATCATGGTGAAGCAGGCTGTCCCCCTGCAGCCCATGGAGGAGCTCCATGCTAGAACAGGTAGATGCCTGAAAAAGGCTATAAGCCCATGGGAAGCCCACATTCAAGCAGGTTGCTGTCAGGACCTATAGACCCATGGAAAGAGGTTTTTCTTGTCGGACTTGTGATCGAGGCTGGAGCAGCCTGTTCTTGAAGGACTGCATTCCATGACAGGGACCCACATTGGAGCTTTAATGAAGAACTGTAGCCTGTGGGAAGGGCTCACACTGCAGAAGTTCATGGAGGACTGTCTCCCATGGGAGGGACCCACACTAGAGCAGGGGAAGGACTCCTCCCCCTGAGAAGGAAGGAGCACAGAAAAATGTAATGAACTGACCATAACCCCCATTCCCCATCTCCCTGTACCACCTGTTAGTGGGGAGAGCATTAGAGCCCAGGAAGGAGAGATGTGTGGAGGGAAGGTGTTCTTAAGATCTGTTTTACTTCTCATTACCCTACTCTGATTTTTCTGGTTATTAATTAAACTAATATCCCCAAGACTAGTTTTGCCTGTGATGGTAATGGATGAGTGATCTCTCCCTGCCCTTATCTCAACTCATGAGCCTTTCATTATATTTTTTCTACCCTGTCCAGTTGCAGAGGGGAGTGATAGAGCAGCTTTGGTGGGCATGTGGCATCCAGACAGGTCTAAAACACCCCACACTACTATTGATCTAAAACTAGAATAATGTGAATAAGCTCAGTCCTTATGTTACTGAACACAACCTACCCATACACAGTGAACAGAATAAAAAGGTTTACATATGAAGTCATCCTTGGGATATGATTATTATGTTTAATTTGGTTTGAATAAAAACTACCAACATGATTATATGTTCTGCAGTGTGGGTTTATTCAGTTTTCAGCAAGTCAGCTGCATGGAGTCAAGAGCTCCTTCAGAACACCCTTCACAGAGCCAAAAGGGAAGAAAAAAGTAGCAACTTCTCAGTAAACATGCATGCCCTTCCACTCAAATGTATACAAATTCTATTATCAGATATCTTTCCATCCCTAAAGTCCAAATTGAACATGGAGATAAATGTAAATTTATACATCTGGTGTCTGCAAAAGTTTTCTAAACTTCTAAGTCTCCATGTTTAGTTCATGACAGAATAAGCATGCATTCTCCTTTTTGATAATAATTCCACAGGAAACAAAACCAAGCAGAGAAACAATATAAATGCACTGTTGGAGTCTTGTTCAATGTTGCGTTATTTTCTTAGCTCTGAGAGTTGGAGGGTATGGAAATAAAAGCTTTCTACAGAACAGTCCATATGGTGAATTCATAATGTGTGATGAGGACAAAACAATTACAGTGACTAGTCCATGAGTTTACATTTCAGTGATTTTAATTAGAGATAAAAATATTTTCATGCCCTCAGATGCCTGTCATGATTTTTTCTTGCTATCCCAAAAATTCCCCTTCTATTTCTATCAAAGTGCAATATCACAATCACAGAATCATGGTTATTAAGGCTTGCTTTATATGTTTTTTCGTTAACATTACCATAGCTGTTGCACTTGGGAAGTGACATAAGTACAGTCATAGGCTTTTATTAATATATGAAATAACTCCTGGAAAAGTCAGAACTAATTCCTTCAAGGTCTTTATGATGCACTTAGACTTGTTATCTGCAGACATGCTGCAATACAACCCAGGGAGGTTGACCATTAACTGGGTAGATTAGATGCCTGCTGGAGCCTGAGTTACACTTTTTATAAAAACAAGGATACAGGGTAGTTTGCACTCAGTCCTAACTGTAATGTGGAGATGGAAAGTGGATACGCCTGGATTCTGAAGTGGGAAATGCACCTGCATTCTATAAATGGGATTTACACAATATCTTCTGAAGATGAAATTTGTGTTATAGGTAATATTGTGGAAGAAGAATTATCCAAGCCAGCCCAGAATGTATAGTAATGAGATATATACTGCTATAGGTATTAGGTGAGACAGACAGTTACCATATTGCCATTGATACACAGAGAAAGGTTATGTATCAAGTAAAATCCAGTAAACCCTGTGTGTTATAAAATTCCTAGCCCAAATCTGTACAGTATGCAAAGTCATGGTTTTCTAACACTGCAAAGTTCATTAAGCAGCCTCTGCAGAATTATAGCTAAGGAGATACTCAGAAGATTGTTGTTACCAGTAAGCTACCTTGCAGCAAAAAAAAAAAAAAAAAAAAAAAGCTTGCAGTAGGATATAAACACTGTTTTCCTTGGCATACTGCTGTACTGATCAGCTTTTAAGTAATGTATGGTCTATGACTCCTAATAAAGTCATAGTCAGTTGTAAATGTGCAGCAATTTTTCAATGAGCTCCTGATCATTTGTCTCAGATGATGCATTTTTAAAGGTACTTAGTGTGGGTAGAAAGGATTGTAAATGAACACTTCACAATATAAATCTTGACTTACTACACAACAGCAATAAGAACTCAAGATGTTTGTACAAGATGGATACTAATAGTGTCTTCCCAGTGCATATCCTTAGCCCTGAAATAGAACTACAAGAGTTCACGTCTACTGATTGTTAGAGCTTTGTCTTCTATTTTTCATGCTTCTTTTTTTGTTTCACTCGTTTATTTATTTTTTTTAAACTTTTTCTCCTCAGATGGCTCTTGGTATCATAAATCACATCTGCATATGATCTCATAATCTTTTTATGTTTCTGAAAATACCACAATCCCCATCCCACAAAAGAAATGCATTTGCAAAGAAAACAAACAAAATCAGGCAATACCTTTCTTCTTACTGATTATTTTTTATACATGGGGTCTCATACCCACTGCTGCCTTCAGGTAACCCTGTGAGTTCTTCCATCCTAACTTCCTGCTTAAACTTTGTCTAATTTCAAAGTCAGATGAGATTGCTCTAGCTCCCAAAAAGTTATGTTTTGAGTATCCTGAGGAATGAAGGTTCCATAGAAATTTAATTCCACAGCCGTTATGGGAGATGACATCCAGTGTGGGTCAACATATCAATAACTTCTGTGTTGTCATTCTTAACACTCTATATGGTGTTACAACCCACCTTTGAAGGTGAGAGTAATTGAGGTTCTTGTTAATAGAATCCTTAAGGAGGATTAGAGTCAAACGACCAAATGACACTGAAGGACTGGTGTTTATATATATACACACATGTATATATACGGCAGGTTTATTTTGGAGCAATGTCATTGAAGTGGCAAAGAGATATGTAGCCTTTTTGTTATTATCTATAAAAACGTATGAATAAAAATATGAATGTATAAATATATCACTTTAGGAAATTCATGCGGAGAGGAAAGAAAGAGAGAGAAAGGATAAGAGTAGATAGTGGAGAGGAAAGGTATCACTGCCCGTGGATCCAGGGACAAGGCTTGGTTGTTGCAGTGTAGAAGTCCACTAGTCAAAGTGAAGGTGGCAGTCTTGTTTCATTGGGAGTGGGAGAAGTCCGCAAAAGAAAATGTTCAATGGTTAAATATATGGTCAGGTTCAGGAGGGAATGCCCAGGTACCTCCCCTGGGTGGGAGGGAGCTTTACAATGAGTTTAGGGGTGCTTTAGGGGTCTTTGATGATTTACGGATTCTTCTAATGACATGGTCGCTGTTCAGCCCTGCTTCTCACAGCTATGTAGTTGAGCCACTTGTGCCTTATCAGAGGGAAATGGTATGACAGAAGACAACGCTGCAGCTCTACGGGATCTGCTGTTTATTGGCCTTTTCCCTTATCTGGTCAGAAAACAGCTTGTTTAAGGCATCAGTCACAGGTTATCAGGTATATAACAAATAGCAGGACTAAATTACTTTATCTCATCAAAAGTCAGTTTGTCGTGGTCGTCCTCTTGTTGTGACTGCGTACCCCCTACGTCTTAGGCGGATCAGAGGTTTCACTACCAACAGAATAAACCTCTTCTCCTTCTCCCCTTCAGCTGTGGAGTGCAAACTCTGCTACTTTTGCTAATGGCCCATTGTTTGAGTCATTAACCCTTAACATTTCAGTCTCTCATATATGGCATAAATGTGGGTTTTGATTTAGCATATCTTACAGTTAAAATTCTTCTGAACACTGCTGAGATTTAACCTTTAAGATTTTGAGGGTTTACCTAATTTGTATCTAGTCATTCCTATTTACTCTTTGTTCAGTAATAATTTTGAAAATAAAGAGCATCACGATTGGAGTACCTTTTGCATTTCACCACAAATTCTGTACAATAAAATTATTCTTTCAACATGCCACTCACATGGGGGTCAATACTCTCTGAAAAGTATGAAACCCTCTCATTCCTCAGTCTCTATAAAGACCTTCCTTTTATCACTTCTATTAGAGCATACATGATCTGGAATGCTCTCCTGCTCAATTTAGCTCCATGTCTATTACAAAGATGTTATTTTATGGTTAATAAACTATTGATTACATCTTCCACATACCCATAATGAAGGCTGAGGTTCAATACATCTTCCTGGGTCCTGGTGCTCTTCTTACATGATGCTAGGACAGTGATAATAATTTATTCTCTGCGTTTCCCTAACACAGTAGACATTCTTTCTGTAATCTGCTAGGCACTGTGCAAAAGTACTTCCTTTTAATCGCAGATGTCTTGTTGTCCACCACAGTCAGCTCTTGCTTCACATTCCTTTTCACTTGTGATAACTGTCATAACATTCAAAATCTAGTTTAAGTTATTAAATTGGGTTAGAGATAAATAGTGCATTTATGTTAAAGGGTCAGCTCTTCATCAGTTCCTTCCTTTTAATTTTAACTGACCAGATGGCTTTACAACTTGGGGTCTCAGCTCAATACCACTTGAGTTACATTACCTCCCACTGCTTCTGCAAAGTGTTTGTAATTCATCATGTGTTACAAACACTTTTGGGTATTACCCTTTACAATCAATGCCCTAGATACTAAAAAGCAGATTCAAAAGTGAATTGAGGGACCTGACAAAAGTTTTATGTTGGCATTCAGCCATAACTTTATATTTAAAAAAAGGAATTGAATTTGAGATACAACTTTCTATTTCCTTTTCAAATTGTTTACTAACATTAGGTTCTGAGGTTTTGGATTTTTTCATCCTTGGAACTACCCCAAACAAAGAAGTGTCTGTTTTCAAAAATCTACCAAGCTACAAAAATGTTGCAAAAGTTATTAAAAAATCCTGCCTATCAAATATACTTTGTAAAAACAAAAACTATACAGAAAGTATTGGATCCAGTCTTACCAGTTTGCTTTCAGAAGAAGAACGCCTCTACTTCAAAGCTAATGCTTGTTTTTGTGTTACAGCCTCCCTAATGCTCAGTAAAGTCTAGGACATCAGCTCTTTGTTGTTTGGTTGGGTATTGTGTTGTTGCTATGGGGTTTTGTATTGGTTTTTTGTTGTTTGTTGGTTTGGTTTGTTTTTTTTTTTAAATCTGGCCATAAATTAAGCTCCATACATCATTCTCCTTCTTTGTCTATGTTATTTAAAATAGGATATTTCTCTCTCCTGCACTATTTTCATTTGAAGTGGATAGTGCAATACTTCATGCATAATCACAAATATTATCTACACAAAGGACAGTAGTTTTTGGAATATGAAATCTGATACCACACCTTACAGTCTTAAATGTTTCTTTTAATTCTTTCATTTACTATTTTGCTTTATATATTTTATCCTTCAAAATAAAATTTAATAATAATTGAAACACAAATTATATATCTCTTGAATTTTTTGCTGTAGTTTCCTATGCTTATGTAACTTATAAATTAATATATTATAATTGTAAAGCACTGCAAAAAGCTGTTCAATCTCTCAATATTTGGAGCAGATTTTGATACCAGATAAAATTTCAGGACTGGATCAGTTGCATTCTTGAACAGGAAGATGAAGTGTATTTTCAGAAAAAGACTAGTGACAGCACAAGTAGAATCAGGTAATCAGAAATGATGCAGCAGTGCCAAGATTTCATGAGTAGGAGATACCGAAGATAGCAAGACAAAGGTATCTTATACCTGAGCAGAAAATGAGAATGGGAACATTTTTCACATCTCTACCTGGTGAAGATCACAGTTAGGACAATAACATAAGAAAGGGCAAAGATGGATAAAATGGCAGACTAACAGCAAACAAGAAAACATATTGTGCTGCTCTTCTTTCACTACGTTATGATAGCACTGATCTGAAACAGTGTGTAGAAAGATGGTAATACTTGTTAGTGAGAGAGATAATAAAAACCCTTCTGCTATGTAGCAGCTATATTTGGTACTGATGAGATGGGCTCATAGAATTCAGAATTATACAACTCTGTTTCTCAGCATCTCCTGGATGAGAATACAAGGTACTTTGAAGGAGATCAGAGAAAGCCTATAAAATACAGCCAATCCCTGCAAGTTTCTTTCTGATATTTCCACTGGCATTATGGTGCATGTTTGTCTCTTGTCCTGCACAGCTGTAAATGTAATCCATAAAGAGGAACAGCAGGGAAATAGACTGTATTTTTAAGAAACTACAAACACTTAAAATAGCTTTCTATTCGTTGTGCGAATAATACAAATATCTTGTATAAATTTTTGGTTCCTTTCCAATACTCGCAGTAGTACTGTGGTTTTGAGCACCACTGAAGCAAATTTGGTTTAATTCCTTTCTGTTCAAGATCACACACTACTTTTAAAGAAACCACAACAGAGATTTAGATTATACTTGATAAATTAGGTTATCCAATGGCTAAATACGTACACACTAAATAGGTAATTTAAGTGTGGACTTATATGGCTATACATATTAAAATTATCATTTCTCTACCATTATCACTTCATGTGGCTCATTGTCACCAGTTTTAGTTGGAAATTACAAAAAGTTTACAAGAATGAACAGTATCTTAAGGCATATACATCTATTACAGAACGCACTGTGAAAGGACTTCAAAAATTAATAAGCTGGTGCTTTATATTTTCTGATAGAAAAGAACTGAAAAAGAAGTGCAACAACTGAAATCAACGCTCTTTTCTCTTGTTACCTTCATGAACTTTTATTCTAAGTTTGTAAATGCTACAGTAAGATATATAAAATGCCAATATATCTTATATAAAATAAGATACAGGACTTTCAAGAGGGGCTTTGTCCTCAGATTCAGACACTAGAACTAATTTTGTCGACAGTACAGCTGTTAATAGCATTTTGTGAACTCTGCACTTTTGTTTGGTTTGGGTTACAAAGTGAACTTTTATTTAATCTTACTTTTAAGTGGGATTGTTCATGACCTTAAAAATGTCAATTGATGTTTGCGCTGCAGTTTTAACAAAGGCCATTTGAGGGCTAAGTTGAAGACATCTGTCATTACACTAGGCGATAGATGGAGTGAAACACACTGAGTATAAGCACACAGAAATCACTTCAAAATGGGAAAAAAAAAAAAAAGATGAAGTCTTTGACAAAGAATATATTTTGATGTAAAAGTTATCTACATATATCAGTCTGTAGTCATGATCCTGCAGATCATGATATTACATACAGATTCTGAGTCAGCATATCCCTTCAGACACATATTTACATCACTATTTACAGTTATCCAGCTTACTTTATTTTAAGAACTATATTTCTAAATGAAACAAAAGCTTAAATGTATTATAACCTCTTAGGCATGTTCTTTAGACCTGCATTACATTTCAGGTTGATTTTCACAGAAAAATTGCAACAACTTATCAGAGATGAAGTATCCTGGTGCAGATCAACAGAATGTTGAAAACCCTTTGTTTCAGCTGAGATCCTCATAAGTGTTTGACACTTTTGCATAAGTCTGAGATGCATTAGTTAGCATACATTAGCATAAATTAGCATAAGAACTTAGATTAAGAAGTAATGCTATAAGGAAATACATGAAAAGGAAATAATCATAAGATGAGAACACTTAAGAGGTGTTGAATGTGCCACAATTGATATTTAGATGTATTTAAACAAAGAATGATGAAACTGGACTAGTTAGTACTAGTTTGACTTCACACTACCACAAGGAAGAGCACTTTCTTGAAATGTTTATATTCAGATAGCTTCAGATTAATGATTCTATGATAAAAATATATCTGACATAAAACACTGAGTTTTGATATTTGGATCTCAGAGTACAAGGCTGATCAAATTTATGGTTTGCAAATGTTTTTTTTTTGTGATCCATCCAAAATTTTCCAGAGAAAATGCATATTAAATATATTTATAATATTTTACTCTCTTTTTATTAGCAGTCATAGACAAAATAGTTATAGAGATCATAAACTGATTTTCTTCTGGTCTAGTTCCTTGAAATAAGTTCAGCTATTTTTCCAAAGTTCTGGTTATCTTCCCACGTCCTCATGACCAAATTTATTCCTTTTCTCAGTTTCATGTCTTCTAGCTCTCAATTTTCTGGTTTCAGGTTTGTTGTTATTGTTATTATTCTTTGAGATTTAACTGGGAATTTAATGTCTTCATTACTGCATCTACTGCTTAAGTTTTTTTAACAAAACCATAAGACTTTATATATTCTTATTCTCTTCTGTATTGCTGATGACTTGAACTTTTGATAGAATAATGTTTAACACTACTGAACAGACATGAATAGATAACATGGCCTACAAATTCAACAACAGAAGAGGTTGAGTGGGAAGATGTAAGTAGAAATATTGTGAATATTGAATCTGAAATGAGCTGTAGACAAGATGTCTGATCAAGAGAGAAACTGACTAAACTGTGAAAAAAGAGAAAACAGAGCATAAACCTGAATTCAGAGTTCTTACTACAAAAATGGTCTTGATACCCATATTTGCTTAAAACCCTTTACAGTCATGTTCTGTATTGGAAAATTTAACTTACTAATGTCAGTTCTCAATAATTTCTCTTCCAAATATCCTTTAGGTCTGGGCTGACAATAGTAAAAAATGGGACTTTGGTAGATTTTTTTGTCTTGTCAGTGGAAGCAAAAGGCTACAAATCTAAGTTGCACCTGAACAGCTTTTAAATTTAGAGCTGCTCTATTTTTTTTTTCCTCAGCAATGCAAAGAAAGTGGTAAATAACAAAAAAGGACACAGAGAAGTTTTTTCAGGGCAATTTTCTAAGGCAAAAGCCAGAAGGAGATCTGATGTTGACTCCTAGAAGCTGGTAAGCTTGGTGAATTCTGACTTTGGACATTCCATGGATGTTATTTTGGTTGTGGAGTTGCATTTTCGTTCAGTGCTTGAGTTAGCCAAGACCTGCTAAGTGGTTCCTTCTGTATATGAAAAGGACTGGCTTTTCAAGGCGATCTCAATAATTAAGCAGAGCTTTCTTTGGCCTGAGAAAGAGTCAGCTGCTAAGCAACCGAGAGAGAGTGTAGTAAATGGTTAGTTTGCAATGGGAGTCAGAATCCTTAAGACTATAAAATCCACTTCTCCCTGTACTCTTCTCCATACTTTTAGATATGTCTGAAGCTGAGATATAAGTAACCTGCAAGACAAGGCCTAATAACTTTGTTATTAACTTATTGAAGAGGTACTGTAGAGTAAAGGAAAAGGGAATCTTCAAGGGTGGAAGAAGAAGGTGTTCATAGCAGTAATTTTGGTAATTACTTAAGTTGACTGCTGAATTCGAGGTACTAAAGATGACCAAATAAAGCTGTTTGATTTTGAAAGGCAGAACTATTTGTCCTAACCTATGCTGGCAACAAGAAAGTAGGAAACACAGGAGGAATATTTTAGGGGTGAAATTTAATTTGCAAGGGTTCTGCCCAGCAGGCAGTCGAGGTCTCATGGCAACAGCTTGTGTAACGTTGCCAGCTACATATGTAAAACCTAAAGAAACTGTTCAGGAAAGATGTGCTTCATATTAATTAGAACAGAACCAATCTGGTGGTGATCAGAATAGAAATATCATGGAGGAGTATTTTCAGTAAAAGCAGAGGGGAAGCTAACAGGCACGGAAGAGAACTTGAACTTGGTAAAGTAAAAATCTTTTTAAAGGCAGAAAGGAAGTTAACAGTAAAACAACACTATTAGACCAGCTACAGAGCCCTGCCTGTGTCTCTGGGGCCCTTGAAACAACATCACCAGACCCCTCAGTGCCAGGCAGTGGGTGTTGTCCATGAACATTGTGGGATGACAGTCAGCCTTACTAGAAGAATTGATTAAGGAGTTGAAAATATTTTAATACTTTATGGTGACTTTTCATAACAGAGAAAGGTTAACAAAAAGGTCACTTAGGATGGTTGGTATGATCAATTTTATTCAATATCTTCATTATTAGCCTGAAAAAGCACTTGGGGTAACATCTGTGAGTCTGGAAAAGATATTGAGTTATTTAAGTATTATATTGATGGCTAGAAAGTCTGAGAGGACCTTACAAAACTGTACCTGGGGTTGGAAAAGGAGATACAAAAAAAAGAAATAGGGTACAGCAAAACTTGAAATGTTAGGAAAATAGTTTGCATCATGCTGAGCACAGAACTGACAGTTAAAACTCAGGAGAGAGACATTATTGGTATCATCTCAGAGATACACAGCAAAACAATGAAAGGCAACAGTCAGAAGTTGCAAGAAAATGCATGAAGTTGCCAATAAACATTACAGGAAAATAAATTACTCCAAGGATATTTAGAGGTTGTGGAATCTTCATCCTTGGAGACAATAAAAGCTTGAACAAACTCACTTGTTGTGAGATCCTGGATCCAAATCTCACTGAATTATTGATATGGGTTGGAACCAACTCACTCTGTGTGTGTGCATACGGGGAAGGACTGGACCAGCAGCTACATGGCAGAGCTGGAAGGCAAGGCCTTCAGCCCGTGCAGATTACACGGCATCACTGAAGGCCCTGCAGCCGGGCGATCAATCAATGCACACCTACCTGCTATCCCACCCACATCACTCTGTTGCAGGATGTGACTGGCTACAGCCCAACTTCTTCTTTTATTCTTCTCCTTCTCTTGTGGGTAACTTAAAACCAATGAATTGTGTTTTACTGAAGCTGGTATATTGATTATTTGTAGTGAGTGTTTTCTGTGGAATGGGTTTTTTGTTCTGAATGTTTTAGTGAAACACTTTTTCTTTGGTTGTGTTTTACTACTGTAAAAATATTTTGTTGAAATACCTTATTTTTCTCACTAAATTAAAAAGAATTTCTCTTAGAGAAGAGTGTGTGACTCTTTCTCTAGATGCTAATTAGAGGTTACAATGAACCAAAAGGCTTTTAAAAAGTCTTAAATAAAAATCTAACCACTCTGGGCAGTTTACAGCTTAATCCAAGTGTAATACCTGTGAGAAATTTTTTTCTGATCAGGTCTGGCTTACAGAAAGGGGAGAGATGAGCAAAGATGACTCCCAGAGATTTCTCATAGCCTGTGCTATCCTTTAAGTTGGTAGTCTGAAGTAGGACTTAGCTGAGAGTTATGAAATCACAAAATCAGTGAACTTGGGAACATGATTTAGTAGGGGACTTCAGGTTTACATTTAGACTTGATTATCTTAAATGATTCTAATATAACATGACACTATGATCAGAAAAAAAATAAAGAGTAGAAAATAGTTGGTCCGTTGCTGATGATGCTCCACCAGTAAGTAAACTTGTGGCAGAAAATATGGAAAAGGTCAAGGTACTCAATGCCTCCTTAGTCTCAATCTTCATAGAATCCCTTCCTGAAAATTGAGACAGTATTTACCATTTGACTGAGGCTTCTCCAGACTCCCCAAACCATTGCAAAATAGTGGAGAGAAGTCCTGCAATAACACCAGCCAGCTATTTCAGTACCCTGGTATGAATCTCATCAGGCTCCATAGACATATATGCATCCAGCAGGAGAAGCATGAATACTCTCTGTGCTGAGACAAACAGAATCTTTGTAATCCATGTCACTTATATTGCTTGCAATGATCATACACTTCTCTTTTTCACTTACGTTCTAGAAGAAGACCCCTGATTGCCTTTGAAAATTTATGGTAATTAGAAGAGGTTCCCAAGGACTGGAAGAAAGCAAATGTCATTATTATATCCAAGATGGGAAAGAATGAAGAATCAAAGAACTTCTGCTCAATCTCACATTGATTTCAAAGATATGAAGGACAAGAAGATGACTGGTAGTTATCAGCAAGAATTTATGAGCTAGAAATCATATTTAAAATATGAGACAGCCTTCTATGATTGGCTCTACGTGTGATGGGAGAGCATTGAACATTATACTTTATCTTATCAAGGTTCGTCTTAGGACTTATCTCATGAAGTAAAAATTTGGTAAGCAGACAGGGAGGGGAATTGAAAACTTAACTGACCCATCTTGGGTCAGGAGGGTTGGAATAGATGGTCTCCAGAGGATTATTCTGATTTCAACAATTCTGTCATCCACAGTGACAAATGTCATGAATGTATTGTGTTGACACAGAGAACTATAGAGTGAACTAACCTCAAGAACAGAACTAGGACACTCAGTGACATAAAAACTAAGGTCTGAGTGAGATGGGTACAGCAGGATACAGTACAGAATGATTTCTCTATCTCACACACTATAGATGACACACTCATGATAGTAAAGATGTCCACAACAGGGTCTTTGAAAATCACTCCAGCTGGTTAATTTGTCCAAATACTGACGACCATGCAACAGTTTCAATGTAATCTTGTACCTTCAGTATGATTTCAGTTGTTCAGATGTGAGTCGTGTATGAATGGAGACATGTATTTTGACTATTCTTTCTTTTCAAGTTTAATAGTTGGAATGAGCTACCAGTGATGACTGAAAAAGTTAGATTTTGTGTAGATTTTCTATTTTTTTTTTCAGTTTATATTCATGTGAGGTCTGATATGGTCAAAGACGTTTGTTCACGTAATCTCCTAACTTGGTGAAGTACCTTACTCTATTTCATTTTGAATGAACTCGACAAACACTTGTTTAATGCTTGTGTCCTCATGTGTAATTCACACACATTGCAAAAACACTTCTGAGACAGTAAATATTAATATGTTTGAAGTTCAGTGTGATTAGGTTGGAAAATTACTGCATCATCAGTCTTGGGACTCAAATATTACTGCTGTTAACATACTAATTCAAGCTAGGACTGAAAAAGGTAATTTCAGACTTTGTGGACTGAAGGAGCATCAGTAGAATAAATGTGTTAGCAGAAATTAAAAAAAAAACCACAACCAAACAAAAACCACTTCCCCAATATAGGATTAATTAAAAAGATCAAGGAATCTGAAAATGGATTATAGCCTTCTATAGTGGTACAGTTGGGTATGTGTTCTACAGCACTTATAGTTATTTGTGTTACTTGTTACCTGTTGGCAGAAATAGTGTCATATTTTCACTATGACTTTTTTTTCCCAAATTACTAAAACACTATTCTGGAACATTTATGCTGAGCTCTTGTAATAGACACATAGCCAGAGGGAGAAACTGTCTCTTTTAAAACTTCTAGAAAAATTAAATCAGAAAACAATTGGTTATTTTTTTACTTTCACTGTCTCTGATATGGAAAAGAATGTTCATGCAACTATTGTAAACTTATGATCATGGTCAAAGGAATAAGGAAAGATGAATTATAAAAAATCAGAGACAGTATTACCTGATAATAAAAATAAACATTTTTGGTTTAAAAAAATCAGTTCTGGATTTTTTATATGTATTTCTTTTATTCATGTACTAGCATAGGATTGTATAATTACAAGCAACAATTTAAAGCCAATTATGACTCTCTCTATAAGACCTACCAAAATGTTCTTTGTTTTCACCTCCCTGCTTCCCACACAGCACATGCATTTACTCATGGATCCTTGTAATCTGAAGGTCTGTTTTTTTGTTTATTATCTTTCTATATCCTAGGAACTTTATGGATCTGTGGCTATCTGTTTAAAGTGACTTAGCAAAGATAGCAAAATTTTATTTAAACCTTTTCAGAAAATAAGCAGGTAACAGGGAATAATGAATGACTCAGGTAATCCTAAGCATAATTTATAGTCTGCACTTTTTCTTGTACATAATACAAGAACATACCTGTTATTAGAATACAGTTATCTCTATTCACTTATTCTCATTGTTCAAGTAGTTCATATGACTGTATGAAATTAATATTATGTTATCTTTTATTATTCTGATGTAAATCATTAATATTCTGGAATTTTTAAAAATACACTCTAATAAAAACTAATTTATGAAGACATTTCCCTTTACATATCTATTGGCCAAATCTAGGGCTTATATGTAGGTGCATTTTTAGGTAAATCTGAGATTTCCAAAACATATACTGAATGTAGAAACCTTTTTTTTTTTTTTTCTCTTTTTCTCTCATTTTAGGTCTGCCCTGATGATAATTAGCAATGCAAACTGTCTTAACTTGACCTATGTAACTTATATGTTTGGGGGTTCAGAAATTTGGTTTACAAGTTGTTATTATTTGCTTGATTTTAGACTCTGATTTATTGATTAACTTTATTTTTAGACTATTAATTGCAGTTGTTATTATTATTACCCATGAACTTCAGTGATAGTTATGATTCTCTGCTTTGCAAATGATTCTTATTGGATAAGATCCCATGATCACAAGTCCTAGGCATTACCCCAAAATTAGAATTTCAAAAACCAAAATGTATAAATTCATCTGCAATCATATTTAAGAGTGAATAATCTTTGTGAAGAGAATGAGGCCACAGTCCATTTCTTTCTCTTGCTGTCAGCTTTACATCTCACACGACAGTCATTGCAACAGCTACTTCTATCATATAACTGTATTTTTTCAGGCCCACATTTTTCCTTCACTTCATTTGTTGAGCTTTTCATATAATGTCAAACTCATTCATATGTTCAGGTTTACTTCACAAACTAAGGTGAGATTCCTCTACACAGAGTCAACTCTATCCTTGCAGATGTTCCTTTTAAACAACAGCTTGTTTTAGTGCTTCATTATATACCATAATTCACACTCTGATTTTCCAAAAACAGATTTCAGAAAGAGAGAAGAGATTTTTTGCTTAAAGCTGAAGTTCAGGTTTACCCATGCTTAATTTGACAGATTAATTACTTTAAAAAATGAACGGCTTGGAATTTATACTTAAAATGCCAGAGAACAAAAAAACAAGAGGGAAAAACATATTTAATGACATGTAAGATGATGTAAAATATAGGAAAGAGAAACTGTGTTCTTCCCACATAACAACTTCAGGTGGTCATGACAACAAGACAATAAAGCAAGAAACAAACAAACGAATAAGAGCTAGTGAAGCTGGCACGCTTTCAAGATTTAATTTCAAGAGAGTATATAAAAACTAGTCCACATGTACTGGAAAAAGTCCTTGAATAATAATAATTCTCTGTTATAAAAGCCTTTAAGCCTTTATGTCTCACTCATGAGTAAACAAGTTGCATCAGCATTGCTAGGATGGTGATGATTGTAAACATTTAAACTCAACAGGAATTGAACATAACCTTAGTTTGATAAATTAATGATGGTGGAAATACATAAGTTTTATGGGTGCAGTTACCTGCTACAGCAACAGTAGACATTAATGTAACATTAGACTAAATATGTTATCCCACTAACTCACTTTTTAGGCTCTGACTTGAAGTGTGAGGTACAGTATATATTCTTTGAGAAAATGGTAGAAAAAATCTTTGCTACTTCTATCACAAACAAGAAGTCTTCCTAAATTTCATTGACCATAGTCAATTAGTCATTAGTAATAACTGTTAAGTATCAGACCATATTTTCATATCTTAATGCTTAAACTTGCCCTGTGCAGCTCACAGTGAAGATTTAAAAACCAAAATTTTTATGGTTGCACTTTTGGTTGCAGGTGTTGGTCTCACTGACTGATTAAGACTACAAAAAAAATTCACCTCCATTTTTAGCTTTCTTATCAAGGACTTGAAGAGTGTATGAATCCACAAGTGAAAATATGTTATTAAATGCATAAAATATTTGGCAATTCTGAATTTAGTCATGTGTTGAAAAAGAAAAAAGCACAGTGGAATACCAGACACTGGAAACAGTCAGTTTATATTAGCCATTCCATGACTCAAAACATGTTTATTACCTGTGAGTGTCAGTTATTTCAATAACATGGCACTGACAATCTTTAGCTTTAAGAAACATGTAAAGTAGAAATATGAAGGGAAAAAAAAAAAAGGGATTGCCTTTAAAAAATCTGCACCTGTGTTATGTAAAACACATTATTCATAATGCTCCAGGGTGTGTTCTCTTTTCAGTCCAGCTAGTGTGTCATGCTGAAACAGATACATAAATGAACACACACACACACACAAACACAGAAAGAAATTTTAGGAAAAATCTAGAAGTTTTTTTTCAGACATGTTCTGCCATTATGTGGTTACTCAGGTTAATATAACTTGTCAGAGAGCAGTGGTGTTGCTACTAGGCTGTCATAGTCATGGAATCATCAAACTAGTATACGGCTGGTACTCTGCTCTGCAGTCTTTTTAGTTGGTGTGTTTGATGTTTCTCAAAAAGCACTCTTGTTGGGAACTTCATGTGCTCTGCAGGTGCTTATCTAGTGCAGAGTACTCATCTGTTAAAAGATTTTCAAAGTTTTGTTGAAAAAAGAATATTTAACTTATTATATTTGCTTATTGATATGAATTTGTTAGTATTAAATTTTATTTCTAATAGGTTTTATTCTACAGAATTTGTAGGCAGGTGATTCCTATGTAAAGTATCAGGTAGGAAGCAGCTATCAACTAGACTTAGGAAGTTTGCTAGGCTTTTTCCTGTTTGATGGTTAGGGGTTTTTTAGTATATGTGTGATTGTTGTTGTTGGTTGATGGGGGGTTTTTTATATGCTTATTTTTTTGGGTTTTTTCTCATTCTCCCTTACTGTAGCTTAAGTTACACCTACGGGTTATTTACAAGAGACTTGGAAAACAGTTTATCCCATTCACCTTCAAAACAACCTTTCATCTATTTGAATACTATTATCATAACTACTCCATGGTAAAAATAAGCAGATACAATGGTTGAGTCTTCATTCATATTGTTTTATTATGCTATTATCTTATTCTAGTGTGCTACTGTCTCACACTCACTGCAGGAGATAATATTCCTTTCCAGTTCTTCAACATACCATGTTCTGGAAATTTCAGAAAATTGTATGACCTCCTTTAATTCCCCTAATCGCTTGCTTCCTTCTTGTATACATTCCGCTTTAATGTAAATTCTTTCTATTAGTGCCAATCTTTAGAGCCAAAATTAGTAAATCACATATTAAAGGAACAAAAAAGAGGAGGAAAGATTGGTGCTTGGCAGTCAGTATTGTCTGGCAGAGCTCTTCATTGCTTCTTTAGTGTTTATTTTGGCTTGAAAATGTTGCACTCCAAACAAATCTACACATTACTTGACAATATGCAATTGTGCAGCAGTCAAGGAGGTGTCAGATTTGTGTGACAGAAACAGTGTAAAGTTACTCATGGAGTGGTAGACATTGTTTTTCATGGCTTAACATAGGCTACACTTAGCTGTAAACAGTTGCATCAATTCCTGTGAGAATCTTTTAAGTGTAGGGCAATATTCAGTAGTAAGGAAGATGACGGACAACAGCGCATTCAGTTTGAAACTTTAGGAAAAACAGAATTCTTATATTCTTCCATTTCATCTCAAGCACTGATGTAAACAAAATTATGAAGTTAAAATATTTTTAAAATGTATTTTTGAGACAGTTTTTCCGAATTTATTTTCTTTAATGGTATTTATGAATGTTTGATAGATAATATGAAGATACAAAATTCATTCTGCAGCTCTGTTTTAGCAGGAGTTATTATATATGTCTAAAAGTTATTATGATAAGTACCTACAAGTAGGAACATGTATAAGATAAGCCAGAAAATTAATATAAGACCTTGGATTTTCTGTTGTATCCTGAAAGATATGGAACCAGCCTGGTATCTACAATTTGTGTTTGTCTGTGCATCTTAAAGACTGTCCTATTTCAAAGTGAAGGAGACACCATGAGTGATGGAAATGGAGTGCTGAGAGTCAATTAGCACCCTTTACTGCCTTTTCAATCAAATGAAGTTGTTTATTGCGACCTGTCAACTACCATGTTATCTTAACACTGGGATATATGAAATAGTAATATTGTAATTTGATTGTAATAGCAAAGCAATAAGTTGCTCTGCTTACAGAAAAATGTAGCCAATTGCATGATACACACATCCAAACTGCCAGATGTGTAGCTAAATATGAATGGTTTTTTATTGCGTTTATGTGGCAAGGTTATGGATATTGTGGGGCTGCAGGGATGTCCTTTGTGAGAATAAGGCAGGGACTGACAGAAGAGATATGGCTGATACCAGCTAGTTTTGCATTTGAGCCATAAGTGTGAGGAGAAAGGTGCTCTTATGGACTGATCACTATCACCCATTTTCCACCCTCCCTTGTGCTGCTGAGGGTAGGGTGAAGTTGAGCTTGGGAAGAAAGAAGGCTGATTTTATTTTGGCATTGTTTATCACCATCTAACTCTATTTTGAATTGGCAAAAAATGAAATTGATTTTACCCAAGTATAGTATGTTTTGCCCGTAATGGTAATTATGAATTATTTTGACCTACAAGCTTTTGCATCTTATTCCTTATCACCACCTCTCTTGAGGAGGGGGAGTAAGAGAGCAGCTGGGTTGAGGTCTGTGAGCAATTTACCTCGTTGTAATGGACAGTAATTAAAATTAAAAAAAAATAAATCTAATATGTGTGCTTTTCATAAATAACATTATTTTTAAAAATTATTTTCACATATAAGAATGGAATTGTAATTATAATAAATTAAATAATACAAAATTGTGTTGTCTTACTCTTTTCACGATTTACACCCTCTTCTGTCTTCTGATTTATTATTTATTTACAAAACCTTTGTCTTTTTCTGTCCATATATGCTGAGGGGTTCTATACTGGGGGAAAGAAGTGTCATTTGTATTTTATAACCTCTTTCCATTTGCTTCTAAGAAACTATGGATTTTTTTGTTTGAATGTTTTCACTATTTATTTTTACACTGTAGTAAGCAACCCAAGTTATTGATTAGCTTGGAATGTTTTAAATATTTACCAATATCATGAATTTCTGCTCATACTTGTTTTCGAATTCATGGTGTTCACTTTTATAATAACTGGCCTTTTCGTTTTACCAAACACTCTGTGAGAACTACCAAACTGCTCTACCAAACTGGATAAAGGACTTCCAGTGGAAGAAAATGTTCTATGAAACTTAGAAATTTTGTAGAAGTTTTGTATTTGCAGTTTGAATCCATACTATATCTCAGATTTAAGCATTGTATGTTTTATTTTTCCCAGACACTGTAAAATACTGTTTCATGAACTGACCAACCTTCTCTTTAATGTGTTTTGACAGCAACTTACGTGTTGGTAATGGACTCCAAACAGTAAAGCCTTCCTTGACAAAACGCACTCTCACTTTCCTTATCCCAATTCAGTTTCCTGATTTTAATACTTCAGTCATGAGAATCTTCCTAACAGACACATGGATTTAGACACTAAAATAGGAATTTTCATATACTTTGGGATAGCATTCTTTCTTGTGTATATGTAATCAAATAATTGTTGAAACACAAATTCAGGGTCATAAAAGTGTCTCTCGTTATTAAGGAGAAAACAAACCTTTTAGCTTTCATTTAAGTCATTATTCCATTACTATCCATAATGAAATTAATAACTGAATTATAGAATGAAAAGAGATTTTTCATATGCTCTATCTAAAGCTTTGCTTTTAGCTGTTCTGCTCACAATTCCTGGGATCACTTGACAGCTAACTTGAAGAGTAAATGTTACCATTCACCTGCCTCTTTCCTCAGTGATTAAAGAGGTGATGGGCATTTCAGCAACTTTTAAAATATTATTAAGGACAAACTGGGATGCTCTTCACCTTAAGAATGTGTCACAGTAATACATAAGAAGAATAAAAGAACATTTGATACCAACTGTGATCACAGAATTAATAACTCTGAAATCTGTATCTGTGTCTTCTGAATTCCCTCATGCAATGAACTATTTTTTATGCTTCTGACTGGTGCTCTTATTGATATCCTGATTGTGCAGATATGAACAGCCATTTCAAGTCAGTCAAGAAGAAATATCAAAACAACATCATAACAGATATTTAAGAATGATGTTAATGTTGACATGTGAGACTTGAGTGTTTTACTATCACAGCTATCAGTTAAGTGTGATTGAATGTTAAAATTCAGGAAAGTACTGGACAATTTCTCTAAAGAGTTCTTTAATATCTGTTGGTTATGTTCTTTGACATCTTTGGCAAGAAATATTTCATGAAAATATTTATGTCTGAAAATTAGATTTCTCAGTTTAAACCAGACTTTCATGGTAGAATGGAGAGTAGCAGATGCTTCAGAGAAAATTGAAACAAACTTCCTCAGACAAGTATTGTAAGTTTGGTCAGATGAATCCCACACAGGGTATCTAAACAGAATCTGGTTAATCTGAGCAATGTCTGTTTGCTTTAACAGCTTTTATTTAAAATGGTATGGCATGAATATTTACGTATCATGAAAGAGTTGGGGCAGAATTAATTTCTTTTAATAGAGGAAATTCCAACATAACCTAAGATGGATATGTAACATACAGGCTTACTAGGCATCTAAAATCTATGAAGTAGTCAGAGAATTTATAGAAGCTTAGGTTAGATTAGATGTACAACTCTTAGTGGGCTAAATTTAGGAAGACATTTCCCCCGGCTTTTCAACACTATCCATCTTCAAAAGAGACCATAATTAAAATATTTTTATAAATATAAATATAATAGAAAACTATAGTTTTAACTCCTTTCTCCCCTCTTCCTTAACCACTAGTCACTTCGGAAACTGAAAAAATAATATATATATATATTCTTGTTTATAAAATAGTTGTCAAATATAAATTAGTAAATCTCAAAATTATGAAAACTTTAAAAAATTGGGATTTTGTCTTTCATATTTGCAAAAAAAAAATCTAAAAGTGTTTCACCTCTATAAATTCTTAAAAGTTTAATTCAGATATTTTGTACTGATTCAACACTGAAAGATCTATTTTAAAATTTTCTATTTCTCTTATGGTCTTTCATATTAACCATTCTTCAGTGAATTCCCTTCAGCTCTTATCATTATTTGTAGCAAAATTTGGGAATAATAATACATTATTAAAACCCTTATTGCTGTTGTTATTATTACTGTCAAATGTTAGATGTTATTACATTTCACATGAAATTTTCAGTTTAATGTATTGTGATTGACAAATATTAATTGCAACATTGCTATAGTCACTGAAAAGAAATTAGAATGAGCACAGTAGAGATGTTTTGCTATGTTAATATTACATGACTTTACTCATGTTTGCAAAAATTATCACCATCATATATTTAAATTAATACATTTCTTACATTTAAATTATCATATTTTATTTATTGAGACAGCTGTCAAGATTAACCCATTTAGAATGTGTTCTTCAAGGTGCAATTGGTTTTGGCTAGACGTAGATGTTGTGACAGCAAGGAAAAAATACTAGGAGTTTCCCAGCAGTCTTTTAGCTTGTATCAGATTTTCTCTCATACTTTTTCATTGTATAAACAAAATTGAATAAACAAATAAACAAAAACAAAACAAAACAAAGCCACTAAGATTAAGCAGGATTATCAGAAGCAAGTAAAAATATTGGGTAGTGATTTTATTTTGGGACATCTTATTTGGTATACATTTTAGAGCTTTGACTTTTATTTTATTTTATAGTGGGATGCTTTTAAAATTTTGAAATCAACTAAATCATTAAAATGTCTCTAGTATTGGTACTACAAGCTAAGGCAAGCAAAATATCAAGCTACTTGAATGTGTTAGGCACCTTCTTGGCCCTCAAGATCTTTGAACAATTCTAACAAGTATGCACAGGCAATGAAATCAAAATTAAAACGGGCATCAGAGAGCTAAATTTGCTGAACTTCCTAAACAGCAACAAAAACAAGTTTTCTAAACTGAGACTAATTTTAAAATAAGTTTTACTTGCACATTTTTATCTCTAAAGTAAGTAATGGCTCTCTCTAGAACACAGTTGTTACACTGCATTAACAGTGAGATGACCTAAAATCACCTTCAGAATTGCTAGTCAAAAACTTGGATAAATTAGGTACTTCATACACCTCACATTAAAAAAAAAGCTAAGGAAAATCCAAACTAATATAATTATTTTAAACAACATAAATTAAATTTGTGGAGAACTGGAAAGAATTAATGATGAAGAATATAAGAAATGGAAAGTCATTTTTGCGCAGTAGATACACTCTTGTATATATGTAATTTCATAATAATTCTGACTGAAAAATATATACTTCACATTTATTATAAGCATGAAAGTAATTGTTTCAGAAAAATAAAATTTAAGTTTTAAATTTATAATTTTTAAAATATGTCAAACAATTTATATTTTTAGTGTTTCCCCATTTTACGTTTCTTGGAGAAACACAGAAAAACTTATAAAAAAAATATAAATATTTTATTTAGTGATAGAATTTAATAATTTCTAAATTTATCCTGAACATTTTACTAAAATAAGAAATACTCTACCAATTTTTGACTTCAAAAAATGGAAATAAAAGTCAAATTTTTATACTTGAATCAAATGTTTCTAAAAAATATATATATGTATAAAATCCATTACATGTATATATGAACTACAAATATATGTGCGTTATGTATTTTATATGTATACAATATATAAATTTATATATAAATAATATGTATATATTATTTTGGAGGGGTTGATGAGGACTTTTTTTACTTTTTTTTTGCGATTTTAGTCTTGGTTTATATAATCCAAAAATCTATTACAAGGGATCTGAACAATAGTAATAATAATAGCTATATAATAAAGTACAGTAAGACACTGAAATTCTTTCCTTCCACTCTCCTTATTTCAACATTGAATAAAGCAAATAAAAGAAGCTCTGCCTGTTTCTGCTATGTTGTGTGCCAGTCCATACTCTGATCTAAATAAATGAAGACAGCAGCTTTCCTAAAAATGAAAAACTGAGTTTCTAAATTTTAACAGTAGTTAATTTTACCAATGACATGCTAAATAATCTGATGTGCATCGTTATTATTGTATGACTTTGACCCTACAGTGGTTTATGCTTTTTGCTTCTGAAAAGAGATCTTTCCTTATCTCCTTTAACAATGAAACCAGATGTCAAATCTGGAATGTATTTCCCATCAATGTCATGTGGCTTTATGATTTCCTGGCTGATCTCTTTCATGGTCTTGTAGCTGATTCCACTTTCGGTTGTGGTTATGGAAATGCATGCAGTGCTCATAAAAAGATCGAGCTTTTGGACTGGAATTTTACACTTTCCCATTTGAATTGTCATTGGCTCCAAAGACACTAATTTGTGTATCAAAGGTCTTAGAACTCTGTATATTTCTTGAAAGACAGTTTAAAACTTATTCACTTTTAAATGCTAGTATTCTACTACATGTGGAAATAAAGCACACCTCATAAATGTTAGGTATCATTCTGAAATTTCCTGTATGCACATGATTGTAAGTGGAATCTGTGAATAAAAATAATGTAATGTTTTAGGTAGAAGTGGTTCCTCATGCTTTTTGCAACTTTTCTATGTTATCATCAGAGAAACAGATGTCTCAATGGTCCATATAAATGTATCCAAATAAAGAACAGAATTAATTTGTTTTGGGTTTGCCCATTGTCACTGGCAAAATACCTATCCATTATTTTTGTAAATTCGCGGGTTAAAATTGTTCTTATTTAGAGATGGGCTTTGGTTTTTGTTTTTTGGGATGGTTTTGGCTTGGGTTTTGTTTGGGTTTTTGTTGGTGGTTTGTTTTTTTTTTTTTTCCACAGGGGATGTTCTTAATATGCAGTACAAATAGACTACACATAGAATAATTATCCTTATCTTCTCATACATGTGCTCCCTGATTTTTATTGGAACTGGGTAAATACTGAATTTCTCAGGTCATCAGTGAGATTAAACTAATTTAAAAAAAAAAAAAAAGTTTAAGGAAAAAATGAAAATCTGCCTTAAAAATAAGCAAAAAAAGAAAATTGTCTGTACTAGACCATGAAAGATTTTGATCTGAGATTCCTTCTCTCTCAGGTGAAAGAAAGGAGAACACATTCACTTTCATAATTTAAAAATGCTTTGGGAAATACAGACCAAAGAGTCATTAGGAAGCAAGAAAGCAGGGACTTCAACTTGCCTCATGTATATTACAAATAAATAAAATAAACATTGTATGACTTCAGAGCTCTCAAAATCTATCCTGGTTTATCTGAGTGAATACCATGTTCTAGGTTACCATAAAAGTACAGGTTTTCTTTCTTGTCCAGTACAGTTTTACAGTTTTATTATTCAACTCTGCAGTAATTCCCTTTCCCATTTCAATGTTCTGCTCTGTGCAAGGTCTTTTTGCCCTTTCCATTTCTCATGCTCTTTTTAGGTAAATGTAGAAGTCTTCTAGCTTTTTCTCTCTCAGATTCACTACATTTTCCATGTTCACCTTGATCTTGCAGCCCTGGCAAGTTTCTCTTTCCTCCAATGATTCATATGTCAGTTATTGCTTCTGTCTTTGTTTTCTCTTACCGTAAGGCACTTGACCATACTGAGTAACCAAATCAATTAAACCCCCACAATATTTTTTTTTAAATAAAAAATAATATGACATACAATTACTCAAATTGAGTCAATAATGTTACTTTTATTTTTGGGGGGGAGAATTATAGGATTACTGGAAACAGTGTTTTTTAGAAATTCACCTCCCATAAAAACCAAAAGATACAATTTTTACTGAGAAGCAGAAAAATTCCTAATATTTTTCATGTAATAAAAAGCATAATTGAATTATTGTTTTTATAAAAGTGTTTTACATTAAAGAATTCAATTGTAGTTTATAACTGCCTGTAATCTGTTTTTATTTTAAATTACTGTAATTATATTTTTATTAACAGTAATGTAAATTACAATCTGAATGTGTGCATACCTGCATTTTCATGTTAATCACATAATGGAAAGTACAAAAATGATTAGTTTTGAGCCCTGAGAGCAACATTTAGTTAATTAATATACTGAAAGTATTATTTCCATGTAAGTGAATTCATTTTATCAAAGATTACTTAATTTCTTCAAAGGTGATTGTTAAAGAAATCATCTTTTACTTTGTCAATAGAAATTTTAAACATTAATAGATTCTGACTTGACCGCCTTATCTTGGGAACCAGAAGTTATTAAGAGGATTTTTGAAGAATAAGACTATGCCTGGGTCAATCCTTTCTCAGTGAGAAAACTATCACAATACTACATTTGCATTTTTAGAGTAAGGTAAAACGGAAAGTCAGTATGTTTTATTAGGCCAACTCTCAGATTGGGGGGAAAAAAAAAAGTCTTGCAAGTTGTTTTTTTAATTTGTACCATATGCTCAACTGTATAATAACTGCTGTCCTTAAATTTTATGACACTACGTATTTGAGAATCTCCAGAACGAAATCAGAGCAGTTTAAATGTTGTTCTCAGTGCCTGCTAAGCTTCAAGTGCTTACATGGTTGTTGATTGACTACTTATAGAGCTTCAGCACCTTCATCAGAGTATTGCTGAAGATGTATATGCAAGTTGGCAGCTAAGCTGGCTATAAAATAATTCCATTACTATATTTTTAAGCTTTATGTATTTAAAAGCACAATTTCTACAGCAATTTTAGGGTAGTGCACTGATTTTAAAGCTTGGGAAAAGATAACATCGAGTTATTATGGCTGTGTGATTACAGTCATGTGGCACTTGGGACCGTGACAGATAAGGAATTAGATTTGGCCTGTGTCTGGAGTTGATCAAAAGACAGTGGAAAGCAACGTAGAGAGTGTTGTACAGAAAATTGTATTCATATGGAATATGAAATTCCCAAATAAAGTATTTTGTGATACAAAGTCTGTATTGAACATATGGTTCCTATGAATAAAGTCTCACTGCATTTTTTTAGTGTTTAGATTTTTTATCATGGGTCTACTGACTCTGGCTGGAATGGAGTTAATTTTCTTCATAGCAGCACGTATGATGGTATGTTTTGGATCTGCAACTAAAACAGTGTTGTTAAGACTGATGTTTCAGGAACTGCTGAATAGTGTTGCCACAATGTCTAGGTTTTCTCATTCTGCTACCCTTCCATGGCTAAGCTGAGGTCTTAGAAAAAGTTCAGAGGGGACACAAGTCTGACAGCTGACCCCAACTGACTAAAAAGATATTCCATACTCTACAATGTCACATGCAGCAATAAAAGGTTGGGGAAAGGAGGAGTAAGGTGGGACATTCATGGCAATGCCATTTGTTTTCTCAAGTAATCATTGTGTGTGCTGAGGTCTGATTTTCCAGAGAGTATATGGATATCTACTTGCCAATGGGACATACTAAATGAATTCCTTGTTTAGTTTTGTTTGTTTATGAATATTTGCTCCCCTTCTTAAACTTCTCAACCTCTACTCAAGTTTTTCCCAATTTTGCCCTTTCAATGCTCTCCCAGATCCTGCTGAGTGGGAATTCTGTTATTTGTTACCTACCACGCTGACTTGGAAAAAGTAATCTGGATGACATATCACTGTTAGGCCAACTGGTGTGGCTAAACAAAGCTGGGCAGCTCTGCTCATGGGAAGAGGTAGCATTAGAGACAGTCTTTATGCCAATCAGCCATAGATAGAGGATGAGCTGCTATACTCCTGTGTGCCTGTAAAGAGTGAGGAGCCCTGCAGTGCCTGGCTTCTTTTTGTAGTACATGATGTAGTCCCACACAGGAAAAAATCAGAGAGCAGACACTTGCAAAAACAAACTAGTACCAATGAAGATGATTTTTGATTTTTTTGGGTAATTTGAGGTGGGTTTTTTTGGGGTAGTATGGGGGGAGATTGGTTGTTTTCGGGTTTTCTTTGTTGTTGTTGTTGGGGTTTTTTTGTCATTTGTTAGGTTTGGGGGTTTTTTTGTTTGTTTGTTTTTATATGGTATTTTCTGACTATGTCGCCATTTAGTGAGTAGAATTGAGTTGAAAAATAAGTCCATTTGAATATTATTTTGGCCAACAGTTATAAAATATCTGTCTCTTGTACACCTCAAATAAAGAATATATGAGCATGTATAAGTATGTATACATTTATTGATCCCATATAAAAACTATTTGGAATTTAAAGTAGCTGACATCAGAAAAATAAGTGTGTATCATTTCATGGAAACTGTAAACCAGTTATTTTCAGATTAATGGTAATTTCTGCTTTACCTCAGGAGGAATAAATAGATGACCCTCATAACAGGATTTTTTTTTCTCCAGAAAAACAGACTGCTTACTGGAAGAGTGCAGAGGATTATTGCCTTCATGCATTTGCAGATACTACTCTTGTTTTTTCTCAGGTGAGAAAGGATGGAAGATAGCAGGAATGTTTTGCCGAGGGTCAAGAAACTAATTACACCACTTGTGGAACAAAACTTTTAATTGTTTTTCTACTTGCACAGTGCAAACCCTGAACCTATTGGGTTACAGTGTATCCAGAATCTAGGAAGTCATGCAGCATTCAGTCGAACAGAACTCCAAGAATTTCATCAAAAGGGGAAGGAATACTACCTAAATATCTTCATTTGTTTTGTAAAAAACTATTGGGAAAGCATGATACAGTGAGAAAAATCAACCATCATAGTAAAATATTCTATCTATTTTTGGAGATTTTTGAGATAAATAAATTTGTGCTTGTAAAAGTTTAGAGATTTGGTGAAAACCTAATGTCTGTTTTTATTATATTTCTTCACTCTATGAAATTACTCAAGTCAAAGCTAGCAAAGCTCTAAATACATACATGAAAACTTGAAGAGGCCTTTTGGAGGCAATGAACTTTGGGCACAACAGTGCTTCCTGATCTGGTGTCCCATGGTTTACTTTTATGTGCATAATTGAGATTCCTCAGCTCAGCTGATGGATTTCTCAGTCTTTTGCTGTAGTCAAATGAGAAAGATTAGTACATCAAAAGTCACTGACTGTAGAGGAAACCAAAAAATGGGTTAGATGAACCCCACTGACACAGCTAGCAAACTGAGTAGAGGACATTCCAGTACTGGATATCTCTTCAACCACTTCATAGGTACTTTCCATTTTCATATATGTGGGTAAACTCTTTTTATTTTAGCATTTCCTATGTTTCTTGTTTGTTAACTGTTTTGTTTTTTTTTTTTTTTTTTCTTTACAGCAGGCAGTGGCTCACATCCATGGAGGAAACTTCTGGATATGGAACACTTTTGGACTCACAGAGTTTTTCTCCAATGTATGTTGCTGACTATTCGAACAATTTGTCAGGGTGTGCTTCTGATCATCACTAACCATACAATAAAGATTAAACTTAGGTATCTTAAAATGTGACAGTCAGCAAACAACCTTGGCAAGTTTTCTTGATAATGAGAGGAAACTGAAAAGATGTAACATAAAACTTAAAAATCTTTTTGTATAGGTGTTGGAAAAAAATACTAATTCTAGAAAAATAGGCCCTCATTACTTCATAAACTTAGAGGTAGCATATCGAATTTATTGTGCAAAAGCAAAAAATCCCCACTACCAAACAGAGGTAGACCAAGAAAGGAGCTTCATTTCCTGGTCAGATCTCATTGATGGGGTTTTTCAGGAATGCCTTTCATAATGTGAAGTTTCCAAGAAAAATAAAATTTCTTAAATTGAAATCTATGAAGCCGTGACCCCAATTTCTTTCCTCCATTTTACCCTCTATCCTATGGAAAGGTAGAAGACAGAGAGAGGAACACCTAATAGAGAATTTAGGACCTTAAAAAGTTGCCTGACTTAGCTACATGGAACTTTTCCCAGTGAAAACAGTACATACTGTTTAAAACTTTTTATCCTAAAATGCAAAAGTAATTTATTTATTTAGGACAATAAAATATAAAATATCTTTGTTATAAATCAATTCACAAGATAGAGAACACAGGATTTGTTAAGAAATTGAATGTGCACAGTTCATTACATTTAATTTTTTGCTAGAATAATTTTCCTTAATTCAGAAACCGTATTACTGCAGATTTATATTCCACTCTTTCTTAGATGAAATATGTATATTATGCTTTGTCTTTGTTGTCTTTCTGGTAGTATACGAAAAATTATTTTAGAATTTTGATCAGAAAATTGCTAAAAATTTTTCTCTTGTTTGATCATGATTTCT
The DNA here is from genome assembly GCF_003031625.1 of Empidonax traillii. Taxonomy (NCBI): domain Eukaryota; kingdom Metazoa; phylum Chordata; class Aves; order Passeriformes; family Tyrannidae; genus Empidonax; species Empidonax traillii. The sequence continues at coordinate 1,678,489 of NW_020955272.1, forward strand.
TTTTATATTCTTTTTAGCTGCAATTTTCTACCTGGCATGACTTCTCTGTCAATTAGTATGATGGCAAGTTCAATATTTGGTCTTATAAAGCAGTGTTTATTTAAATACCAAATTAAGGTGATAAGTTTAAAGAAATTACGTGTGACATTAAACAGCAAATTTTCAGAGAAAAGATCTTCATGTAATATTCTGAGATTTAAAGTTTTAATCTGTTATCTCAGAAGGAATTATTGCTTTGTTTCAGTCTTTGTTACAATTTTGCATATTAACAACACTGAAAAATATAAATCTAAATATAAGAATTTGAATATTAACCTTTCTGGGTTTACAGAATATTCAGAACTAAGGTTTGAACCCTTGTGTTCTATGTCACAAGTAAACTGCTTAATGCTAGAGTCCTTCCTCATATCCATTCATAAATAATTTAATAGAATTTGCTTGTTTTACAGTGACACTGTTGTATTTCTCTGTAATACAGATATGAAATGATAGATCTTTTAAAATCCAAAATAGAGCTTGACTATAACAGCTAAATTCAGTTCTTTCTAGTTCAAGCAATAACAGTGGCAATAAAGATTTCACATTTGGAACTGTAATAAATGTGCTGATGATACATGAACTAAAAAAGAAAACCCTGGTCTCATTCAGTTAATGAGTATAACTCGGTATATAGGTTAAAATTGCTTTAAATGTAACGAGTGCAGTAATGTTGACAGAAGATACTTTACAAATATTCTTTTCTGTCCTGAACTGGTCTTTAAAACATATCTAAAGGGAAATTCCATTATCTGCTCAAAAATTAGATCAGAAGTGTGAATCTCAAAGTCATACACTTTACCAGAAATTAACCTCTTGGTTGAGTTTTCATAGATTTTTTAATAAAAGTTTGTAATGCTACAGCTAAAATGGATTTCATTCTGTTGGCAGCATACCATATAGAGCACTATGAATGTTACTTTAAGGGCCATTTCTTGTGATCTTAAGGTTCACAATCTGTTGAACCTTTATGAACTAATTTCTTTTTTCACATATATGGAAACCAAAAATAAATAAACTGTTTTTCTAGTTCTGAAGTTCCTTTCCTACTGGATATAAACCACACAACTTCTGATTGCATCTCCTAATTTCCTAGGATACACATTAACTAGGAAATAATTAGTTTCACTAAAAGAATCAAAATGTGTTCTCCCTCAAGCACTGGAAGAAATTGTCACTTGTCCTTCAAACACTTCATCACTACTTATTCTTTCTCCTTTCCAGGTGGAAACTAAAAGGAAACATAAACTTTATCAAGTCCAATATTTTTATTTCTTTTCTGACAATAATTTTTCACTCTGAGATAACATATCAGCAGACATTTTTCCCAAAATATGGGTGAAGGAAGGGAAAAATAGATTCAGGTGTTAGGTTTGGGATTTCTTTGACCTGAACTTCTTTATGTCCCAAGGTAATGATGCAAAATATAAAACTTTGAGCCATCTCTCCTGCAAAAAAAAACCCCAAACCCAAACAACAATAACAAAAACAAACAAACAAAACCCTACCAAAACCAAAACACAACAACAATAAAAAACCCACCACACAAAACAACCAAGCACCTACACTTTTATTACACAACTAACATACTGAAGACAAGCACCTTCTTACTGGCTGTCAGTACATTCTTGATGCTATTTTCTTTTTAATGAAGTCTATTTATAAAGAGATTAATATCCCATTTCCATTTCTCTTAAGATTACTTACACCTACTGATAAGATATTATATTCTGGTTATTTATTTTTCATGTATCACTTCTGGACCATTATATCTTCTTTTCCATTTGTTTCTTAAACTGAATTTATACCTCTTCATCTTTAAATTAGATCTGCAAAGTCTGGGAGGACTACCACAAAGACAGTTGAACTAGATAAGTATACCTTTCCCAGATGATTTTTAAATCCTAAGATTATTTTAATCTGTTCTTTGAAATCTTTCCAACTTTTAAAGTGATTTTATTTTCTTTTTAGGAATCCTGACCACAGCATTTTTAATAGTCCTACCAATAATACCTTCAAAGCTTATATAATATATTCTTATCTAAAACTTAGGTTTAAATATTTTCAGATTATTTTTTGTTCGTTACACAGAAAATATAATTAATGCCTTTGATGGTATCACTATAGAAGATAATTGTGTGTTCCACACCTCTAGTGATGCAACATGAAATTAGTACACCAAGAGGTATTTATAACCAAAGGAAGAAAGAAGTCCTAAAGAAGGTTTAAGGAGCATATCTAAATTGATCAAATAATTAAAGAAAAACAGAAAGTTCTTACACAAGAGATTGATTTTCTCATACTCTCTTTTCCTCTAGAATGGTCAGTTGGAAATGTTTCATTTAGTCTTTTGCTTGTATCATCTTGAAACAAAATATCTCTGATACTTAAGATGAATGAAAACAGTTTGTTCTACATTAACTAAACATATTGTGAGCTTCCCTGGGTTAATACTGTGACTGAAAGAAATTATCACACAGAGTACATAAACCTGTGTTGTCTTTCAGTGAATCAGCTCTTTACCCAGGCATCATACTGCCTTAAATTCTGCTTGTATTTTTAGAACTTGTTTTGAAAAACAAATAACTAATGTATAATGAGAAGCATAGTCAGTCCTCTGACCTTAGGCTCAATGAATTCAGCAACTAAACTACAAGACTCATGGAATACTAGAGCAACTACACTGTACAGATTTATACAGGAGAGGTTAAACAAATTAATTCTGTCTTTCCTTGATGAATCAAATTAATTTTGGTATTCTATGCAAGTGTAGGATTTTTTATTTTCATTCTGACAACTTTTAGCCTTCTTTACTGTGTGGTTCATTTCTTTCATATGTGTTCTTCATGTTTTATTTACTTGTTATAACTTTATAAGTTGCTTTTGTTTTCTTTCCCGTTTCCAGATGACATTTTGGACAAGTTTGGGGCTGAGGTAGCTTGGAAAAGGTATTAAGATGCAGTTCCAGGCTGTCACTGTGAAATATAAGAACACATCTATTGTCATTTCAGGAAAAAAAATTTATTCAGAGTTAGATGGAAAATAATATCTTATTTTATATCTTTCTCTATGAAATACAAGTTAATATGCCATAAATATTTTTATTATTTATTATTTGCAATTAGGTATACCGTTTTTTTCTTCTTGATATTTCCTAGAAAGATCCATACTACAATGGCCTTTAAAAATTAAGGTTTTAAAGACAGTTATTAGATCGAGGAAAAGCCTATCCATGATAAAAAAAAAAATTACATTTTATTAGAGACTGGGAAATTCTTGAGATTACACTCTAACTTTGTCTACCACATTTATTTTATTACGATAATCTAGCTTGGGAGTTTTCCAATTTATAGATGGCAGTTCCTCTAAGTAGTACCTCTAGGTTGTCTATTAATGAAAACAAGGAAAGTTCTTTCAGTTTCATTAAAAAGATCCTTTGTCAAATTTTTATTCTCATTAATTACTCCTCATAATATTTGAGCTTTCAAAGGGATCCAATTACTGTAGTTTCTACAAAGGAGAATCATATCAATCTGTGTGAATTCCTGATGAATGTTGAAGGTGGATGGGGAACCCCAGGCAAAGGACTTTTCCTTTTACCCCTTGCTCTGGGGGGAAGCGTGCCCTCCCTCACCCACCTCCCACCTCGCGGCACCTCCTGGCCCCCAGAGAGACCACAAGACACCAGCATCAAGCAGGGACAGCAGGCAGAGAGAGAGTTTACTGTTCTGGGTAACTGCTTAAATAGCCCTTGGGGGGATTACAGCGTAACTAATGGGAGTCCAGGAGGTCTTACAAACCAACCAATTACAAGAAAGTGTTAACAACCAATAGGGAGACTTTCAGGTATCTCTCAGGACATTCCACAGTAGAGATAAAGGCTGAGAATCCTGGGAAGAAGGAAGGTGAGTTTACACAAGTTGCAAAAGCCATTTTGGAAGCATGTTCACTTTAACAACATTAAAACTTCTGCATACTTGTATATACTGCAACAAATTCCTAGGACCTCTGAACAAAAAAACCCCAACAAGGTAGACATAAAACAGACCACATAATTTCATTAATCTTTCAAAAATCATTTGACAAGCTGCAAAAAAACTATTACAGAAAATGAATAATCATAAATGAAGATTAAAAATTTTATTGTCTGTCAAAAAGAATACAGAATACTTAAAGGAAAAATAGATTATCCAGTACAACAAAAAGTCAATAATAATTAATTTTGAGGTTATATACTAGTTTCATGTAGTTGTATATTTTCATTAATGTTATAGAAATGAAGTTAACAGAGAGAAAAAGAATCAAAACATATTTTTTTGACTGATCATTTCTAGACAGATTGAAAAGAGTGAGAATGTTTTTAATTAACGGAAATTAAAATCAATAAAAATGAAAAGATGTATTACCATACAACAGTTGAACCTTTTCCTTAACAAGCAAATACTTCCAATATTTGAGTTCCTACATTCATGTGGGTAGTTCTGGATCTAAGGACTTGGCTACCAGAGCTCTGGGAGTATGGTACTTGCTGATATTTTGGAAGTAGAATATTGAGAAGAAAAACTGAAATATATAAAAGTAAATTTTTACCCTTATCAGTCAAACAAAACAAGAACCAATCTCCAATCAGATCAAGCTGGAGTTGTGTTCAGACTGAAATCTAATCCAATCAACAACTATGTTTGCTAATGTATCATAGTATTTTTTTAATTACACTTTAAAATCAGGTTAGATAAATTCAGGTCCTTAAGTCCAACTCACTGAAAAGTCTCCCCAAAATTCAACTTCTACTCAGTAAATAAACAAGCAGAGATAAGTCAATGCTCCTGTATTATCACCATCAAAGCAATTCATGTCTTTATAGACTCAGAATAGAATAAGGAAGATCAGTTGTGACTCGTGTCACAGTACAGTAGAAAGGGGGAGCAAGGTATACAAATTCTGTCCTAGAAAAGCTCAAGTGAGCATTTTTATTGAAATTCTATCCTACCTTACCATATCATTTAATACAATTTTCCAGGTCTACACTTAGTTAAAACATTTGAATATTTAATCCTTAGAGATTTTTCAAGGAATCTGGTTACCTTTATGTTAATCGTGTATGTGTTAATCATCATTATTGTAAACTAAGCAACTTAACAAATCATTTATCAAAATTTCTGGTAACAGAACACCTCTAATATATGGCTGCTGTGCTACATAGTAAATATAATATTCCTCCATTAACTACAATTTTATCTTAGTGAGATGCTGTATTTGACATTCATTACTTGTCCCAAATCTTCCTCTATACCTTAGTGAGAAATGGTAAGAAATCTTAACAAAGTCAACTGTTTAAAACAGAAGCATTCAAAATGCTTTATAGTAAAATGGAGGTACTATTCACTAATCCATGCTAAAATCCCCAATTTTATTAAGGTTTTAATTGCAGAAAGAAACACAGAAGCTCTGAGAAAATGCACAGATTTAAATGAGAAACAAAGCTGCTTTTTTCCAGGATAGAGATGGAGTAACCTTTTTCTAATCCATTTTGAAATGTTCACCACTCAGAGTACCAATATATTTGCAAGACAGTCCCAAAGCAAAAGTCCCTTTTTATCCAGTTTCAGAAGTGTCTTAAATACAACTTGAAAAGCACCAAGAGCATCAAGAGTACAGATTATTGCTTCCCTGGATCTAAATGACAGGTTAATACAAGGTCAATACACCTAAAGAATTCACTTATTGCAGGATTCTTCTTACTACTCTAAGCCACTATTAAGGAGCTAATTATTCTTCCATGGGAATGAAAGGAACATATTGGAAGAATTCCTGAATTCTTATGCAACATATACAGAGGGATGCAACTTCAAACATATGAGCTATATCAGCAAAAAATGTTTCTAGAGACAGAAAATTTCAGCAAGGTGACAGAGAATGCTGCCAGTTCTAGTTGCTCATCACTACAGAGGAAAAAAAAATCATAAAGAGGACAAGCTGGGAAACAAAACCCTATAAAACTAACTCAGAGCCAGTGTTCTTTATTGTTCTAACTGTGCTGACCGATAAATTTTATTTAATTATTCAGAAAAATTTCTACATGAACAATTTCTATGAGTCCTAGTTTCTCTGAGCTAAATTAGAAAAAGGAAAATTTGTTTGCATCAGCACACTTCTGACTTTAATTTAACATTCTGGTGCGAATCACATTTCTACTAAAATGAACTGGGAATGATTTTCTTTGTTATTGATTTTAGATTCTATGTCTTAATGCTCTATGCTTATCCTGTTTAATTAAACAAATCAGCATTTTTCAAAACCAGGGAATATGTATGCCTGGATAGAACATTGTATCTCTTTGTAGCTAATACTATGTTAAGGATATTTTGCTTCTTGAACACATCATTTTCTGTGGAGTGGTGATTAGAGATAGCGATGTATCAATGTTGAATTTATTACTGGCAATTTTTTTTTCCTGAAGTAGTCAATTCTTTGAAAGTATTTATTTTCCACACATGTGTGTGTGACCTATTTAGAGAAAAAAAAAAAAAAAGAACAAGTTATAAGAGCTCAATTTGAAAAAACAAACAACAAAAAACCAAACACAAACAAATAAAAAAAGCCAACAACAAAATCCTCCCTCAAAAACCCTAGAATGTCAGTGCCCATGCAGGCAGGAAGCAAAGTGAGAATGCCAGAATACTATGCTGAACATACCTCCTGTAGGATAAGTTTAATTTAGAAGTTGCCATTTTGAAGGTGCTGTAGCCAGTAACATTCCCTGAAGGTTTCTTCAGCTGTTGCAAACATGTCTTGATGATATGCTGATTTCATTTCAGGATTTCATAAATACTGCATTTGTAAAACTCTGTGAAAAAGCAGCAGGAGGTTTTCCGTACTGACTGTAATACGGATGACTTCCTACATTAGCTCTCAAAAGCACAAAGGCAGAAAGCTTTCATCAAGCACAGAGCAATGACATTCAAACAACTTTGAATAACTCAGGCATTGGAGCCTACTCTATGTATCAGCAGTGGAATGATACTTAGAGGAGGGTCAGCGTACACCGGTACAGTGGAATCATAGCTGTTATACTTTTGGAGGTCTATGGCATCCATACAGTTAAAGCCTGGAACTTCTTTTCAAATTCAAGTTCTTGACTAGAAAACTACTCAGACTTAGTATATTACTTTCCAAGTATACAAACATAAATTGCCAATTTTATTTTCTGATAGTACCCCAGGCATTTTAAAGACTGCCAAATATTTCTTCTCGATAGTTACCACATTTTCATAAGCATATAATTTCATTCACCAGCTATAAAATGTTCTTATCTTAATTGCTTACTACTGTATCTGTCAATACCATAAAAGTATCATATTATTGTGATATACAAAGAACACAAGAAAAAAAGAAAAACACAGAGGAACTGTTCCTAATTTTGCAGGAACTATAGTACAGACAATAAATCAGAAAAGTAATAAAAGTCATTAGCATGTTGATAGAAATCTTATTTTTTTAAACATCGACATATCAGACTTAAACTTAACTCCATTTCCCAAGGCTCAGGATAAGACTCATTTCCAAGGGTCTGTGCTTGGAATCCCTGTTCCTATTTTGTGTTATAAAGGCATGTAAAAAAGTGTTCATGACCTGGAATATCTTTCTTTAGCTCACCAAGCTAGTACATTTAAAGCTTCTGCAGTATTTAAGTAGCTGCAGATCCAGCCTTCCCCTTCAGTTTAAATTCTGCTTAAGGATAGAACTCTTGCACTTTGAAATATAGGAAAAAATGTGGCAGAAAAGTATCTGATAAATTGAGATCTGTTTTGGTAGAGGATGGAGAAATAAAGCAAATTTTGAGAATTTACTTCAAAGCCACAGAGGAAATTTGATTTACAACACTTTGCATGCTATGCCAAATATTAATACTCAGTCTTTTTTTTGCTTAATGCATGTTGCCCCATGAAAAATTATCCATACAAACTAGCTTCTAGAAAGAATTGCAAGGAGTGCTCCCTCTTGACACCTCCGAAAGTAATTATTAGCGTTTACAGTAAACCTGCCTGAATTTCAGACTAAAGAGTCTTTCTCCCCATTTTTATTTCATGGAATATTTTTGTTCTTTCCAATATGAATTTCCTTTAATTTTGCTGTTCATTTGCTCTCTAAAGTCCTGCAGAAAATATTCCCACCGTACATCCCATGTATTTCCCCATCAAACATCTAAATTCTCTAAACTGATTTTACACTAATATTTGAAATAGTAATATGAATATTAATATCAATAAAATCTGTTATAACAAGTTTCACAGCAAAAAAAGAAATCAAAAATTTCCATCTTTATAGAACTTTAATTAGGGAAAAGTCATTATGGCTATTTAAAATAAACAAGTGAAAGATACATTTTCTAATTTGGAAGAATATTTTAAGACACAGATTTCATTATACTGATGTACTTACTGTAGTGTAACCTAATTTTTAAATTTGACTCATGATCTGTGTTTATAGATATCTCCTTCATGTAGATGCCATTGTTTAGCTATGAAACTATCAAACATGAATTTCTCTAAATATTCTGTTCCACAACAGTGATTTTCACTGTTGAATAGAGTGGGACTTATTTTTAATAATTTTTAAATCCAGAGATATGAGATAAAATCCAAATTGACATATGCGGGTATTTAACTGTTAAACATGACCTAAGATTGTAGTAAAGACTACCAGTCTACTAGTGTCAGTGAGTATACCTTCATACAATCTGATTGGGCTTGAAATTAGGACTTCCATGCTTAAGGAAATACATTCAGAGGAAAATTCTTGAACACATCACTAAACCTAAATTTGTAAACCACTTCAACTTAAAAAAATATTAAGTGTTACATTCAACCTTATCTATTTACTTCTGTAGATCTCTGCAGACATGCTAAATCGTGTAATTCAATGACAATGCTTTTTTTTAAGTCTTTGCAAGGTACAGAATACATGTGAATGTGAACATGCTATTCTCTCAAAAGATCTTGAACCATGGGTAGAGATCCAGACACCGGGTAATAGCACAGGTATGTACTAACACGTTTATGTACGTATCAGATACACAAAGTGACTTTTATACTAGTGAAGTAAATATGACTGGGACTGTTATGTGACTGGCTTGAAAAACATCCATATTATTAAGAACTATTTTTCTATAAAACAAGGTACTGTTTGCAAACAGTTCATTGGAAACGGTACCTGATGTTTGCTAGCTCCCAAATCAAATCCAGGGACTGCTTGGTTAAATACTAACTGAGGAGGTCTAGAGCTGTGCCTGGGGATAATTTAAACAGCTTGATGTTTCAGAGAAGTGAGATCCATTTCACAAGAACATTTGCAGGGAGTGTCCAGTTTACTGGCATAGATATAGCATAGATATAGCCTAGCTAAACCAGCACTTACACAGATGGTATTTAAATTCTTAGTATAGAGAATAGAGAGTAAGCAGGTTGTTCTGAAGATGTTGGAGAGGCAGAATCTACCTCCCTAAAGCAGGCATCAAAATCAGATGGACTTGTTTTATCTAATCATTTGACAATTCATGGACTCTATATTATAAATAATGAAAAAGTAGAACTAATAAACACATAGATACTTATGCACAAAATATCGAAAACTAACAAAACACAAAATCATGTTTATCAAAATAAAAAGTTTGTTAATAAAAATGGGATATTCCAGTAATTAAGTCATACAGTATAAGACATGGAAAGACAAGTGAAACTCACTTGTTATAAAATGCTTGTAAAGTTAATCCACAAGCTGCCAGTATGACTCTGCTTCATCAACATACCCTCTTAATGTTGTGTTCTTTTAGCCTATTTACATAAAAATATGGTAGAGCCAGTAGATTCTCAATAGTTAAAGCAGTACCATGGAGAAAAGTAGTTGATATATTACTATTAATTTATACCTCCAATAACAATAATGACAAAGATGGAAACAAAATGTCCTCTCTGTAGAAACAGGGTTTTACGCATGCCAGTGTTCAGTCTCATCTCCTCAAAATCTCATCTTTGTCTGAGATGTCACAAATTTTGTTCTGCTTGATTCAGGTAGCTACTGTGAAGGTTTATTTAATACTGAAATGAAGTATAACAAAGCTTTCATGCTCCAATCATAACCCTGTATGCCAGTGTTACAGTGACAATACTTCTGTTATGTTCTCCTTTTTTTTTTTTTTTTCTTTCACACTGAACACTGATTTCATGAAATGGTATGTTTCTTTCAAATAATTGGAGAACATAATTTGTGTTGAACACCAGTTGCTCTTGACAGCTAACTGGAAGATGTTTATTGCCAGGTTTCTATAGTGAGCTTTACTAAAACTATGGAAACAGTTGAAAAAATTATTTAATATAATACAAGCATGATGAATGTTTTGGTTTTATGACTTGCTACCTGAGTTTTTCCCCCCAACATTTATATTCTTTTTTCAGTGAGGGTTTTTTGTTTATTTGTTTGGGTTTTGTCTATTATACTTATCATGAGGACCTTCCAGGATGTATTTTCTTTGGAGTAAATCAACCATAAAGAAATATTATAAAATTGGAATAAATGTACTGGTTTGCAATAGGACACTCAACTTTAAGTAACAATTATTTGGTTGTTTCCAGTGTTAGACTTTAAAATTCATGTTATGTCCTATAAAAAGATGAAAAATTAAATAATAAACTTAAAAAGAAAAATCTTAACCTTTAATTGTCTTCACAAACCCACATATTTTAGAGGAGAATTGGGGAAGGAAAAATACTAAGAGTGAAATTCACCTTGTTTAACTTCAGCATCTAGAAAATAAGTATCTAGACAAAACTCACTTTCTAGTAATTGTCAATAATAAGTGCAGCTATACCCTGGGGGCAATTCACATTATTTATCTACTTTAAAAATGAATTAATCACTAGCTGGAAATTTATTCCTTTACCTTGATAAGGAGTTTTCATATGACTCTGACTACACATTTCAGAGTCCAAGTGTGTCTGAACATCCATTTTGAGCTATCAGATCTGTAAAATGAATATAAATCAGAACTTCAATTTTCATTTTGCAGTTGCATGAAACATGAAATATCTTCTGCTTTCAGATTAAGTAGATCATAATTGCATTTTATATTTGCTTATTTGGTTATTTTCAGAGAAGCTTGGGTAGGGGGAAAGACAAAGAAAAAAGTCTTCTTGGACTCTCATTTTTTGATTCACGTTTTGTACCTTTCAGAGTTTCTATTTTTTTTGTGTAACCATGTGTTGTACAAGAGTTTCCTACAATGGTGCTATGTTCCATGACAGGGAGGCACAGATCCCAAACCATTAGCTCCCAGTCTACATCTAGTATACATACTTTATGGCACAGCCTGTAACACTGTCAGATTAGTTATGCATATTTAACCTACAGGGATATTAAACTGCTTTTAACTGCACCCCAGGCAGATTTTTAACTTTGTCCAGTACACAGTTGTATCCTTTGTTCCTTAGTTTCCTTTAAGAACTTCTGTAGTCCTTTCAACTGAAAAGGAAAAAAAAGAAATGGAAGAAGACAGAAAGATAGAAACAAGTTTTCTTTCCTTTAAAACTCCTGTCTGCTGGAGATACAAGGTCGCTGAAATAGATCAGACTCTTATTTAATTTTTCACTCCTACATAATGTATATGATTGAATTATGGATACTTTCTTAATATTTAAGAGCTTAGAAAATATACAGCAATCATCTAATAAACACAGTATCTTTAGCTGGGGCAGATTAAAGCTCTAATGTGTTTAAAGTCAAGAAAATCTGCAAAGTTGTTGATTTAATGTAGGACAACTAAAGACATAAAGAGTGTAAACCATGCAAAAACCATTCTAAAAATGTGAATTTATAGTATTGAAATATCCATTTTTTATTTTTTATTTGATTTGATCCACTGTAAGCTTAGCTTCAAATACCCCAAGAAAGCAGTAAGCTGTAACAAATAAAGAAAAAACCCTCATATGGTTGTGCTAGATCTATTTTCTCACATAATCTACAGTTTTAAAATCTATTGACACACAAAAATTTCATAAAAATTATTGTAAAAATATTTGTCTCCACTCAGAATACACTTTCTCTTCTTAATTACTAATTATAAGAAGGGTTAAGAAATTTTAAATGGCTTTTTCATATTCTGAAAATTCTGACAAGTAAACCAGATTTTTGACCACCATGAAATACAGGAATATAAATTCACAGTTGGCTTTATTTTTTCATCCAGTAAGTAACTTCACTGTTTCCACTGAGTAAATGGGGTGCCAGTCAGGAGAACTGACTCGTTTAATGAAATGTGAGCTCACACATTATAGTGTCTAAAAAGCTGTTGTATACTCCAACCAGCTTAGTACCTAGCACTTAAAGTGGCAACATTTTATTGAAGTACTGTAATAGCAACTTTGTTAACTATCCACAACTGTCACAAATATTTTCAATCAACATTTTACTTCCTGAAGCCAAGCCGTGTAAAACTTTCATTATAGAAAGCAAGCCCATGCAAAACAAGATTGTGTCGTGTTTCATTTGTGAATGCAAAACTCATCTCAGTTTTCTGGCAATATCTGGAGCACAGGGAAGATTTTGGTAATGTATAACTGTCCCTTCTGGTGAATTTATTTTCTTTCTTCTAAGTCTTGAAAATAAAACCACAGTGCCCATAAAGTGTGTCGTTTTTTCTAGGTTATCATAAGCTCTTGGCAGATATATTTTACTTTTAAATCACTATTTATAAAGCTTTCTCTTGTAAGAAAGGACTGCATCTCAATAAAGGTGAGAGAGGCAAACACAACTGCCAAAAATGTTTAGTCATCTAAAAGAAATGTGCCCAGCCTCTTCCATTTTTGAAAGACTGCTTTCTCATTGCATTATCTGCTTGTGCTTTACATTCTTTTCTCATATAATCTTTTGGAGACAAAAGAGGGAAAAAGGGAAGGCTGTGAATTTCCTGCCAATCAAAAAAAAATCCTTATAAAAACCCCATTAGCATTTGGAGGTGACTTTTCCTCAGTAGCTTCTTTAGAGAGAGACTGGAGAGAATCCTCCTAAAGAAATATAGTTGGGAAAAATAGTCAGTGGGTACCCAAAGAAATAATGTATTGTCATCCACTTCCACAAAGGCAGGAATCTTTTCTAGGTAAATAATTTGTCCCACGTGCTCTCTTGTAAGAGGTGAGTCTCTCTGAATGTAGTAAATGAGGATAATTAAGAAAAGATTGTCAATTGTTGTTGGGGTGTTTATTTATTTATCTATGTACCTATTTATTTATTTATTGTTTGCTCTGAGTTCTATGGCTTCCCACATTCTGGTGTTTACCCTTTCTAAAGCTTGCTTTGGTTTGTTTTTTTTCCACTCTGATCTAGATTTAAAAATGTCCACAGTGATCTCTAACAAAATTTTGCTACCTTTTGAACAATTTTGATTTTCGGTATCTCCTATAAATATAGATTGATTATATGGTATTTTTCTGTATTCTTATATCTAATTTTTTAGGACTTGGGAGAATAATCAGAAAAGATATCCATTGTGAAATTATGTGAACAAAAGTTACACAGAAATAATATGCTAGTAAATATGGCTTTTATTATTTCTTATTGAATACATTGTTTTATTGTTAAAACCCAGTAACAAACAATGAGCTACACATATCTAAAGGATGCAAACCGTATCATGCTAAATTTTTAATGGAAGAAATAAGGATTTGAGGGAGATCAAATCTTTCCATCTCCTTTTTGGAAGCAGAAAACTGTATTTCATTGTAAAAAGTTGCCAATACTATTTAATTTGTATAACAAAAGTATTTAAAGTCCCAGTGCACTAACATTATAATACATATGTAAAATCCCAAGAAATACTTCCCAGTAGTTTCTCTGGATTTACTGTTTCCCTCTGAGTCATTTATTTCTGTTGATTAGTCCTAATCATGTGACCAGACAATGGAAGCAAGAACACCAGTAGGTGCTACCTGTGCATAGTCTTTTGTGGCTCAATCAAGAATTAACATCTGTTAGTTCAAATGTGCTGTAAATATTACCAAACTTGAAGACAATCCCAAGAGAAGCAGAAGAGACACCCCCTAGGCTTTATATATATATATATATGCACATATACAAAATGTATCTTAGATATTATATAAAAGCTCCAATATACGCAATAGGACATGAATAGTGGTATAAAATTTGTGGAGGAAAAATAAAATCACATCATTCTCTCATTGTTACATCAGATGCCTGTAGAAATCTAAAAAGTAAAAGTTTGAATAGTCCTAGAAGCCAGAGCTGTGTGCAACACTCATTAAGGACTCATTAAGACTAAGGAATCACAGTAACTGTAGAATTCAAAGACAAAGACTTCAATTAACTTATTGCACCAGCTTCTAGGACTATTCAAACTTTTACTATCACGTTACCTGTCCCAAAAATACGACTCAGGATTTACAGTGACAAGATAAGAAGTGTTACAGGTAGCTTCCATTCACAGGGATTGTCCCTGTCTCCCTTTTCCCCAAGTATTGCACCAGCACATCTGCTCCCACAACGAGCCAGTTCATGGAGGAAAAACACCAGGGGAAGAGGAATGCACGTCTGGATTTGAGGGCAAGAGGAACTGGGCCACAGCTTGCAACAGCAGATCAGCAGATCTACTAGTTACACTGCCAGGCTTTTGCACAGACCTGAAGAGAGGAGTGCAACGTACACTGCCTCAGGCTTGGTGAAAACTGTAAAGCTTAGATCTGTGTGGATTTATTTTTTCTGTTATTATTTCCTATTGGAACACCTAATGCACAGTAAAGAAAATCAAAACATGCAGAAAAAAAGGAGAAGGATCCTTCTTTCTGCAGAAAAGTCAGTCATTTCATTACTTATCCGCAAATACTCCAGTTCAGGTTTTCTTCTTTGTTTGATCCCCAGATCTGTACAGATCTAAGCTTCAGCCCACAGAATATTGTACATGTGCCCTTCTGAGCACATACCTGGGAGTCTACTTCTATGGAGAGGAAGGGTGTGATAAACTGGGAGAGAATAAAAGGGAAAGGAAACCAACCAAGCCTATAAATAGAAAGTGGGACACTGAGCAGGAGTACAACAGCCAGCAGTCTACAAGGATAGCAGGTAGATAAGATGATTTTTCCTTAAGCTAGTAATTAGGAGTGGAAGAACCAGCTGTGAGAGAGAGCAACTTGTTTTTTAGAACACTGTCTATCAAGTCTTTCAGTATCCCTGTTCTTTATCCAATTATTCATGAGTACTTTCTTACATACACACACCCATCCCCAAGAAGAAAATAAAACAAAATAAAAAAAAAAAAACACCAAACCCAACGAGATTTTCATAACAAAAGATTTATTCCTAAAATTAATTTATCCATAAATAACATCATACAATATTGTTAATTTCTTTATCTACTCACAAGCTATCAGGTAAGTTACTAGGCCAAAAAACACTTTTCAGGAAGCTATTGTGATAATTTGCTATCATGTTCTGTGAAATTACCTTATCCTTGCACTTCAAAAGTCTTGTTTCTGTATTCCAGGTCTTACTCAAATAAAACATGCCTGTTATGCTGAGTTGTACAGTATTTTTAGTGGAAGACTGGTTTTTGGAAGAAATATGAGTCCATCAAAAAATCTCAGTTAATTTGAATGTTCTCAAACTGACTTAATTCCAAATCTTACAAAATGAAAGATTAATAATTATATTTCCACATTACATTAACTTTATATATATATTAACACACGGATATAGATATCAAATAACCTTCTCCAGATATTGGAAGGTTGAAACAATACAAAAACAATGTCTCCAAAATAATATTTTTTATAAAATTAGAATAAGTCAGAGTTATTGGCATGAATACTATATGCAAAGATTAAAAACCCCCACAATATGTAAGGATGATGAATATCATTGTCCAGTAAAATACATTCATGTTTGATCAACAGATCTACTAGTGATGCTGGTTTACCACTCAATATTTTAAGGAGACAATATTTTAAATTCATTGTTTCAAAGATTACCTTTCTTTTTATTTGTCAAAATATTAAATCTGCAACAGAAATTTATGGCAACTAATCAAATTCATATAATTCGGGAAAAAGAATTTTAAAACCTTACTTTCCCTCTTTTCTTATCAAAATATCATATTTTTTTCACACTTACTTGCGACTGAAGTGGGTCATGCATAAAAACTGCCCAGTTACGCAGTCCTCAGTCTGTGAGAGTATTTTTTTCCTTACTAATCTAACTTCTCAATCTCTCCAAAGCCGAAGCTTCTAAAGAAAATTAGGTCTTCATGAAACAGATTCCTTGTTTTTCTCCAAAACCAAAGGTCTATTATTGTTTCTGTTGTGCTTAGTTTTCATACAAGAATTTTGCCAGGATTTGCTGATTAAATCAACCAATTTAAACCATATCAATACTATATTAAATATATTCACTATTGGAATGTCTAAACAGTTTCCACTGACCTCATGCTAAGGTATTTTTAAAAATGTGCATTCAAATTAAATCTGACTACAAATACATACTTTTTACATTGGGTTTAATAATTTTTAGAACAACTCACCAATGAATCTTTTTAAGGGTTGCATATCTATTACTGGGAGTTCACAGACCTGAAATCGATCACAGAGAAATCTATAATAAGTTTACCAGTTAAAACACGAATCTTTTCCTGGGGATTCATTTATCTGTGCTTTACTATTTTTCTGTGCTTATTTGTTTGGAGCTGATTGATATTTCTATAAGAAAAGTATAAAGGGGCATGTCTTTTGACGATACTTTTATTACACAGTCAGCACAGCAGAATGATGATAAAGTCATAAAAAATACCAAAATATCTTTCCATGTCAAAGGACGCTTTCTGGGAGTGCTGTTAGAAGAACCTGTCATGACTTCAAGATCTGTTTCTTCGGATGGCTGGGAGACAGTACAACACATCATAATGTGACAGTCCCCTTGAGGGTCCAACACGCGTTAAGGGAATTCGCTCCCTAGAATAACAAAACAAGCCGTTTTAAATTCTATTAAGGCCATAACCCTGACACAAAACTTCATTTTTCCTTCCTTGACCAGAATTCTGGAATGGAGCAACTCAATCTAACCTGTTGAAAAGGCCAGTTCAAGCCAAGAAAGAAATTCAAAAGACATTTTAGGTTGTGATACCCAATCTTGCCAGCAGTTTGAGTTAAATGAGTACTTAATTACCAAGTATCACTTGATGCACTTTCAAATTATGCATAGAAATTAAAACAGAATTAATTTTTTTGTAAAACTAAGGAGGCTGAGAGGAAAGATTCATCTTAAAATGTCATCTCAGAATCCCCAATAACGTGATGTCAATAAAATTCAGGTTTATATACCACATCAAGTTCATAACACTTCCTGCAAATAGCATGTGAAACCTCATTATAACTTTAACTTCCTCAGGTGATAAAGGTCATATTGTAAGCAGTTATTCTTTAAAACTTTTTGAAATCAGCAAAATGTCTTCTGTAGAAAAACTGTGTTAAAACAGCTGATCTATATTTTCTATAAGATCCTCAAGGATTTCAACATACAGATAGACAGAGTAAATTGAATAGAAGGGAAAGTTAGGCTGAAGTATAGCAATACTGAAGAAAAGACATGAAAATACAATTAAAAAAATCATATTATTGAAAAAACTCTGTACATGGATGAAGTGCCTGCATGAATTATTGTGTTTAGCTGAAATATATACTCCATCTGCAGTGTAGGCAGATTCCCACCTGAAATAGGTCCTTAAATTCAAATAATATGGTTTGGTTTTGATGAACTGGTTATTATTTTATCACATTTTTTATTGCAGATTGTGCATTTCTTACTCTAGAGAGACAATTATCCTTAATCATGATTTCCTTCTGTTACATTGTTTTGTTGAATTATAGTTATTTTCTATGCTTCATCTCATGATTATAATGGACTTACAGTCTAAGAAATAGTAATTTTGAGTGTTATTTAACATGTTGCTTTTCCCATTTTGGACCCTTTTTCCATGCTAGGTGTGGTGATACAGAATCTTTCTCTTCCTTTGAAACTGCACAAGGAGCCCAAAGTGATCTCCTCGCCTAAGAGAGCCACGGGAACAATGATTCTCCTGGCTGTGACTATGGGGTGATGGTGTGACTCCACCATAAGCCCACACAACCTTATTTCACTCAATCTCAGAAGCTTTTGCCCTCTGGACCCAGAAGAACATTATATGACTATAATACCAAAGAAAAGGCTTATGAGTTGAAAGGATTTTGTGAATCCCAGTTACAAGTGTATTACTGAGTCTTCCTTCTATTACTCTGGGCTTTAGCATTGTTAGAATTTGTTAAGAGTGTGGCCTCCTTCCTTATAGCCTTGCACTGTTGTAATTGAATTAGCATCAACTAATTGTTGCATCTTGATTAGACTGCTGAGATTCTAAGAAGAAAAAGTGTATACTTTTTTTTTCCTCCAAACAGCTATTTGACTAACGTTTGGATCTACATATATATATTGAAATCAACAATAAGAACAGACTCTAAATTCAACAGCAAGTATGGTATGAGGTCAAATACAGAAGTAGGCACCTACATTTAGGTATTTATATCACCTATTGTACCTAAGAAGAAGCTTGAACATAAATGCTCAGTGACATTTGAGATGCCCTAGCATACATATATGATTTGACCTTCATCTGGCATTACAGAAAACATGAATATTTCCAACATTTTGTGTAATATATTCCAGTTTCATATATGTATCTTTGTGAGTGATCATGCAATCAATATCACTGCTCGGGCAACTGAGTCAAATTCAAGGTTTGCATTGGTTGTGATGGGATCTTAGATATGCAGTTTACATGTACATGTACCTTTAGATGTACACGGACTTCATAATTTCAGTTATGTCTAAGACTTTATACAACAGTAACATTGGCCTTACTTAATAATTGCGTCAGCTTTAGACAGTACAAATTCACATGACATTAAACTTCATAGTTTTCACCTAATCTTTTACTTCCTTCAACCAGATTTATTTTGGGTAAATATTTCTACCTGTACAACTTTGAAGATAGTGGGTCTTAAGCTGTCAGATAAAGGTTTAAACGTGAAGCATTGTGATGAGCTCTAAACCTGACTAGAAAGCAGGAGTCTTAAAGATGTGTGGTTGCTCTAGGGTTCTGAGGGATCTCTAGAAGCAGCAGATGAGATGAAGACAGTTTACATGATCTACCATCCCCTACGGTCTTAGTTGCTCCAACTGGTAAACAGTGAAAGAGAATGTATCAGCTGATGTCACCAGTTTTGAAATATATATTGAGTAAGTCAGCTTTATGGGAAGCTAAATCATCAAATTTGTAGACCCATCCCTCACATATAGGTTTTGGCTGGCTTACAAATTTAACGGTAAATAGCACAAGCAACATTTATATAAACTGGAAGATCTTGCTCTAGAAATCCTGAAAGACTTTCATGGAACTGAACACAAACTCCTAAACGCCTATATTTTATCTAGCATGTTTCAATTATGAATAAGATAAGTTTTTAAGCGAAGTCTTAAAGACAAAATGTTTGCTATGAGACTACCCATATGTAGCAGTGAGAATTACAACCAAAAGGTGGCAGCACTGTATACAGGAAACATTGGGTCTGTAAGACTTACTGTTGGGAGTCATGTATTTCTATACCTACTGTGATTTAAACATGTTTATGTGTCTCACTTATGTGAACAAGAAGCAGAAATTCCATTTTTTTTTCATGTTACTTAAATGATTTTCCACCTCCATTAAAATTTTTAAAGTCACAATCCATAGACAGAAAGCAGATATGCATATCATGAGAAAGTGGAATAAATGAATAAAAGTTCAGTACAAATTTTCTTCAGAGACACGAAGTGAAACTGAGAGGCTGAAATTCTCCATATCTCATAAGATTTAGCAATTCTGAAGGGGAAACTCTGTTGTAAGAAAATTTTTTATACTTAGATTAGCTACTCCATGTTCCTTTTCAGAATTTACAGAGCATACAGTTATTCTGTTGCAATAAAAAGAAAATATTAGTTTCTGGCAAGAGTGCTGAACTAAAATAAATTAATAAAATTAACTACAATTAGTGCACATAACCATTCTGGCTCAAAATAAAAGGTTTGTATTACATTGCCTTTTATTATGAAGAAACAAAATATTTATTTGCAACTTCTGTTTTTAAGAAATAGAAGCATCAACTTAAATTGTAAAAAATGAACTTAAAATTATTAAAGATTAACAAGAACCAAAAACAGGCAGTCTGTACAACACAGCTTCCTAATATTTCAGAATGAAATTCCCATGACATACTTCTGGTGTTGGAGCTAAACATGCCTTCCTATGTTGCTCTTCTGCAAATCCTCATAAAAAAAATAATAATTGTTCTCAATGATTTTCAGTCTAGTGTGATATAAGTTACACAAAATAGAATAATTTGAAATAATACTATTTAACATTCAGTTTTATGTAATTTCTTTAAAATTTTCTTTTGTTTTCAAAACCCTTCAGAAGTCAAGATCCCTTGCTCTCTTTGTATCTTTTATCTTTCTTACTATACTATAAGTGTTTGTTTTTCCTCTTTCTCAGTCGGTGTTTCAGACTGCTAATTAATAGCTCCCTAGTTAGTTCATTCCTGGGTCTTGGTAGCCTCACCACTTTATGCTGCATAAATTCAAGTTCATGCCTTTGAAGTCAATCAGCATTTTCCCCCTGAAATATATTCTTGGTTCTGCAAATGGTCTGCTCTGGGGGTAGCTCCCATTGTGAAATTTAGATGGGTCCCTCTGAGCTGTCAGGCACAGTTATAACACACTTTAGCCCCTAATATTTCCTCATATGTTTTCATAATGCTCTTTTACAGTTAGAGAAACACTGCTTTTATGGTCACCACTATGGTGACCAGTCCTATTAATCAGTTGCCATGACACAGAAAAATAAACATATTTTTGGAGCCATAGAGGACTCAAGGGCTCCTCAAGGACTCCTTGCCTCAAGGCCAAGTGCTGTGTGTGTAGCCAAGCTGCTCAAGAAGGGGTTGAGCATGACAGGTCTGATCACCACCCCTGTCAGTCTGCACAGGCTGGCCTTCAGGTTAGTGATCAGATCCATGCAGAATAGAAACTTGAAGTTGGAAAAATGTTAAAACTATGCCAGAAACGTGCTCATATTTTCAGTTCCCCATTTCTCCCCCAACTCAAAGATAGAGTATTTTTTTATGACACTTTTTGAAATTAGACAAGTTGTGATGGAGGCACTCAACACCTTCATGAAAGCAGGAGTAGTTTGGTCCAAGCTCCAAAGGACATGAGTCTTGAGCCATAGCTGGGCCAAGAACTCCTCTAGGCAATCCATACAGGAGCAGAGCGACATATCGAGCATTGATGTATATCAGTTGGAACACAAATCATGCAATAACACAGAAATAGTGGGTGGTTTTTCCAAGACTCATTTATCAAGGAACAAAGAAACTTGTGGTTACAAGGAGTCCCATACACACCTTTCCCATTGCATGCAAGTTGACTACATGTCAACTACTTTGTTACATAAATATAACAGCCTGATTGAGCCTTCTTTGAGCACTCCCTTCTAGGCAGTGTGATTCATGACTGTGATCAGCTCTTGAGCTGGGATACCTATCAACTTTGTTCCTAGAGACAGAGAGATCTTTTACCAATGACAGATCTTTGAATGAGTCCAGTTTGAGTTCTCCATACACTGGAACTGAACCACATGCCAGGTGACTCTCCCATTGAATGGGGATGCCTGTCAAAGTTAGAGATCCTTCCTTGGTGGAGACACCCCTTACCAGTAACAGCTCCTCAATAAGCAAATGATAGCATGCTGAATTAATGCTAATGAAATTGATACACAATATTAAATTGTAAAAAAGTTTGTATTTATAATTCCATTAGCCATAAACCATTGTCCATGTTGAAGACTAAGACTGGACCTAGCCACACATAAGCTCCGTCAAGAGTTTAGAGAGCAAAGGGATCCACTCTCAGCCTCATGACTCAATGGGAGGACCTCCATTACCCTTTTACATCTCTGATCTCTGTTTAAAAAATTCTAGATCAATTTTAACTTGGTTTTCTTTTGTATATTTTATCCTTGTAGTAAGGATTAGGTTGAGCTTTGTCACTGAATTTTGTTGTCACATTTTTATGACATCCTATTGAAACAATATTTGCCAATATGTCTGATGGGGATTCTTTAAGGTGTCCAAATCACTCATTTGTGACACCAATGAAAATATATGGGAAACAATGAGCAGGTTCAAGGACTCTATATATAGGGAACTCCAGAGGACAATTAGTAAAAGTTAATGACTTAGGAGACTCAGAACCAAAGGAGAGGCTCAATCCAAGTTACCTGCTAAAAATTTAACTAGGATAGAAATCCAATATTTTTCACCATATCAGTAAAAATAAGGCTGATAGACACTGACCTTCTGTGTTCCCAAAGAAATATTACATTTTTTTTAAGAAAAAAAAAAAAAAGACATTTACTGTGTTCATTCTTCTGGTTATCAGATATCAGAAGAGCAGAAAGCAACTTAAGTTCTCCCACATCTGTGCAAGTAGAGATAGATGGAGGAGGGCCATTTGAAAAGCTTTTTTGGCTTTCCTTGATTTAAAGTTTTTTGAGTAGCAGAGGAGGATACTGAAAGTTTCTCAATCTTTTAAAGAACAGGTGGAATTTAACCTGACCTACCGTAGAAGAGAACTCCTGGGAAAAAGGAACTGAGACAATACAAAACCACAGGTGAAGCCAAGGGAGCAGAGATAAAAGATGGACTCAAAAAATCTAATTTTATCCTGCACAAGCTGATTTCATAGAACTATCTCCATAGTATTTGGAAAGAATCTTTTTGAAACATAACATAAAAGAATCTAAAACTAGTGTCTTCTTCTGAATTACCTTCTTGAGTTTCCTGTCTCTTGCAAGTGACTATGCAATGATATGAGGGAAGTTAGTGCTTTTGGGCTAGAGTTCACAATTTGAGTGATATGAAATTTGCTGATCAAAAGAGAAAGAAAAAAAATAAGATTTTAACATTTAAAAGGCTATAATTAAAACTGATCTAAGAAGGTTTTCTTGTCCTTGAAAGCAAAAATAAACAGAAAAAAAATTACCAGAATTTTAGACACTGAGAGTGCTGAGAAATTCTCAGCAAATTATCTGTTTAGAATACATGATTTTTCTCTTTTAAAAATAAAATGTAAAAATAGTTAAAAATAACAATAATTTTAATATTTTTAGAAGAATGAAGAATAAAAATTTTTTAAAAATAAAAATGTTTATACTATATCGCTTGTGACACTTATGCCTTCTGCCACTGTTGGACTGAACCTCACAGTTCTTAACTTTCTTCCAAGAATATTCTATCTCAAAAACAGGTGCACAGTACATACAGAAATGGAATGAATATTTATATCTGTCTGTCCTTGTATAGATTTCATTAAAGGTCACATGAAATTCTCAGTGCTTCCTAATGTGTACAATTATGAGACATCCATCAGATCACTGGCATTTCTACATTCAACTGTGACTACACTCAATATTTATGCCTGTCAAAGATGCTCAGGCAGCAGAGGAGCAAGTTTACTTAACTATGTTTCTGTGTGAGTGTGACTGCAGGTGTGTTTACATGTATGCATTTTCACACGTATTGATATATGTATTTATACATTCACTCAAACACAATTATTGTTCTGCCTGGGTGAATTTCATCAAGTCTCCTCATGAGTATCTGTAGGTGTTATTAATTTAAAAATGCATCATGAAAGGAACACACAGAGACTCTCTATTTTTCATTCTCTCTTGATCTGCTAAACCAGCCACACAAATAAACAATCTCTTCCCACTGAACCTTAACTCCTAGCACCTGAAAATGAAGAAGTAGGGAACTGCTAGGAAACTGTTACCTTCCTTCTGCTATTATATTTGGAGGGTTTAAAAATTATCTCCAAATTTTAGTGTCGAAATATTTGTCAGAGATGTTGCAAAATGGCAAAGTAAGCAAAAATCAAGCAAATAACAGATGTAAATTTGCATAGTAGCTTTGATCGGAAATTATCCAGAAATCTTACGGAATGTTTAAATGAATTCATTTATGCACTTGTCTTTTTAATCTACTAATAAGCATTTGGTCTATTAAATGGAAAATCTGTTTTTTTTTGTTGTTGTTGTTGTTTGTGGTTTTTTTGTTTTGTTTTGTTTTTTTGTTTGGTTTTTTTTTGTCCAGAAGCTTAGTAATTGTTTATTATTTGGGGTATTTCTTTAGTGCTACTAAATGAGATATGTGACTTGCAAAATTTAACTTGTGGCATTCGTTAGCTGATGTATTCAAACAAAAAGGAGAATACATGTGTTTTTATATATGGTTGATTGTTTGTTCGTTTATTTTAATTTGGAGACATATTCAAAGATCTGTGAGCTACAAAAAATATTTTCCTTTTTGATCTTGGACCATAGGTTTTATTTGCAAATATAGCAAAACCATTCAAGTATAATATATCAGTTTTTACATGGTTAAAGACATTTTAAAGCGTTGTTTTCCTCCACTTTTGTCTACAACCTAAACTAGCCTAAGCTTATTTTCTTATACTAGATAATACTAGATATACTGGATAATACCTATACTGGATAAAAGCAATTTATGGAATTAATGAAAAATATTTCATATGAAATTTTCTAGAAATTCAAATTTAAATATACAATTTTACTATACGTGCAATATCCTTAGCACACTATTGTGTTCTCAACTGCAACAGAGGGGGTTTATCTTGAAAAATAAATGTGATACAACCTTGCAAGAAGAAAAGGGTAACGCTCATTTTTATAATTCCAAAGATAATCAGCTTAAGAGATCAGTTTGAGCCTTGCTCAATTTCAGATGGGAATCAGTTTGGCTTTCTTAAAGACAGCTCACTTTTTTGTTTTTTATGTCCAGGATCTGAAAACTAGAGAAAATTGTGTGGTTTTCTACTGAGGAAAAATAAACAACAGACATTATATTTCTTTAAATATATTTACAGAAGTTTTAGGGAATTAGGACTGAGGTTTTCAAAGTAAATTTTTTAATTAATATTCACTGCTGAAGAAAGCCTTAAAACATAACAAGGGTGCTGTAAAAAGAAAAAGTAAAAAAGCAAAAAATAAACATGAATTCTGTCCCAGAACAGTAAACCTGGAAAATTTTAAGTCTGGAAACATATTTTCATCCAGACTGTTTAAATTAAGGTTTGTATTTTATTAAGATTGAGCTTTAAAACGGTTCTCTAAAGTAAATTTATCTTTTGAAATGTTATGTACAGATTTGAATGTGAAAATCTGTAGCCTGTAAATTCACAGAAATATTACTATTACTAGCTTTGTTCAGCTAATCTGTAACTCAGAAGAAAAAGGGATTGCAGCCTATGGGTGACAAGCCAATATACCAGATATGATATGGGACCAAAATTACCATTCCAAGTAATAGTAAAGTGTACCAGTGTATTTCCTAGAGAACTGACGATGTAGAAACAAATGGTTAACCTTGTTTTATCACATTTCAGATTAGAGACTGGAAAATTTTTGTCCAGCATGGTAACAGAAGAATTTCCCAGCTTAAAACTGACATTAGTCTCAGCTCTTGGGAGCAAAGGGAAGAGAAAATTCAGTACATACTAAGCCCTTACTCTTGTAATCTGAATTGAAGGCTTTTTGACAGCTTTTGCCATGCAAGTGTGGAGCCATTCAATGATTAACACTCAGCTACACCAGTCATCTAAGACTTTGCCAGCACCATTCCTTTCAAAATTACTTTTCAAAACTGACAATCTTTATCCATTAGTGATTTGTGGAGGTTTAGAAAAAAAGAATATTTACTGTTTCTAACAGCCCTAATTTTAACCACTTGAAAGTGAAGTCTTTTGATTTAAATTGTCATCTACTAAGTAGCAAGCTACTAATTTCAAGGACTTTGCTAACATCTGTTTTTCTTACAGTATCAGATACAAAAGAAATGGCATTTTTTGACAGAAATGAAAAGTTACTTCTCAGTGTTGCCTCTTACACTATTGAATAATGTATAAGATCAGCATCTTGAGGTATTATGGAGTATAAAAGGGATATGTTGACTATTAAGGATTATCAGTATACAGTATATCACAGGGTAGAAGATATGAGGGGCAACTTGAGACAGATTAAAGAGAATCAGACAAAAATCAAAACTGCTTATTCACAACATCCTGCTGTGATAATAATGAAAGAGGATGAGTTTCATCCAAACACACTGAAAGTTACAAGCCATAACACAGCTAAAAAGATAATATATAATGAGAAGAAGTCATTTAAATTTTATTGCTTTCAACATTTTTTAAAGATTCAAAACTTGCAGATCTTGTAGCAGAAGTGCGTGAGATGAGGAAGTAAGGATTTAAATGAAGAAACAATAACGTTTCCATAAATTGAAGCTGGAAAATAATGAAAAAGGGACAGGAAGAAATGGAAGAAATAGGATATTTGTGATGTTAGCATCTTTGGAATGAACTGCACTTATAAAAGATCCACTGTACTCTTTATAAGTTTATACTGAGGTTTTTTAAGATGTTAACATGATTGCAAATATATTTGTGACACAAAAAATAATTCTTTGTAGGAAACCTGGAAAAATTATGAGTAGGAATAATAATACTGCCTGAAGTATTTACATTTTTTGATACAGAGAGGAAAAAATTTCTTTTAAGAACTTGAGAACTCTTTTTTCTATCCTCTCCTTACACTTCATAGATTTTTCTTGTTCCTGATAAGATTGCCATGAAGTTAGCTAAGCCAAATCTTCAGTTTTAATTATGCATACTACCTTGAAGATGTTAGAAGATATCTTATCACCTGCAAAGATGGGCATCAATTATGTACGTGTGAGCCAGATTTTCTAGGAAGTTAGAATGACAGAATGTGATGGAAAATACCATGTTTGAACATTTTCTCATCCTCTCTCCCCTGAGAGTTTTCCAACAGTTATAAATTGTTCACTGGTTTTGATCACTGATTTAGTTGCAACACTGGTAAAAATAAATAGCTTGTATGTTTTTTGAAAAGAAAGAAAAAAACAAAAAACCTTGAAATCTCAATTATTTTATTATTTGAAACTTTTGAACAGATTGCTTGAATTCTAAGAAAAATGAATTAATGTTTTTATTTCAGTTTTCACAATTGTGAAATTGCTTGTGCATAATAGGAGAAACATGCAAAGAAAAACCAGCCCTTTTTTGAAGCCTTTTCCCCCTCTGATAGTTGCTACTTGTAAAAAGGAAAATCATCACTAATGTGATCAAATTTAACTCACAAAATTAATTATGGCAATTTGAGGGAAAGCAGTTTGCTAATAGTATTAAAATGCACAACAGTCTGAACTAGATTTTTCAAAAGCAAGATGAAATAGTGTTTTAGTTAATAGATTGGAGTACTTTGTTTCTATGCTAGGCTTCACTGCTTTCAAAAGAAATTCTGTCAGCCCTAGAAGCCAAAGACTTCCTTTAGAAGTGTACTAGCATTATGTATTTAAGGCCAGTGAAGACTTAGTGGGTGAACCATTCTTTGAAACATGCAGCATTGGTCAACCAGAAGTGTTCTTGATTTTGGATTATACTCAAGTGAAAGAAAAGAAAATAGTAGAAATGAAAGACTAAAAGAAAAAAAAATTACATTTTAATTTTCACGTAAAACAATTTTCATTAGAAAATTAGGCAAATTAATAAAACATTTTATTTCAAAATGAGAAAAGCATTTGGATTAACTCCAAAAGAGATTTTTTTTTTTTTAGTTCAATGACCAGACTCCAATTGTTACCATAGTTGTAATTCTGGATAGCTATGTTATTGCTTTAAATGTTCCCCCAGGATCTAGTTTCAGCAGTAGTCTAAGCTAGGACATCGTATAAAATTATTCATTTTCTGGAAACATTTTTCATTTAGTATTTCTGTTTTACTTAATGAGTTTTTAATTCTAAGTTAAAGAAAGCTGCCCCATCACCGTATCATAGGATAGTAAAAAGAAACAGAAAAATAGAAATAATTGAATATGTTATATAATATACTTTTTCTGGGAGAAAATATTACCAAAAAAAAATTCAGAGAGGGACACCTGAAGCTGTTTTATATTATTCTTGAATTCAGCAGACAACAAATACCAATACTAAAACCAGAAAATAGACAAATAAACAACTCCCCCAGGTTTTACAAGGCAAAACAATTTTTTTCTTCTATAGTGATGATGTAAAATAGCAATTCTAATTTCATGGTCTGTGTTTAAAATAATAACTTATGAAGGAATAAATCATAGAATATACTGAGTTGGAAGTGACCCACAAGGATCATTGAGTCCATCTCCTGGTCCCACACAGGACGCATCAAGAAACACATCATGTGCCTGAGAAAATTCTCCAAATGCTTCTTGAAAAATGAGATGTTTATGAAGTGTCAGATTTCAGATTTTTCAAGGCTATCTCCAGAATTTTCACTTATAAAACAAGAAATATTCCTATGTTTTAAAATTTCTGATGCGTAGACTTTGAATATACAATAGTTGCACACATAATTGCCCGTAGAATTTTAAGCACAGGGTTCTACTTACGCAGCGAAGACATACAATGAAAGGTAAGACATAAGTTTATAAAGAATTTTTGGAAAAGCGGTCTACATCTTCAGGGAATGAAATCCAAGAGCAAAATTTTTAGTATGCTGTGAGAGACAAAATTATCTCCCTAAAACGTGTATTTTTTTCACAATTCTGATTTGTTTTTTTGAACAAAGACAATATTGCATAAAGCTATTCAACAACTACTGTGCAAAGAGATTATGAAATGAGATTGCTTCTGCAGGATTTCACATGAAGGCTAAAACTTCTGATGTATTGGTCAGTGTTTGAATACATAGTATATTCAAACTTTCAAAGACGTTTCTTTTCTTTTAGTATGTTTTCAGTGGTACCTGAATCATAACATCCTGGTCTTATCTCAAGAGCTGACAGTGGTCTGACTCAAATCAATTCTATGGTAGGACATGAAATTAGCATGCATCTGAACAGAATGTATGCCAAAACGTGCCCATCCTTCACATGTTAGTAAGTCAGTGCATGGAATTTAACTTATCTACATATAGCAACCTGATCTATTTCATTCTCACAGGCACCGAAGACCATCTAAAATACCTTAGGATAAGCAAAATATGAGTTGGCAGTTACAAATTAGGACCTGTGGGGAAGCTACATCCTGTGTCAGCATCTGGAGACATGCAGGGTACCACTTGTTTAGTATTTGATATTTATAAGGGGAAAACTAAGTGTTGCCTCAAAAATTTTAAAAAATATTAACAGTACCAGTTGATAAATCTGTAAGGTTTGGTTTGTTTTCATATCTTCTGCTTTATCAGATAAATGTATATTTCAGATTTTAATTCTCAATCAGGATGAAAACCAATTTTGAAATACTGGACCTTATAGTAAAAGACTATAGAAGAAAAGAAGTTTAGAATTGGAGTCAGTTATTTATTGTATAAAGGTAAACATCATAGTAATTAGTGAACTTGGAAGACTGAACACTGGTTCAACAGGGAAAAGTTTAAAAAAGGTAAATACTGTTCCTTGGGCATCATCTGAACAACGATTGCAGTGGCAGCACTTTTAAAAATGGTTCTGTATTATTGACTCATTTTAACACGATGAGAATGAAACCTTTCACCTTATTAGTCAGTATGTGGCCTGTGAAAAAAGGTGACAACATTTTCAGGTAGCTGAAGCTGGTGAGGGAAGTTATTCAGCAAGGCAGATACCATCTTGTGTCAGACATCTTAGCAAAACACAGTTGAAGTTTTTTAACAGCTCATATTACTTAGTTCATTCCCTTTCTTCTCTTTCTGATCACTGCTTTGGCAGCATCAATTATATTACTGAAAAGCCCATTTTCATTAAATGGCTATGTTGATTTGGAGTGACAGTGCTTTTCAGTCACATTAGTAAATGAGCATTTCTCCTCAGCAGTTCTCTGAGAAGTGTCAAGAAAAGATAATACTTTCAAAACATTCTAGAATTACACTCCTGGAGTTGTGAAATAGATGGATTACTACTACTACTGTGTTTTCTCTATGGGTCATAATACAGGCTTAATAATAATAATAATAATAATAATAATAATAATAGTGATAAGAGCAGCAAATTTTAACCCTAGAAAACATTTGCAGGAGGTGGGGGGAGGAAAGGTACATACAAGGAATATTTTGTGTAATTTTAATGACCATCACAATTAAGATGAGGAGATTAATTCTGCTTCTACCATGTTGTTATGTCAGATGCGCAGTGAAGTTCTGTGTTTGGTGTGCGCATCACTTGTTCTATCCTCATATAAACATTTGACTGTTTGATTGCATGACAGTCCTCAGCAACAGCAAAGAAATAATAAAAAGAAATTCTCCAGTTACTTTATGCTCAGATTATACTTCATGGACTTTTCTATGAAGACAAGTGATGGTGGATAAGGGAGAAAGTTCCTGATAGTATTTATTTAACTAGATTGCTACAATTTGGGTAATAACTTCTCTTGAGGCAAGTAACTTTCTTATATCACCCAATGTGGTGAAAGAAACAAAAATAATTTCTAGTCCCTAAATGGCAAGCAGCAAATCAGACATGAGGCATTTCCATTGTTCAGTTTAAAATCACTGTAGGCTAGCCAGTTTTGAGACTACCTGTGCAATTATTGTATGTGAGTTACTGTCATCCTAGTTGTGGTATTCTGAGAAACAGATGGGAATTGATAATTTAAAGTCAGGAGTGGCAACCAGTTCCTGCTCAGAAATTTCACAAAATCTTCTCCTTAAACAGCAATAAGAAGTGAATAACTCCTCAGCTACTTGGTATGGAGTCAGATGGAAAAAGAACAAATATTCAATCTTTTACCAATCCTTCCCAAAAGTGACACTAGTACAGGTCTTAGACCTTTCTGGTTTAACATCATATACTTGTGTGTATTTGCAAAAATATTCATGAGAACAGAGAGAACGTAAAATAAAAAGATTATGATTTGAAGACCAATATGGATAGCAGAAGGGATGAGTCCCTGAGCTAACAAATCTGTGTTCAGTCAAGCAAATTTATTATAGAAAACAAACAAAAGAGGTTAGAGCTTTTTTTTCTGCTTGGTAATCTCCCTTGCTTTCCCACAACATTAAGTTCATAGAATCATTTAGGTTGAAATAGACTGCAGAAATATTACTATAGTTCACTAGATGCTGACTTCTCTTCCCTGCAGGAACATCTTTGCTGCTCTGGGAGGATCAGACATAAAGCTGTGTTACTTCCTGCTATGCAGTTGATGTAGTCACCAGTTTGTGGCATCACCAGCCAAAGTCAGATATTTGTCCCCATGCTTCTCTCCCATCTCCAGGATCTTCTCCCAGTTTAAAGAACTTTCCTCCAGCTAGAATCTTCCCCTTATTCTTTCTGGAGCCCTTTCTTCTTTCCATAGTGACTTCTTTGCTTCAGAATCCTTTATTTTTTCATAACGCTTTATTTCTGGAGCATCGAGTCATTGGTTTATATAATCAAAAATAGACTGTGAGCACAAACGAAAGTTCTCAGTTTTGTAATTTCTGGTGGTTTTGTCTCCTGTCTCTCTTAAGTAAAAAATTCATTTTTGTTTAATCCAAGTGTTTTCAAAATTCACAGCCAGCCCATACCAGGGACAGCTACGAATTATTCTTCTTCTCCTTGAAAACTTAAGAATTCAGTTTTGCATATTTATCCACAAACATCCAGGTAATTTCCATGAGTTTACATCAAAAATTAAAGATTTCCTTTTTTTTTTTTTTTTCTTTAAAATTCAACACATTGGAGAGAGCCTTTTCCCAATGAGCAGCTTACCTCTTAATAAATGGAATTCTGGAGAGAAGGGAGAAATCCTTTCCATTTACATCTTAGTTGTGAAGTGTTGGTCCACACAATGCCAAGTCAATGTCTTGATCATTTTGTTTTCTGGCTTTGCAAAGTCTGCTAGTCCAAGACACAAGTTTCTGCTAAACCAGAGGGAGTGAGGAATTTGACCAGAATGTTACCACCTGTAACACATATTGAGCTACTGATTAACTCTTTACATGAGGAAACATGGATTTTTCATCTGGGTCCTTCCTGAACTCCAGAAGAGGCAGCCCGAAGTTTTTTTCCTGAATAGACTGAAACTGTGTATCATTTGGAGTCTTTCAGGTTTGGAAAGAGCTGAGCAAGTTTTACTGAGGAAAGTTCATCAGTAAATACATATTTTATCAAGGTGTCTAAACTCACACACATGCCCAGGCTTTAGCAAAAGACAAAAAAAAAAAAAAATTAATTCTCTTCCTATTTAATTTTTATAAATTGTTTAGCTTCTGAATTGATTCACCAACTGCATCAGCTGAGAGATCCAGTAAAAATTCTCATGAAACATCTTTCTTTGCAACCACACTAATTGAATGGGAGGAAACATTTCAGACAGTTCTGTGGCTGTTAAAAAGAATACAATACTCTAAAGAAAGGGACTACAATACATTGCATCCTATATCTGGTTCCACATAGAGTAAAAATGCATCGAGTATCTTAAAAATAATAGGAAAAATAGCATTAGAGTTTTTAATATTCTATCTACAGACAGACAGAATCCACCTTACCATCTGTCCATGTTTTAGCCTTTTTTTGTAGGAATGATGGATGGGTTTACACCGCAATAAACTAATTAATGGTATGATCAGGTTTCACATAGGTTAAAATTTTCAAAAGAAAATATAAATATTTAAGTGGTTTAAATATCTGGATTCATCAGTCACACTTCTCTTATTTCTATTACTTTTGGGTTTGGGAGGGGGGGTGTAGCGTTTTTGGGTTTTTTTAATAGTTTTGGTTTTACCATAGATTCTACTAGGAAGGTTGTAAAAGGCTTTGAGGGGAGGATGTAGCTATTTTAATGAAAGATTTAACTCATATTCCTACACATAGTCTGATAAGAATTTCCTAACTAAGGTGGGTGATGTAACTGTTTAATTTCTTTGCTGCTTACTGTATGTCCTTTTTATGTTGTGTTCTGTTCGAAGCATATGGCAAAGCAGCAAAAAAGGCAACCACCTGTTTACCTTATCCTTGGATAGTACTTTCCGAATTAAGTGAAATTGCATAGCAGGAAAAAGGAATTGCTACTTTTCTGTAGCCAGATGATTATAAGGTAATGTGGTATCACACAAATAAAGACTGAGAGAAAAAGAGTCAAGAGGGAGGAAAAAAAAAGAAATCTTATTGGAGAGGGACGTTGTTGCAGTACAGTAAGACCCCGAGAATCTCCGTACTCAGATCTATGCAAAAAGCAGAGCCTTACACAGGAAGAACAAAGAAAGAAAAATGGCTGATTTTATTTCAGGCTTTTCCATAAATACAATTCTATTTCTTCTATTCTGTTTCAAATTATACTTAATCTCAATGTATTTTCTAATACATGCAGGTAAATTTTTTTAAGGATGACAATATGTGAAAGGAAAAATGTTACAGAAATCTACTGAAAGGAAGGGATATTTTACTCCTTCTACATATAGGACTGTTCAGTTGCTTATTTTTTGGTAGAATTTCTAGGTGTGGTCTAGCTCCACATGAGCAGATTTTGGTCTGACGAAAAACAAACAAAAAAAAAACCCTGAAGAATGTCTAAATGTTACTTCATATACCTGCCAGATTTCCTACATTGAAGTACCATCTGCTACCCTAAGTATAAAAGCTTAATTAATCTTCCTCTGTAACATTAGTTCCTCAGTCGCCAAGGCAAGCAGCTCCAGTTCCAGCACAATCTGCGGAGGAACACTCTAGAGTGGTGGATAGGGGGGTCCCTGAACTAGAGGAACCTCAGGGTGAGAAGAGAGCCACTGGTAGCCCCCAGTTTGTGCAACAGCAGCTGACAGGATCTGGGCAGGGCCAGCAGCAGTGGCTGCCAAGCCCCCCCAATTACAGAAGAAGCACTTAAGGAGCACCAGAGACCAAGAGTGCCACTAACAGGATGGGCAAACAGGCATGGCACATCAGCCAGGGCATGACATGGCAATTTGCATGGCAGTTGGTGTGGAAGGGAACAAAGAAAAAGTGCTGAAGCCCTGCCAGCTCAACCATGGAGCAATGGCATCTACCCAGAAGAAAGTCATGGCCTCCCTAAACTCTGCACCCACCATGACTGACCCAGCTGCCCAGACAGAGCTCTGGTGGGAGAACACTGCACTCAGGTATCAACTGCAGGTTGTGCCCTGCTATTATGACAGTACTGGGTGGGAGCAGTGAGCACACCTGTGGGAGATGTGCCCAGGTAGAGGAACTCTTCTGCTTAGTGACAGAGCTCTAAGAGGAGGTAAGCTGAGGAGCATCAGGGAGTCTGAAAGGTAGACGACTGGAATCACACCATACCTTCCCTGGGACAGGCCAGACAGGCAGACAGGATGCAAGATATTGAGGATTCCCCATCTTCTCTCTACCTGGCTGAATGTGTTGATGTAAGTGATAGAGGGAAAGGATGATAAATTCCTGCCTGGCACAGCAGAGGCACCACCTCTATGACTGTTTCACCTTCCCAGGGGCCATGACGTAATAGGTGCAAGGTTTTGCAAGTGAAACTGAACAGTAACAAGGATGAAAACTGATGTAGTTGGGTAGTTTTGCTGAGGTTAAGTTCACAGAATCACAGAATATTCTGAGTTGGAAGGAACCCACAAAGACTGAGTTCAAAGCTTAAGTGAATGGCCCCTATGGGGATCAAGTGTACAACCTTCGTGTTATTAGCATTATGCTCTAACCACCTGAGATAATCTCAGGGTCCTACCCCCTGCACCAAAATTGCTTCCATAAAGAAGATAATTTCCAGACATGGCTGGTGAATAAGTCAACCAGAGGAGGTGCCCCATTGGACCTGCTGCTTGTGAACAGAGAAGATGTGATGGCTGAAGGTTGTCTTGGGCTTAGCAATCATGAAAATATAGTTTTTGAACCTTGGAGAAGTTAGGAAATGTGATCAGCTTTGGGTTTCTTACCACAAGGAAGACATTGAGCTGCTGGAGTGTGTCTAAAGAATGGCAATGAATCTGGTGAAGGGTCTGGAGCACAAGTCTTATGAGGAGTGTCTAAGGAAGCTGGAGTTGTTTTGCCTGGAGAAAAGGAGGCTTCCCAGTGAGACCTTATGGCTCTCTATAACTATTTGCAAGGAGGTTATGGTGAGATGGGTATAGGTCTCTCTTCCCAGGTAAGAAGCGACATGATGAGAGGAAAAAGACGCCTTAAGTTGTGCCAGGGGAGATTTAGATGGGATATTAGGAAAACATTGTTCCCCAATGGGGTTGTTAAGCATTGGAACAGGCTTCCTAGGGAGGCGGGAATGGCTGAGTCACCATTCCATGTG
Organism: Empidonax traillii; assembly: GCF_003031625.1. NCBI lineage: Eukaryota > Metazoa > Chordata > Aves > Passeriformes > Tyrannidae > Empidonax > Empidonax traillii. The sequence goes on from NW_020955272.1 coordinate 1,713,987, forward strand.
GCTGTGGTGCTTAGGGACATTGTTCAGTGGTAGACTTGGCAGTGCTGGGTTAATGGTCGGGCTTGATGATCTTCAAGGTGTTTTCCAATCTTAGCAATTTTATGATTCTATGTTTAATAAAAACTTATCAACATGATGGAAAAATGCTAATTGCATTTGTAAAAGAAATCTAATGCTATCTGAGTTCCTGTTTCAATTTCAGTATTTTTCCTCTCATTGCAAATTGCCTTGCATTTCACAAAATGGTGAGAGGAAGTCAAATACTTCTATTAATATGGGCAAAAGGAAGCATATTTAACAGAGATGATGGGTAAACATTTAATGAGGACACTTTGAATAATTCCTAGCTGACTATAAATAGTTGACAAAACTTATTATAAACTGAAACATCGTGCCTGGTGTATGAAGTGGGGAAAAAAAACCTGAATAGCTTTAAAGCTTATCTTTGAAGTGCTAAGGGCAATATGCATTAGGTCACTTGGGTTTTTGAAGGGGGGGGAGGTTGGGTTTTTTTTTTTTTGCTTTGTTTTGTTTTGCTTTTTTTTTTTTTTTCCTGTATTATGCTTCAAATGGACTTATAGATAAGGTAGTTTTTAGGGAATTCTGAAATTCCTCTATTTATTATAATTTGATAAAATGTGTGTGTTTTCCTCATTATGCAATTATACGATGATAATTTAAACACTTCAAACTAGAGTATGGTAATGAGCTCTTCAGGGAATTAAACTTAAATCAACCTGGTAACTGCAACTAGTAAAGAGCACAGCAGCCTTCACATCTGCTGACATATGGTTTTGACATCACAAGATACCTTTATGTCTAGTTTGCCTGTATGCTATTGGTATTACTAATTTTGCCTGAACAGCTGAAGGCCCAGAGTTTTGCCATCCACCCAGAGGTGTTACATACATTTGGGATAAAAAGACATCATCAGAGGGCTGATGGATATGATGCAAGACCTATGGAATACCTCTTCTCTTGGTGTAACCAGTGAATGACTAGGATCCTCTTTGGCATCTTAAATAGTAGAGCATATCTTTCTGTGCTGTCTTCATAGTCACCTTTTATTTTTGTTTCTGTTACTCCGCGATACTTAGGACAGGTAAAACCTTTGTTGCTTCTCAACTTGTGGACATCAAATTTCAATAAATCCCTGACATTTCACAAACCAGATCTTACCTTTTAGTAGAGTGAAATATCTTCCTTTATCCAGAATTCAGTTCTGTCACCCTATTTACTATGAGTGTTGTTATAAAGTTCTGCCACACTGCCAATGGCCCTAAGTTTCATAGCATTTGCATCTTTTGTCAAGTTCTGCAAGCATGGGCAACATAACTGGTCCTTCTAGTATGCTTTTCTTCTTACTATGTTTCTTTTTTTTTTGATAGTATCTCTTTTGGCTAGTCCTTACATATATTGTGTATGTGTGTGCTTATCCTTGTTCTGTTTACTGAAACTCATGTACATAAGTTATATTTCTGTCTAAACTATCTTAGGATTTGCCATATGTATTTCACAGTGGAGTTTGATAGCTTAAATTATTTGCCAAGCAAATAACAAATACAAAGAACAGGGGATTAAATGTCTCTGTGTAATCAGATATTTTCAGGCACCTTTCACATAAAATAGCAATTGTGGAAACATTAAAGGCTGTTTCTAAAATGTGAGGTATAACAATGTTTCTGCCTTCTGGGGCAAAATTCTGTTTCTTCTAAGCAGTTCTGTTTTAGGACTGATTCAATAGTCTTTACTTTTTACAAATTTCAAACTGTCATTGACACTAAAAGAAAATACCTTAGGATCACCCAATGGCTGGTGATTCAGTGCTTCCAGAGCTTTTAGTCCCTACCAAGAAACCTGGGGATTTTTCTCATTTAGTTTCAAACATCTCCAGCATAGCATCTTCTTGTGCTAGTTATATTAGACTCCTCACAGCCAGGGCACATAGTCAGGAACATAGCTCAAATGCATGATCAATTGCAGAAGTACCTTTTATCACAAGATGAATCATTTCTACAAGTGACAATTCCTTGAAGTTAATCTGAATGGTTAGCTCATATAAAAAATAAAAATTATAGATACTTGGATAAACAAATTGCTATCTAAGACCTTCTGAAACCCCTGAGGCTGGAGCATACCAGGTACAGTTGACATTCTGGCTTTATGGCAGCAGTGAAATTGGTAAGAATGTCAACTGCACAGCACATCTCCAGCTGTGCTCTGCTGGAGCACATCTATGGAATAGATGACATTTCAGAAAAATTGTATCAACACCTGTATTTTTAAACCTTTCCATTATTTTGGGCTTTCAGATTTTTTTTTGGGGGGAGGGGGGGAGGGAGAGGACAATTCAAGCAGATTTTGGATTTAATTTAAACAAGATACAAATTTAACTTAAATATACTTTCACATTAAGAATCTTGATTTTTATTCAAATCCCATACCAATAATTCAATTCCCAGAGTTTCTTACTTTGAGTGTAAATATTAGATTTATCCTGAAATAATTTAAAAAAAAGAGTTCTCATGAAAGTTTGGGGGTTTTTTCCTGAAAAAATTGCTCAAGGTTTGTTTTGTCATACTATTCCTACAGTGCATTGCAGTCAGTTTTCTCGAACCACAAAATGTGAAATAAATAAATAAATTTTATTTTTCATTTCACATGAAGTAGAAAGACTAATATGTATATATACTTCTCTATTGTCTAGTTGAGGCAAAAAAGACCATATCAGCAATTTAATTTCATTTGTGTCACTGTGACAGCATAGTCACATAGCCTTAAATTAATGTGTAGGACAGAGAAAGACTCTACTGCAGTTTGCATGAAAGTTCTACAACAAAGACACAATGGGTAGTTAGAAACACTGGGCATTACCACTGCTTTTATCTCTATTTTATCAAACTGACAGCACAGTCATAGTTCTTTTAGTTAGGGCACACACTGCATTTGTTGTGAAGGTTCCTGAGTGTTTTGTCAAACTCGGAATGCTCAGCATGAATTTCATCTAAGTACAAAATCACATTTATGACTTGGCATTAGGTACTGAGCCCTTTTGAAAAAAAAGAAAGGGTATTAATATTCTCAGTTTTTTATATAATGCAACCAAAATACATTTTGATTTTGCTGCTTTTTACACAAAAGCACACTATAAAACCAAGGAAATAAAAGCCAAATCTCTAGAGATCATCAATCTCATCTGAACCTTTTTGAATGATGTATGAAGGTGTAGCTAGAGAAGCTGTTGAAATCAATGCAAATTAGTGCTTCTCATAGCACAATGTGATTGTATAGCACAGTATCATAGAATTGTTCAAGTCAGAAGGAACCTCTGGAATTCTTCTAGTTCAGTGTTCCTGCTAAGAGCAGTATCTATTACAGTAGGTTACTAAGGGCTGTGTCCACACTGAGGTATCAATATCTCCAAAGAGGGAGTCTCCACAACCT